>NW_024423343.1:30733782-31133976 GCF_017311325.1 Ursus maritimus | reverse complement strand
AGTTTTGTTCTCGGAGTCCTCTGTTCCTCTGGCAGTTGTCTCTCCTTTCCTCTTCTACTTTATTTCTCAGGCCTGAGTCCTTTCTCTGTCCCCCCTCACATTTTCCTCTGTCATCTCGCGCACCTGGGCTGCAGTTCCTACTGTCCTCACCCACGTCATCTGCTGCCCCTGCCTTGGCGAGTTCCGCCATCTGACCGATCAGGCTGCCGCATCGGACACCTTTGTGCTTTCCGGCTTCCTCTGGGGCCTTCAAAGAGGACTGGCGTACACAAAGGTCCCTCCTTAGATATTCTGAATCCCTTTAAGGTGACTTTAACAATTTCTGGGTTCAAATTCTGGACCACTGGAGGCTACTTCTATCCATAGAGAGTAACCCTGCCCACGATGCTTTCGTTCTTGACTTCTCCTGGTCCCAGCAGGTGGGTTTTCCAGGTTGTGGTGCACACCGTTTTATCTACTTTATACGCTGCTGGGACAGCACAATGAAACTTCTGGAATCTGGCTTGGATAACTTATGTCATTGAAGGATTGATTTTGTAACATTAAATTCTGGGGGTACTTAGGGAAAGTACTACCAACATGAAACTAAATATATCCAACAAGGTCCTCAATTTGGAAATGACTTAGGGGGAAGTAATGACTATTTCCCTCTCTCCCCCCATGGCCACGGATGGAGGTTTATGGGAGGAGAGATTCAAGGGAATTTTCCCCACTATAAGACAATACGAGAAAACCTCCCACCCCAGACCTGAAACTAATGTTGAGTGCTACATTTAAGCTTCTTTGACGTGCTTCTCTATTCTCACATTCTTTTTCTTTTAGATTTTATTTATTTGAGAGACAGAGCATGAGCAGGGGGAGGAGCAGAAGGGGACAGAGAGGGACAAGCGGACTGTGTGCTGCGCATGGAGCCCGGGGGGCCAGGTTCAATCTCAGGACCCTGAGATCATGACCTGAGCGGAAACCCATACTTGGATGCTTAACCCACTGAGCCACGCAGGCGCCCCATCTTTTCTCACATTTCACATTAGTCCTCTTGTTTCCACATTTAGCTTTTGAGCAAATAAGAAGGACTAGCTTTAACTTTTTACTACATCTTAAAGGACGGGCCAAGAAAGCTGGAGGTTTTTTTAAGGTCATTAAACAACCCCTGCATCTTCAAACCAAAACCCACAGAGAAAGTGGGTCTCACGTCAACCTCACCACCACCACAGGCCCAGCGCAGGGCCCCCAAAAGACAACCTGTGGTGTTGACCATTAACCACGCCCGTCACCCCGGAGACGTGTGAATAAGGGGTGAGAGTCACGCGCAGTTTGCTGCCTCAACGCCAGCGCAGCCCACACTGCTCCAGCAAACCAAACATGTTAGATACTAGCGGAAGTACTTGACTTGGGTTAACTTACCCAATGCCCACAAGCGAAGGAGGCCGGTATTGTCAGTGTCTTCAGTTTACATCGGAGTAAAAGGAACTCCGGTTGTCACTTGCCTGTGGGCCTGTATCAGCTAGGAAGCCGGGGAACCCTGGGCTCCAGCCCAGAAGGCCTGGCTGCAGCAGCCGCGTTTAGCCCAGCTCTCCACCCCTGCACCCCAAGCCGGCCTCTCCCAGGGGGCTGCTCCCGCCTTGACCAGACCCTGTAGCCAACGAGTTTGTGAAGGGAATCCAGTTTTCCCTTTTGGGAATCCAGTTGTATTCCACAGGAAAAATTCCTAGGCACTGGGGGTAATAAATACCACATTTGAGAATGAGACGGAACTTCTAATTTTATCTATTTAAAGGAAAAACTCCCTCAGAAACTATCGTTAAGAACAGGAAGCCTCACTAAATTAAATAAAAATGAAAGCTCTGGACCTTGAAACTAAAATGACACAGTATAAAACAAATGACTCCATTAATAGTGTTTCTATCACAGATGACATTCCATTTTTGAGGCTGAGATCTCTAAAACCTTAGCAGTTGGGTTTTGATTTTCTTTGAGTTTGAATTTTAATCAGTTTCAAACCTACTTGATGCTTTCACATTTATTTCTAAGGCAATGGGTTCCCAAGCACAAATTTCAAAAGAGAATTCTATTGCTTTTTTTTAAAAAAAGTCTGCTATAGCTCCCGTACAATATCCTGTTAGTTTCAGGTGTCCATCATCGTGATTCGATATTTTTATACATTTCAAAATGATCCCCATGATAAGTCTAGTTACCGTTTGTGGGCACACAGTTATGACAATATTATTGACTACGTTCCCCACGCTGTACATTACATCCCCATGACTTGGTACTTTTTCATAATTGCGGTAGAAGCAGGAGGTATCCCGGTAGTATTTACTCCTATAGAGAGAAAAAAAATAAATGTGATTGCCTGGGGCTCTTTCTTTGCTTTGTTCTCGTGGCTGTTTAGACTTTCCCTGTTTATATAGGGCACTGACCAACAGCAAACTGAATAGACCACTAATCCTTAGCAAGCAAATCCTGCAAAGTAAGGGGTTTGGTTTAGGTCAGGGTGTGGGCTCGAGGAGACCTCAGATAAGGTTCCATGACTAACCTTTGTTGGACCAGCAACACCTAGGGGCTGGGGAGGGAACTGACGTCTACGATCCAGGAGGAATCTTCTTGTACCTTATTTTATTATTTTATTTCTTACTGTTCACATCAGTTGAATTGCCAGACCTCGCCATCTGGTAATCCTTGCACAGTATCATTGTGTGAGAAGAGAAAACGTGTTAAGTCCTAACATGCCAAGTCCTTGTTTAGAAATGAGGCTTTTTCTGAATATTTGGTGGGATGGGCAGTGGCTGAACCATAGGTTAATTCCCTCACGTGGCTGGCAAAGAAATGCCCTGACAATTTTATTGCCTCAGATGATGGATCTGATGGCATATATCGAGGAACAGATAGGCAACAAAACGGCTTGCCCTAGGGTTCACATATACAAGCTGCAGCTTCATGAAGCTAAAGCTGTGGATCGGTGTGTTTTTCTTGGTCTTGTGGAGGAGGCTTTTTTTTTTTTTCTCCCCCAGAAGAGAAGTCTTTACGTTAGGACCCTTGGGGGATGGGAATATATTAGTTGGCTAGGGCTGCCGTACCAAGTGCTACAGATTGGGTAAACCACAGAAGTTTCTCACAATTTTGGAGACTAGAAGTACAAGATCGAGGTGTTGGCAGGGTTGGTTTCTTCTGAAGTTCCACGAGGGAAGGATGTGGGCTTCTCTCCGTGGCTAATAGATGGTTGGTTTTTTCCTTATGTTTTCACACAGCCTTTCCTTTCTGCCCTTCTGCCCTAATCTCCTCTTCTTACAAGGACACCAGTCGTTTGGATTAGGGCTCACTCACCTGACCTGACGTTCCCTTGATTATCTCTTTCAAAGTCATATCTCCAAATAACAGTCACATTCTGAGGTATTGGGGGTCGGACTTCGACATATTATAAAATTTGGGGGAGACACAATTCAGTTCCTAACCATGGGTAACCTCATTTGTTCTAAGCTGATAGAGATGTTTGGCTTTAGAGCTAGCCTTCAAAATTACAAGTTGAAAAAGTCTGTCTTTGGTACACAGTCTTTTTTTTTTTTTCCTGGATCCGGTCTTCACTGTGTTGTCACCATTTTCTTTATCCTTACCAGACTCTGTGCCTCACTGTTCTATCTCCCTCTATCATCAGTGCTCTCTCTTGAGAGAGAATCTGTTATCAGTCGTTTATATAGTGGAACAATTTTAACTCAGGGCAATTTGCACAGCATGTCTTCCCCATAATAATGCAATAGAAAGCTTTGTCTCCATTTGAAGGAAATCCACCCAATAATGAGTAGATCAGTAGGTGAGGGGGAAGTGAGATCAATGTCTTTTCCTTGCCCACCCCTGAAATAACAAGATGTAGCCAGACACTTAGTAAATTTATCTCTTTACAAAATGGGTCCTTGGAATCAATGGGGTACCCTCGCCCACTGCCCTCCACAAAGGAAATAAGCAGTTAACACGAGCAGGAGTAGTGGAGGAAAGTTTCATATGGAGACTATTTGCAAAGGTGTGAGCAGGGTTAAGGAAAGCCAGTAAGGGATGGTTAGACATCCCAGGGCAAGCAGCAGCAAGAAGCCATTACCACCTCCAGTCTGAACGTCAAGGGCAGGGAATGCTTACCAGAATGCTCACAGAACCGTAGGAGTAGCTGTGGGTGTTAGAGGGCTCCCACAGAAGCTATGGTTTTGAAAGCAGGGAGATTAGGAAATAGTCAGCCTCACTTTCCTCCTGCCCTGTGATCTCCTGCCAGTGCTCCCTCGGCTGAAAGCAAATGGAAGCCAGAGGTTGAGGCCGTCGGTGTGGTCTGTAAGGTCAGCCTCCCAACGCAGAGCCAGAGGACCAGGTCCTGCTCGCTCCTTGCATTTCATCTCTTGCAGCACAGGACGAACAGCGCGACAGCGAGAGCTAATTCCAGGCTCGCATTTTCTCCTCCTCTATTTTTAATGATGAAATGACCAAGAAAAGGCTTCTGTTAAATCACTGTCAGTTATTTAGTCTAAGAACCTTGTTATACATCCCTACTGCAAGGAGTTTTCACACTGCGCCTTGGACATTTATCAGCAGTGTCAAGATGAAGGAAGCCTTTTCCCATCTGAGCAGACTTATGCTGTTTTTGTCCGCTCAACATTCCTTTTCTTCCTTTCTGGAAACAGCACCTTGGTTTTCCTTTAGGGGCCACTTTCCTGGGACTCTTAGTTCGTGTGGTTGGGGTAGAGCTGACCTGGCTTCTGGGCTCCAGGGCTAAGCACAGCTCTGCAACCCCTTTGCCATGGGATTATTTTTTTAAAATCACGTGCCTCTATCATTCGGTGCATCAGACCCATGACTTCTGCTAGTGCTATACACTCTTTTTTTTTTTCTTTTTTTAAGATTTATGTATTTGAGAGAGAGGGGGAGAAAGCACATCCAAGTGGGGGGAGGGGCAGAGGGAGAGAAGCAGACTTCCCTCTGAGCACAGAGCCTGAGGCTGGGCGGGATCTCTGCCAGCCAGAGAGCAAGACCTGAGCTGAAAGGAGCTGAAATCCAGAGTCTGACGCTTAACCGACTTACCCGCCCAGGACCCCTATCCTCTTTACAAGCTGTCACATTTGTAAAGCTGGCAGGATGTAAGCCCAGAGTTCATTAAGTTCAGAATGAAGCCAATACAGAAAACAGCAGAAAAGGAGATACAAATAAAGATAGATTTCTGGATCTAGCTATACCTGAAGTCCTGTTAAAGTTTCGTGAGCCGTAATTCCTTTTTTTTTCCTTAAGCCAATTTGAGTTTCTGTCACTTGTAATGGAAATCTCTGATTAATATTTTCTCTGTGATCTTAAAAATCAATATTGGTTTACACTGGATTCTATACATATTATTTATCATCAAATGGTCTGGGTTCAGTCCTATGTTTAGTGTCGTATTACAGGGATAGCTGGATTAGCAATGTTGAAAGTACATTATTTAGCAGGAAAGTAAAATTCCGTGCAGGCTGTCAGCTGGCGTGTTTTTGTGGGAATAGAAACCACCTATCCATTTGTAAAGAATACCACTTGTTTGATGAAATAATGCAGAATGAAAACATGGGCCATCCACAGGAATATGGAGCATTAATTTTAAGGTTTTTTTTTTTTAATATACTATAGCAACCAGGTTACTGGCGCGATGAAAAATATAGCCCATTTAGAAGTTGCTCTTATTTCTTCTAGATCTTTAAGTTACATTATCCATATTCCAAAACCTCCTTCCCTTACTCTGGGAAGGAAAAGCAGAATAGTTTCTATTACCTTTTCTATTTGTTTTGCTGTTATTCTCTTTCTAGCTGATTCTTTTTTTTTTTTAAAGATTTTATTTATTTATTCATTTGACAGAGATAGAGACAGTCAGCGAGAGAGGGAACACAAGCAGGGGGAGTGGGAGAGGAAGAAGCAGGCTCATAGCGGAGGAGCCTGATGTGGGGCTCGATCCCAGAACGCCAGGATCACGCCCTGAGCCGAAGGCAGACGCTTAACCGCTGTGCCACCCAGGCGCCCCTGCTGTTATTCTCTTTCTGATGATAGATATGTTTTGGCTCTTTCCAGGGCAAATTTTCAAAGCTGAAATAGGTATGTACTCTGGCACATCACTCAGCACTAAACAAGTAAAAGAATAAAATTCAATCCTTTGGATGATTCTAAACAGCTATAAAGAAGATACAACAACACCTGGGTGTTTTGGAGTTTGTGTAGACATAACTTCATTTATAATGTAGATGTACATCTGCATATGGCTTGAGGGTCCCGTGGAGTTTCAGTAAGGGCCTTGATCTGTTTGGAAATATCTGGTACAACGGTAGAGTAGGCTTCCTGGGAGAGGCTGCTTGATCGGGAGACTGTGATATGCTTTCAGACTTGTGATACTTATTATCAACTTACCCTTAGGGAGCTTGTATCAGTTTTATCTACAGGTTTTTTTTTTTTTCTAAAGATTTTATTTATTTATTCGATAGAGATAGAGACAGCCAGCGAGAGAGGGAACACAAGCAGGGGTAGTGGGAGAGGAAGAAGCAGGCTCCTAGCGGAGGAGCCTGATGTGGGCCTCGATCTCAGAACGCCGGGATCACGCCCTGAGCCGAAGGCAGACGCTTAACGACTGCGCCACCCAGGTGCCCTTATTTACAGGTTTTATCCACAGCTAGTACCAGCTGTGGATAAAAGTGCCTGTTTCTTATTTCCTGATCTAAAGCTGAACATTAGATTTTATTTAAAATTTTTAGATATTGGGGCAGGTGGGTGGCTCAGTTGGTTAAGCATCTGCCTTCCACTCAGGTCATGATCCCAGTGTCCTGGGATCGAGTCCCATCAGGCTCTTTGCTCAGCACGGAGCCTGCTTCTCCCTCTGCTCTTTCCCCTATTTGTGCTTGCCCTCGCACTAACTCTCTCTCTGACAAATAAATAAAAATCTTTAAAAAAATAAAATAAAATACAAAACATGATAGTAGAGATGAGGAGAATGTCTGAGACATAACCATGAAAGATTTTATCCTTCCAAGCATTAGGACATACTTTTCTCATCTAAATTTTCTCCAAACGCTTTTATGATTTTTTTTTTAATTTAATTTTGAATCAGGAATTTATTTTGCCATTTTATGTGAGGTTAGAGCTCTACTCTATTTTTTAAAAATAGTTGGCTAATCATTCCTAACTCTTTATTTAATGACAAATACATATTTCTTCCACTGCCTTGAAATTTACATATCTATCTCTTGTCAAATTCCTATCTCATGTGGATTTGCTTCTGGACTTTGTATTCAGTTTAGCTAATTCTTACACTCATTCTTGGGGCTCAACCACTTTGACACTTTACATTCTAGTCCATTAATTGTTTTGGTTATTTTCAACTTTATTTTTTTCCAAGAGAATTCTAGAATCGTTTGGTAAAAATTTTCAAAGATCAAAAATAATTCAGTTGGTATTTTGGTGGAAAAACATTATAAATTAATTTGAAGAAACTGATATTTTTATCAGATGAACTCTTCTCATTCGGAAGTACTGTGTGCCTTTCCATTTATTCACATCTTTTATTATGTCCCTTGGCAAGTTTCATAGCTTTCTTGATATAGACTTTGTATACTTATTGTTATTTTCCCTTTATAATTTTCTAACCATTAATTTCTTCCCTGACATATAGAAAGCTACTGGCTTTTCTTGTGTTTATTTTGCACTTGGTCGCCTTACTAAACTTATTAATCATACATTTAATATAATTTATTAATCCTAAACTTATTAATCAGAACGAACCTACTTGGTTCATTCTCTTGGATTTTCTTGATAATCGATTACATCAGAACAAATATCTGATAACTGTTTCTTCTCTTTTAAAAAGTATATATCACTATTGCTTTTAAAAATCTTCATGAATATTGAAAAACGGGGTGGGGGTAGTACCTTCCTCCAAACCCTAGAGAATCCCTTCATAATTAAGCATGATACTGTCTAGTGATAGAAACTTTTCATCAGGTTAAGAAGTATCCTTCTAGTTCTGATACATTAGTAGATTTTTCTTTCTAAAAACCACACATGGATGCTGGACTTATTGAAGGTCTTTCCAGCATCCATTGAGATGATTGCATATTTTTCCCCTTTAAGTTTATGAGACATAGATTTCTTAATATTAAGCAATTCTTGCATTTTGGGAGTAAATCTTATTTGGCACATTATTCCCTTAATAAGCCACTGAATTAGGGGCACCTGGGTGGCTCAGTCGGTTAAGTGTCTGACTCTTGATTTCAGCTCAGGTCATGATCTCTGGGTCCTGGGATCAAGCTCCCTGTTGGGCTCTGCTTTCAGCAGGGAATCTGAGATTGTCTCGCTCTCCCTCTGCCCCTCCCTTTGCTCCTGCTCTCTCTGTCTCTCTCTCAAATAAAGAATAAATCTTTTAAAAAAATAAGCCATTGAATTAGATTTTTTAGTATTTAATTTAGAATGTTTGTATCTATATCCATAAACGAGATTGGTCTGTGGATCTTCATTGAGGTTAACTTTGTTATTTTTTAGCATTATCTCAGTTTCACAAAATAAACTAATATGTTTCCAATCTTTAACTTTAGTGGTCTGGAATAGTTTAAACAGCATGGGAATTATCTATTTTGAAAATAATTGAAGCACTCACTTATAGAATAGTCTGGGTCTAGCTCTTTTGTTTGGACTAGTTTCTTGGTTTCATTTTTATTTTCTTCCAAGGTTATTAGTCTATTCAGTTTTCTATTTGTTTCAATTTTCTATGTCCCAGAAAATTGGCCATTGCAACCATATTTGAAAAAGATACATGATACTGGATGTTGTATTTTCTTTAAAATTAAAAAAAAAAAATCTCATCAGTATCTGTATTTTCTTCTAACATTGTGCATGTATATTTCCTTTCCCTCATACAAAGATAGTCTTGCTCAAGTTAATGACTTTAAAATAAAAACATAACTTTTATTATGGATAATTTGCTTCCAAATTTAGAATTTTTTCTGTTTGTAAATATATATTAATTCTATGTCTATGCTTTTTAAAGACTTTGTTTTTATTTTTGTATCTCTTGATCTAAGTAATTAGCTCATTAGTATTATTTTATTCTTATTTAATAATAAAAAAAACTAAAGTTATATAAATACACGTTTTGCGAATTATAGCTTTGGCCACATCTAATAGGTTTTGGCAAGTTGTATTTTATCATCATTTTCCCCAAATAGTCTATAATTGCAATTTACTATTTACTCTTTGACCAAAGAGTTATTGTAAAGAGTGATTTTTGAAATTTTCAAGTAGACATAGTTTTAACACTTAAACTTTTCTTACTAGTTTTTAATTTAATAGTGATCAAAGAAAGGGTCTATCTTCTGCCTTTGAATTAATTGAGGGTTTCTTTGAGTCAATACATAATCATTTTTTATAAATATTCCACATGTGTTGGAAAAACAGATATATTCTCTAATAGACTAAAAGTTTAATATGTTTCTAATAAAATCAACATTTATAATTTATTATTCAAATTCTATCTTTGAACTTTTGGCTTACTTGAACTCTCAAAGACTAAAAATCTCTCATTGTTGTTCCATTTCTGTCAATTTTCTATATATTTCTGGCAGTTTTTCTTTCTATATTTCAATGATACATTATATAAATACTAAGGTTTATGACTACTAAAGTTTCATTGTGAATTGTACTTTTTAATCATTATAAAACAACTTTTTTGTCTTGAGTTTTTCTTTAATAATATTTTGACTACATTTTTGTTACTATTTATCATACATAGACACATCTTTTATATTTTCCTTTGTCAATTTTATATATTCAAGTGCTTTGCCTAACCTCTCTGTGGGGTCTTAATGTTTTCCTGTCAATTTTCATAGCATTTTACATACGAAAAATATCTATCCTTTGCCTCTTTCTTATAAATATTGTTTGTAATCTGTTTGAATTATAATCCTTAATTTTTATGTGCAGAATTCTTTTTGGATCCAATCTGTTAATGTTTCTCTAGGGGATTTCTTTTGTTGCTTTTGTATTTGGAATATATTCCTTCATATTCTTTTATCTTTTATTTTTTAATGTGAATTTCGTAACTTTTTTATTCATATGCAGCTATTTTGATGTGTGATAAACTATAGATCTAAACAATTTTTTTTCCCAACCAGCTATCCAAATATCTTGTCATTATTTATTAAATAACTCTTTCCTTCTAGCCGAAGTGAAATGCTGTTTTTGGTAGATACTAAAAATTGGCTTTTTCAAGTTCCATTCTGGGCTCCAAGTGAGCTTTCCTAGACTGCAGAGGTGGGAAATAGGAAAACTACTTTTTCTGGGCTCTCTTACAGCCAAGGTTCAGATGTAATTTTGGTTCGACCAATCCGATGAGCTAACACGGCATTCACTTTTGGAATCACATTTATGGAAGAAAAGTGAAAGACATCTATTTTGCTAGCACAAATTACGGCAGAGGCAGGGTAGTCTTATAGTCAGTAGATTCCGGACCTGACAGCCTCCAACAGTGTCCACAGCAACTTTTATGATCATGATAGGAACCTTGTAAGTGTAGGGTCGGGGAATTATTTTTGGAAGCTAAGCCTAGAGTCTACTTCTCCAACTCTTCCAAATATTTTGTAATATCCAATAACAAATCATTTTCTGGTCAATCTAGAGAGAATGGTTTCTGTTATCTGCAACTGAACCCTACCCAGTATAATGATTTTATCAAACATTAAATTTTTATATATACAAGTGCCTAGTTCTGGATATAATTTTCCACTGAATTTTCTATCTTTGTGCCAGTGTAAAATGAGCTAATTGTTACAACTTTATATGTTTTAATATATGTATGGCAGGCCTAGTATAAAAAATATTTATTCTTCTGGATAAACTTTTGTATCCCTGACCATTTCCTCATAGTCCTCACTTCTGTTCCTTGAGGATGTGATTCAATACGTCATTTGAGGAAACTGCTCATTGTCTGGGCTGGGGTCCAGGTTGGGCTCACAGTTTCTTGATAATAAACCTACTATAATGGCTACAAATAATTCTAAGATTTAAGATGGAATTTTTTAAAATTTAAATTCAAGTTAGTTAACATATAGTGTATTAATTGTTTCAGTGGTAGAATTTAGTGATTCATCATTTACATACAACACCCAGTGCTCATTATATCAAGTGCCCTCCTTAATGCCCATCACCCAATTATCCCATCCCCCCACCACCTCTCCTCCAGGCACCCTCAGTTTGTTCCTTAGAATTAAAAGTCTTTTATGGTTGAAGTTTTCATAATAAAGTGGGACATTAATTTTCTTTTCTTTTGGGGGGACATTAATTTTCATAACTTTATAACAGCACCCACCAAATCTTTGTTTCCATTTTGATATCAAATGACTTATGAAAAGCTAACATCAAAGAGGTCTGGACATTTCAATTCATCTATAATCTGGAGAATAATCAATGGTTACGTGAGAAGAGGCGAGGTCCAAGATTATTCCTGATTGCATTCTTTAAGCATAGGAAACTGTAAACTGTCAGAGACTGACATAGAACAAAGCCTCCAGGATAATCTTCCGTAAATCTAGCATGTATCTCTTTCTTTCTAGACACTTACAAGAACACTGATCTGAAGCAAGTATATAGGAGTTCTGATTTGGACTCTGGCCTAGCTAATTTGGGTGAAATATTCAACTTTTCTGAGACTCAGGTTTCCATTCCCAGAAGATGGGAATGATAATAACTGTTCTGTTCAAATCACTGGTTTTTAACTTGTAGTGTATGTGTAGGTGTCATGTAACTTCTACCAAGCCAAACAAATGTGAATTAACACATTTTCTGTCTTTTATCATCTCTTTTACCTACCTTAATCATCAAGACATCCTGCTCTATCTTCTTCATCAAACTTTTCCGCCATCTCTGATTTTTCTTGACCTATCATGAATCTAAAACAGCTACTCCTTTGCTTTAGTTATCATCACTCATTTAATCTCCCGGTGAACACCACTAGCCTTTGCAAGATCCTTGCCCTTCTCTTCTCAAGTGGTTCCGCACTGAAGCCTGGGGAAAACTCCTGTTACGTGTTAATTTCCTGTAGCCACTAATGTCTCTTCAGGACATGAAATAGTGCTTAGGAAATAAGGATGGACATTGATTAAAAAATATGAGATTAATTTTATACGTGTTAAGCTTTCATTGGACTTTTAAAATAAAATGGTTAATGAAAGATATGAATTACCAGGCTGTAGGATGCTTCTGGGATTAGAAGTAGTAACATAGAGGTCTGGGCACTCAATACTAAATTGACTCAAAAATCCCAATGGGATTTGAGGTGTGAGGATGTTGGACAGAAAGAACTTGTGAACATTTGGCAATGATTAGGTTCATTTGGAAAAACAATTACGTAACACTGGATATTTTTTAAAAAGAAGAACAAATCAGAGGCTTCACCTGCCCAAAATGCAAAACTCATTATTAAGCTATTTAATCACTTTGTCCTTTGTGCTTTAGGTATTTTGCTTCCTCATGCATAAGATAATTTCATAAGACTTTTACTAAAGAAAAAGAGTATCACACACACACACAGTGTTTACTTGTTCCTGTTATGAGAATGATACATGGTCATAGGAAAAGATTTCAAAAGTACAGAATAACGCAAAGGAAAAACAAACATTTGTTATACAAGCAAATTAATTTCTGGTGCCTATCCTTTGAAAATTTTATATATACTTTATATTTTTTATTTATAGTTTTTTATGTAAAAATTTAAACATTAACCTCATATATATGTGATACATATAACTTGCTTTTTCTACTACTTGTATCATGAACATTTTCTCATGATTCCATGGAATTTCGGACTTGTACCTCTAGCAATTTCACTTGGACCATGCGGGACTCTGCTGGATGTGTCTTTTTCTTTTCTTTATTTTGGCTTAAAAGATGAACATTTATTTTTCTTCTTAAAAAGAAAAAAGCAGATTTTCAGTTTATGCCAGTAGGTGTCATCCGTTCACACAAAGCACAACCCAAGAAACCTAATGTAATTTGACTTAACCTCCATAATTTCTACCTAGTTCCAGTGTTGTGTTTTAGCTACCTTTGCCCTTAAGGTCCTTGCAAAGAAAGAAAGAAAAAAAAGAAACAGTTTTAAAATGGAATAAATTTCATAAGCTTGAAGTTATTTTACATTCTAAAAATGCATTCATTACTGGGAAGAAGTTATTAAATCTTACTCTGAGTAGCCACCCAAAAAAGGTCAATGATATTGTCATGCTTTCAGAAAAAGAGGGTCACCAATCTTGATCCTGTATAAAATTTGAAATGTTTCAAAATACAATAAAGTGTTTTTAAAATATCAGAAATTTATGGGAAAAGTCATGAAATTTAAAACATTATAATAATTAGGGGCGCCTGGGTAGTGCAGTCGTTTAGCGTCTGCCTTCGGCTCAGGTCGTGATCCCGGCATTCCGGGATCGAGTCCCACATCGGGCTCCTCGGCTGGGAGCCTGCTTCTTCCTCTCCCTCTCCCCTGCTGTGTTCCCTCTCTCCCTGGCTGTCTCTCTGTCACATAAATAAATAAAATCTTTAAAAAAAAAACACAAAACAAAACATTATAATAATTAGATTTTTTGGTAGCATGTAATAGTTAAGAGCTTTCATATCCATTAGCTTTTGGCCCTCACAAGAATCCCCTGAGGTTATAGCAAGTAAACTTCTGTTCAGACAAATGAGGTGTCTTGCTCAGGGCCACACAGCTGGTAAATGATGAAGTGAGGTCTAGGACAAGAGTCTTCTGACTTTATATGCATATGTATATGTATGTACTGCCAGATGAGTTATCTTTTAAAGAAGAGGTTAAAAATTGATAGGCCATGAGCCAAACTGGATCTTTGAATGTTTTGCCTGCCTCCTATAGTGCTGGCTCACACTATATTTTAAATTTTTAAAATAAGTTGCAAGATTTAAAAATTAGAATATTTCCCACCAAAACTAGACTTTCCAATCTATTTGGAAAAATTCAGCAGACATGGCTACATTGGACTTGTATTCCATTGTAGCAATGTATAGCTGGATCTAATTGGCTGCTTCTCCTGCATGCTCTCCAGTTTGCCCCAGTTTCCACCACTCCCTATTGCCTTATACCAGGTCCACTTCATTCATTTGTTCCATCTGCCTGGCCCCTATATGCATATGAGCTTGTGAGTCTTTTGAGTTTCAGTCTTTGGGGAAAGATTATGTACTCATTTCAGCAATGCTATTATGGTTCAAACACTTGTTTTGATAGCTTTCAGAATCAGGTTAAGAGTCACAGAAGAGACATGGGACAGGTATTTTAACCCACGGAATTTTTTAATTGACAGGGCATTATCTGCTTGATCACTTAGGGAGAGTATATAGAAGGAGGAAAGAAGAGGATTGAAGCTTCCATTCTGGGGAATATCAACATAAACATTTAGGAGAAGAGAGACTTGGGAAGAACTAGCAAAGAAGCCCAAGCTGGAAGGGGTCTGAGAGATGTTAAAGAGAAAACAGCAATGGTTTTGACCATATATGCAGACCATTCTGGGGAATATCAACATAAACATTTAGGAGAAGAGAGACTTGGGAAGAACTAGCAAAGAAGCCCAAGCTGGAAGGGGTCTGAGAGATGTTAAAAAGAAGACAGCAATGGTTTTGACCATATATGCAGACCACAAAGGGGCTTCGATGAAATGTTTGAAATCAGGAGGCTCAAGGTTTCCTTCTGAGAGTTAGCCTTTATTCAACACAGAATAGATCAGATTAAACATGTACAAAGTAGCCTACAAGAGGATGAGGGCTCTTGGTTCTGATAACTCGAAGGTATGTATCAACAAAGGTAGTACAGCATCAAATGACTCAGAGAGGTCAAGGAGGGGAAGGGTAGAGGGCATTGGTTGGAGTTGACATCGTGGAGCTCAAGGATGGGCTTAGGAATAGGAGTTTCAGTGGAATTATAGAGACAAAAATCAATCCACAGTGCATGCAAGAATATCTAGGAAGTAGTGAAGGGTAGAGACTGAGTGTGGCTATCTCCTTCCTAAGAAAGGAGAGAGAGCAACAGATGGCAGGGGTTGTAAGGGCTGAGGAAATGTGTTTGTATGTGTTAGTGACTGGAGAGATCCTAGCATGTTTTTAAATGAAAGGAAAGGAGCTACAGGAAAGTGGTCCGGGGGCAAAAGATGGGACTGAGGGGACAAGAACCCTGGAGGGGCTGAAGGGAATGAGATCCAGGAAGGTACTTTATGGTGTTTTGAGCAATGACACCAGCATCAGAATGAAGGCCTTGTTTGCCAAAGTGACTAAGTTGGTATATTTTTGCTAAAAATATTAATAATTCACTTTACAGTCATATCTTACACTGACTGTTTTCACTGTTCATGGAAATGTGCAATTAGTTTTCCAGGCTTCATGAATTAATAACTTTTAATTGAGAAATTATTTGTCTGTTAAAATGGAATATCCTTTTTTGATGTTTAGAGATGGACAAATGGTTGGATAAGAGATAAGTCAGAATGCTTATTACATTTATTGAATTAATTTCAGTGTGAAATACAAACGTCTTGATAATTTTCTGCCCTCAAATTATGATTCAAAAAGCAAAAGTGTTAATTGGTGATTGTTCCTGAGGTAATATGGTTCCTTCAAAAATCAAGGATTCTTTAAACACTCATTCATTCAACAAATAGTGATGGAGCATTTTTTATGACCCAGGCACTGTGTTGAGCATTGCAGATATGGATGCAAAGAAGGCATCTTCTTTGGACTCTAGTTATGGAAGTGGTTGGTAGTGAATGGATCAGGAAAGGCTTTTTGATGAAATGATGGGTGTGTAAGCAAAGGCCCGAAGAATGGTAGGAGTTCTGCTGGGGAAGGGAGGCTGAGGTAGTGAGAAGGGAGAGTTGGGACAAGAAGAGGGCTCCTGGCATTTGAAGGAAGAATAGCTTGGGGAATTTGAAGAACGCCACATCATTCAACATGGCTGAAGCATTTAAGAGAGAGCAAATGTGGCAAGAGATGAGGCTAAATTGGGGCCCTACTATAAAGCGTCTTGTAAGGAGTTTGGGCCTTATCTAGGAATTACAGGAAGCAGGGGAGCAAAATGGATTAGATTTACATTTTACAAAGATTCCTTTCTCTTGTAGTGTGGAGACAGATTGAAAGGGGGCAAAAGTGGGGACAGAGAGATCAGGAGAGAGATGTTGGAGGCCTCCTCTAAAGCAGTGACCCCGGCCAGAAAAAGAGGGAAATCAAGATGGCTGACAGCCAGGAAGTAGAACAGCAGGGCTTGCTGGTGAATTCCTCAGGAGCAGAGGGGCTGACACACAGGTTCCCGGCTGATTAAGTGACGGGATGGTGGTGCCACTCAACAACAGAGAGAAGTGAGGAGGAGGAGAAACCTTCTTGATTAGGGAGGACACTTCTCTTTCAATGCTTTTCTACCTGAGAATGGCAAACCAAGTTTAGGTGAAGCACAGATAACTTTGCAGGTGCTTTTAAAAACCCCATTGTTTGAGCTCAGAGGCTCTGGCGTGTGGGCCCCTCTACACATGCAAATGCTGCTTTTGGTAAGTTTCAAGCAAAGCAAAAGAAAGCTCTTCACCTGTGGAACTTCAAAAAAGCAAGCACACAGCACCACCAAGGCTGGTGCCCACAAGGCAAGGAATAATAAACATTCCATTTTTAACGTAACAGACTTTCCATTCCCCACCCTCACCCCAGGCATCTGCACACACAAATCAAAACCCTCTTAAGTCATGGAATGAAAAATGAGAAAAAAAAAAAAAAAAAGCAAACAGAAAGTGCTTCCTGTGGGGTGAACGGAAATTGTTGCCCAGTTTATTTTCCAAGCACATGAAAAGTAGTTCTGAATATTTAAAACCACAGGTAATTGTATTCTTAACTGAGATTTTTGAGAAGAGGCGGCATGGACAGGATCACTCACAGCGGTCTTTGACATAAGACACATTTGCATCAAAGCAAGGCCTGCTCCCTTTTAATACCAGTTATCACCAAGTGGCTTACAGAGAATCGTGTTGGTTGGGAAAAAGCACACTGACTCAGAACAAATAAAAATATGCATATCCAGTTGAACTAAGCCGAGCCATACCCTAATGTGTATTTTCTTCCCTTGAGATAGACACATTGTACCCGAATTTTATTAGGAAAACTTTTTTGCATTAGAATATTTTAGAACTTCATCTAGGACCTAAGTATACCCTTCTTCCACCAAAATATGAGGCCCCCAAATCATGTTCCCAGTAATTTCTGACCAGTTAAATGAAGGCAAGCATATGAGTATAGTGTGGTGATGAAGAGTATGGAATTCAGCTGCTTTTTTTTTTTTTTAAGATTTTTTTATTTATTATTTTAGAGAGAGAGAGTGAGCTGGGGGAGGGGTAGAGAGAGGGAGAGAGCGGGGAGCCCAACGCAGGGCTCCATCCCAGGACCCCGACGTCATGACCTGAGCTGAAATCCAGAGTTGGCTGCTTAACAGGCTGAGCCACCCAGGTGCCCCATGGAATTTGGTTTCATTGTCTGGGTTTGACCTGATTCCATTACTTATTGGCTGTTTGAGTTTGGACTAATTATTACAATCTCTTTAACTCTCAGTTTTCTCACTGTGCAATGGGCGTCATAACGAGAGCTCTGTCACAGAGTAGTTGTGAGCGCGAAACGAGATCATCCCTGTGAACCACAGGGTTTGGCACGTGGTATGTGCTCCATGAATGTGCATTATTAGATGCCTGCCCTGCTGTCCTCTGCGGAACCACAGCTGAGCTCTAGAATTTGTGGTAGCTTTTAGCGGATGAAGTAAGAGCTTCCCAGACTTAGCTCCAGTAGTAGGCCACAGCAAGGTTAGAAAGAGTCTGTTATTCTCCACTGCCTCCTTTCTGCTGGAAAAGGACTCCAGTACAAGGACCATGGGTCTGGAGGCATGTCCTCTCAACACTGCCAGGGAACACATTGGAAGGGAAAGGAAGGAAACCAGGGTAACGGGTTCCCAGGGGTCTTGGTGACCCAGTATTTCCTGCTCAGCCTAGCTCAACACCTCAAACAGTTTCTTTCACACCCACTACTGAGGCCTAGGAGCCCTAAAAAAAGGTCCCTGGGGAAACCTCAGAGACTTAGTGAAATCACTGCAGGATCAGCTTCCGGTCTTCCCTGTGGAACCTTTGGCTCTCGTCCAGTGTCCCTAATTGCTCTTCTAGAGCCCCAAACCTGGATTCTGCTTCAGAGCCCAGACATTGGACTGACACCTTGGTTGCCCTGACCTCCTGATTTCAGCTTCTCACTGGATGTCTCCTCTGCAGACAGTTGGTCTTGCCCTGTTATTCCCTAGAAACCCAACCTGGATCCAGCATCTTGGAAGTTGGTTCAGACCTCTGGATGGTTGGCTTGAGGGCTCTACACGCTTTGGTGAAGAGTGAGGACTCTGGAGCCAGACTCTCCAAATCCTAGCACTGCCACTTGCTTTTTGATTTGTGCCAGTACTTTACAACTCTATGCCTCAGTTTTTCTCATCTGTAAAATGGAAGATTAGTAGTCCCCATCTCACAGAATGGTTAGGAGAATTAAATGAATCAACACATGTATAAAACATAATATAAATACATCTACACAAATAATCCAGACTAATATAATATTAGCTTTATTTTATTCTATTTTATACATATTAAGTATGTATTATTTTACATTTAGTTTTATGCATGTTTTACATAAAGATGAATATTCCATATAAACATTTATGTACGTACAAATCTACTTATTTATATTATTACTGTTGTTGTTGTCATCTGTTCTATCTCCCTGCAGAGATGGAGAGACCAGGGGCAGGCTTTTCAGCTTTCTTGTTTTCATCTGAGGCCATAGACTCTGCTATAACATGCAGGACAGAGTTTCAGTCGAATTAAAATAGACTCCATCATTTGGAGAATTACAATCTACAGTGAATGTGATGTAATTTCTCTGATTCCTATGTCACTCTTTTTCCAGATAGATCTTCATTTCAATTTCTGTAATAATTCCCTTTATTTCTTGTCCTGTTTCAAAGGTTTTCTATCTCTGGAGCAAATAGCAGAAGATAGAAAGTTATCAAAAAATATGTTATTTATCATGTGGCTGTTTTTAGGTCCTGTTATCCCCAGTAACTATTGATTCAGTAGAGTAGGGTAGTTCTGAAAATAGGCATCATCTCTTTCTCTTGTTTTATTGGAACCAGAAGGAGGGTAAAGTTTCCCTCTATTTTCAAAATTATCAGCAATCCAGTGGATTCAGCTGAACCCCCCCCCCCCCCNNGCAGTAAGGCCTCTCCTATAGCCACTGACATCAAGTGAGACACCTCCCGGCCCTGATGGAGTGATACTACATAAACCCTCCCGAAACCCACTTCCTTTCCAGCAAATAGAAAACACTCGAGAACATGAATTCGCTGTCAGCTTTGACTGCTGAAGAGGATTGCATCTGTTTCTGGCAAACATGAAGTCAGACCTCTGGTATTTCCTTCTCTTCTGCTTTCAAGTTGAAGCCCTAACAGGTAAGTGGCCTATCGATGAATTCTTATTAAGTTATTATTCAAGTGAACGTTAAGAAAAACCAAGGGTAGAAAAATCAGGTACCCAGTAGAAGGGCTTTTTGTTTGTTTGTTTTTCTGTGTTTCATGTTGTTTTTGTTTTTATTTTTGTTTTTGGAAGTAGGAACAATTGCGGAAGAGCCCCAAGCCCCTGGCTCAGGGTGTTTTTCGCTGCGGCACAGCCGACGGCGTGGAGTTTGTACTGCTTCCTTTGATACTGTGTTTTTTTAAGATGATGAAGAAATCTTTCATCAGACCGTTAAAATTTTAAATGGACCTGCTTGGAGTTACCTGTTAGTGGAGACAGTAGAAGCGTGGCTTGCTGTTCTCCGAGAATGATGAAAGGCAAAATGACTCGTGTCAGCTGAATGGAAGCAAAATAGTCCTGGCATCTGCACCGGCAATTCTTTTTGAAGGAGAAAATAAAATGGAGGGGCTTTGAAAAAAGGATTTTGATTTTAATCTTATCTGGATGATCTGTAGTCAGAAATGTCCAGGCTGCCACCCAGGTTTTTTTGACACGAAGTGTCAGGGTCCGTCTACAAGGCCAGGGAGTAGTGGGTGCTGTAGAAAGCCTCCCTAGCCCCTGGAGACATGAAAGAAAAGCAAACCACCATTCTGCAGTCCTCGGTTCTCTCTCTTATATGGTATTTATCAGACTATTTAAACGATTTAAATAATGTGACCTGCAACTAAACTAAATAACATGTTTCTGCTGCTTCTTACTTGGTACATTTTTGTATTACTTTTGTCTTTCACTCTGAGCCATGCTCTTGAGGCTGGCAAAAGCAAAGTGAAATTGTATTAAATTGGAAAGTTCTATTAACACTAAAATTGAAAGCAGAAATCTAGTAGGTATAATCTTACCTAGACATAAATTTTGCAGTGGTACAAAGAAATAGAGTTTACATTTCTCTCCAAAGAATTAAAAAGCAAAAGCAGATTGGTCAAATGTTTCATTTGGTGGTAGTTCGAGGTGATTCAAATGCTCTTAAGTAAAGACGAATGAAGAGTGAACAATTAGAGTCTACTTGACAAGTTCCAAACTCAGCCTGGAGGGGCTACTTGCTTGTTTATGCCTTGTCTACAACCCAGTGAAACCTTTTAGCAGCATGAACGACAAACGAATAGCTTTGGAATTGATATTCATTGATTCACGCGTTCGCTTAGCCGCTCATTCACACAGCACCAGGCACGTGCCGTGCAGGAGGCACAGAGCTAGCTGCTGTGTGTACAATGATGAACAAAACCACATCAGTCCCCGCTCTCTGGAAGCTAACTGAATGGGTGGGAGAGAGACATTAATCAAATAAGCCCATGAATTAATGATAATTACAGGCAGATCTCAGAGAATGTAACCAACCTTCTAGCCTGGGTACGTATGGGGGTGGGGATAGGGAGTGGTATTCATCAAAGTCTTTCCTGGGGCAACGACACTTAAATTAAGATTTGAAGTATAAGCAGGAATAAATGGGGAGGATGGTGTGAGGGGGGAATAAGATTCCACATCAGGAGAAGAGGAAGTGCAAAGGACCTGTGGCAGGAGGAAATGAAGTAAGGTCAGGGGACTGGAAGAAGGTGTATGTGTGTGAGCGCGGAAGGAGAAGGGTTTGGAATGGTACAAGATGATACTGGAAAGAAAAGCAGAGGCCAGAGACCATCAGACTATATGGGTCATGTAAAGGATTTTGAATTTTCCTCCAAGAACATTGGTACAAGTCATTGAAGGGTTTGTACTGCTAAAACGTATCCCAATACACTAAGCCCATTTGGGCACTTACGGTCGTTGATAGTCTGCTTAGTATCAGCTTGAGATTCGAATTAACAATTGTGTTTTTTCTGTAGAAGGATAGATCCAACCTAGCTAGAATTATTTCAAGTTACTAGACTAAGCTGATAAAGACATTGTGCTTCTAGAATGATACTCATCTTAGGCTCTTAGTGGAATAAAACCAATGTTCATTCTCACCACACAGAAAACTATGCCATGTGACAAGCCAGTTTTTGGTTTGAGGCATGAGTGACTAAATGGAGACCGTAAATTGCTAACCGTTTCTATGTTCAAAATACCATCGTGACGCATTTATCTAGTACCTATCCATTCTTCAGAGCCTACACCAAGAATTTGCAGGTCTTTTCCTTTGGTATATTTTTAACTCTCCCAACAAAGTCGGCTTTCTCATCCCACAAAAAGGTAAAGTATTCTTACCTTCAGTGGATGTTTAAAGAATCTCAGACCAGGAAAGGCTAAGTGATTTGTTACATAGTAATTCATGGCAGAACCAAGATTAGAACACAAATGTATCTGACTCCAGTATTCACATTCTTTCCACATTGTGTTGAAGTAGCAAGAGATATAACCTAATCTTAAAAGGGGAGAAATTCTCATTAGTGTTGCATTTGGTTGGTGAGTTAATAGGTTGGAAATCTTCGTGATTTCTTAACTATTGTTCTCAGTGTAAAATTTAACAAAGGCATCTTCTTTTAATGATCCTGGAACAAAGGAAGCTTCTCTTTATAAAAGGATCTGGAAAAAATGTGAACCTCTACCTGTGTTTAGAAGACCCTCTTTCTACACCTTCTGGGCAATGAGAAGCATGAGGGTGACCTTGTGAATTCTGATTTTAGAAAGACCACTATGAAAGCAGTGTGGAGGCTGCGCATGAGTGGGACTGACGTAAGTCAGATGGTGCTTAATAAATGTGCCTGTCTCATGATGTGTTCCGGGAGGAAGCTGGGAGGATTAACCATCAGGTTCGTTTTGAGCCTTGCTTTTGTTTCCCAGTCATCCAATGCATGATTCCGGAATTCCATCATCTCAGGACAGCCCTTTGGTGTCTGGAGATCAGCTCCTCCCCAGAGCTCAGAGAGAAGTCTGCTGATCTGAGTGGACCTTCAGCTCCTCCCACAACTCCCTTCAAGCATTCATGTTGATTTTTAAAAATCCAAATTGTTAACATTCCCGCCCCTTCCCTGCCATAGATGAATTCAGGCCATTCCCATTCAGCATGATAAGCCTGTACTTGGTTTTATATCTTCATGGTTATGCTTATTTCTATTTATTTTCCTTTGCTATCGTTATCTTCTTTTTTATTTTTGTTGGATTCTTTTAACTTCCCTCTTCAGCTCTATAATTTGGAAGGTTGACCACAGCTCTTAACTGAGTAAGTCATTATGTTTGGAGCATCTTGAATGTCTATTTATTTACTATTGGCTTAAAATAAATAATGACAATGGCCTTGCCTGATGTGCTGACCCCACACTCCCCACTGACCTGAGAAGTTGTGAACGTTCTTCCTGTCCCACTCTTCATGCTGCCCTGTTAATGCACCCCCCACCCCAGTCTTGGGCTTTGTTGAAATAATAATTGCAGATCATTGCTAGTTTCCTCTTACAGTATTTCTCTTCTGTTTTAAGAATCCCTTCTTTACGCTTCCTTTGCCATTTTTCAGTGACAGCATCACTCTTGCCTTCTGCTCTCGTCTCGTGATCTCTGTTCTGATACAGTGATCAGAAGACTTCCATTATTTTCTTCAGATACCCTGGACTCTATGAATTCCAGCACGGCTAAAGAAGTCTTTCTTTTAATTTGATGGGTGACTACTATCTTTTCTGGGAATAGGATTCCTGGACTGAAGTCTTTTCTCTTAATGGTTTGTGGGTCCCCCTCCACTGTCTGCTGGCTTCTAGGATTCTTGTTCTTTTGTAAGTAACCTAAAAAAAATTCTCTAGAATCTTCTAAGCTATTTATTTCAATATCGGAATTCAGGAATTCCACCAGGATACACCTAGCTCTGTGAGGATTTTCATGAGCATTGCTTGGGACTGGGTGAGACTTTTAAATCTGTAGACTTGGGGCGCCTGGGTAGTGCAGTCGTTAAGCGTCTGCCTTCGGCTCAGGGCGTGATTCCGGCGTTCCGGGATCGAGTCCCACATCAGGCTCCTCCGCTGGGAGCCTGCTTCTTCCTCTCCCGCTCCCCCTGCTTGTGTTCCCTCTCTCGCTGGCTGTCTCTCTGTCACATAAATAAATTAAAAAATCTTAAAAAAAAAATAAAAAATAAATCTGTAGACTTGAGGAGTTTTTTGTTTATTTTGATTTTGTTTTTCAAATTTCACGGATATTATTCTCTCCGTAGTTGTTTGATCATATAGTTTTCTTTGTCTTTTTCTCATCTTTCTAGGAATACCTATTATTCTCATGTAAGATCTTGAGTGCCTTGTTTTTTCATCATTAGTGAACACAATGGCTTTCATAACTTGCCATTTTTAATAGCAACTCCCTCAGGTGAAATGGAATATTATAGTTTTTAAATTGCTAGCAGCATATTCCTATTTCTTGGTAGAAACAGAATGTAGGTATGTAGAGAGGACCTAATTCTCATCTTAGTTTTGCTCACTGTAAGGTACATAGACTTGTTTGACTTAAAAAAAAATTGCCTCTGTATTCACATTTGGAAACTGTGCAAAACCCACAACTTATGCTACCTTTCTGTCTTAAGGATATGAATTTTATATGTAAAAGGATTTATTAAACTTCGTAAATCAAAAAATAAAAATCATCTCTTGCCTTCAATACTCAGAGAAAGGGTCACATTTACTCCATAAAAGGCATCTCTGAGCTAGTGCTGTTCCAATACATCGAGTCTATCAAATCGCACTTTTTGGTCATCCTACGTAAAATAAGACCTTTGGCATTTGAAACCTTCTTATGAAAATTCAAAACTATATTTTGAAAAGTGGAAGTTAAGTACGTAGAAAATAGATAACACAAATGAAAACAGTTAGCCAAAACGTGGTTTTTGTTTTTTTTTTTCCATTGGTTTAGCATGTAAGGTTGATCAAAACAGACCCAGATTTGCAAATGTAAAGAGAGTCAAATGTTGGGGATATGGGCCTCCTCTGGGTCACCTCTAAAGTATCCATGCCTGTTTCTACTTTGCTTGAGGAAAAGCTAAGAAAAATCAAGTTGTAAGGAGGATGACAGACTCAAGAATTTTGGTTCTGTCAACGACTAGATCTGATAGAACCTTTTGTTTGTCTGAGCCATGTGGACATAGGCATGGTGCCTTCCATAAGCAATTGAAGATCATTTAAATGTAACTGCTTTAAATTTGAGAAATCAAACTTTTTGCAGCCAACATTTCTATTTTCTTAGGACTCAATGCCAAAAAAAAAAAAAAATCCATTCATGGAAAACAATAAACAAAACGTCTCTTGCACTCTAACTAAAGTTGTGTTTATTTTGTATGATCTAGGTCTAAAGCAAAAATCTCACAGTAGTCCCTGTTTGTACTTACTGAATGATGATGATGGTTTGTGTGTGTGAATCCATATTTTTACATGTCTACAGGCAGATAAGTTTCAGAATAATCATTAAGAAGTTAGACCTGGTCAGAGCAAGGAACTAGACTTTGCTGCAGGTTCAAATACCCAGGGCAGCTCAACACATGTTGGTTGATGAATGAGGATGTCTAGAGAAATGAGTGTGTTCAGTGCAAAGTAATTTCATATCTCAGAAATTATTTTATGTATTTTTGGTGTATGATAACTTTTAAAATCACAGTATACATATGTTGCATCAATGGAAATAATACTTTGAGTGCTTGGGACATTAATATACCTAATACATCCAGAAGGAAAAGAAATACCTGAACATAACTCCCCAGTCAAATTTAATGTTAAAAGCTGCTTCTTTTTTCTTTTTCTTTTCTTTTCTTTTTTGCTTTCTTTCTTTTTTTTTTTTAACCAAGTGTTTTTGGCATCTGTGCTTTAGCTTCTTTAAAGTTAGGGGGTTGGACTAGATTAGACTAAAAGACTCCTTTAGAATGTGGATTCTGGTCTCAGATTGTCTAGGTTCATATTATGGTTCCACCACATATTGGCTCAATAACCTTGGGGCAGTTATTCAAGCCTCAGTTTCCTCAAAATAGAAAATCTGATACAAAAGGCTGTTATTAACATCAAATCATAAGTTTCATGTAATGCATTTAACACAGTATTCAATGCATGAGAAGTTCTCAAGGCTTACAGGTTGTTGTTATTATTTGGAAGCTTTTGAAAGCTTAAATATTGATTTAACTTCCATACCTATTAGAGAGAATTCAGAGAATTGGCTGAACATTATTCACTTTGAATCTTTGTCTTTCGACTGGGAAATAAGTGCTCTCTAATATTCAATTAACAGAGGCTCTTGCCCTGCTTTTCTCATCCTTCTCCTTGGTCCATTGCGGGACATTTGCCAACCATGCTCAACCCCCATGTTTTTCTATGCATTCATTTATCTCATTGAGCTTCTAATATGTTCCAGGTCCTGGGATGATTTAGGTGACCACACTATAGTACTTATCCTTGTGAAGCTCATGTTTAAATGAGGAAGACAGACAAAATAATTATGGTCTAAACTGATATGCATTATAAATATATTGGTGTAAACTAAGTGTTGTTGAGAGTATAGAGATAGGAGTCTTGGAGGTCTCAGGGACCAATTAAAAATGGTTCTTAAAGAATGAATGGAGAAAAAATGAATGGGGGTCTCTAGGAAGATAAAAAAGCACTGGGATATTCTAATTTATGGGAATAGTTTAAGGACGTGAGAAGAATGGCCAAAAAGTTTAGTATGGCTTGAACATATATGGTCCCCAGATGGTAAAAGAAGTTTGTGTCATGCTAAGACAATTGATTTTTTTACCTCATAAGCCACAATCTAATAGGGACTTTAAGCTGGGGAGTGAAATGCTTTTTAGAGACAAAATTTTGGGAATAGCATGGAGGATGGACTTGAAAGGGAAAGAATGCTCTTGAGAAGGTCAGTCAAAGCTTCCACAGATGAGGGAAGATACAAAAAGGTCCCAAATTGGCAATAGGAATAGAGAAAAGCACCTGAATTCAAGAGATATCTTTGAGCTAGAGTCAACCGGACTTGGTGGCCAACTGGATCGGGAGTTAGGGAGAAGGGTCAGACCAGTGACTCCCTTAAATGACGAGGTTTGAGTTTGGGAGTGAATATTGAGTTTAGGTCGGAAATGCTACTCTTGCTCATCAGAAGAAACCAGATAGAGATGTTAAAGGAAATTGGAAATAAGGCATGGGAGCCAAGAGAAGGGGTGGCTGAGATAAAGGTGTGGGTTACTGGAGTAGAGATGAGAGCTGGAGCCTTAAATGTAACAAGTTCACCCAGCCAGTGCCTTGTCTATGTGCCCAAAGGGCTTTACACAGCTGGTGAGGGATGGGAAATAATATGGATATTCTTGGGTGCCAATAAAATTCTTTCTCCTTCCCTTTCTGTGGAAGAGACTTGGGTTCATTTAATCTCCTGTGATTTCCCTGGTGGGACAGTTTCAAATCAATGACAATGAATTAACTAACAAAGTAACTTATTTGCAAATTAACTACTTCATGAATATTGCTACAGAGTTTTATAACCTATTTGGCATTCTTCCATTTTCACAAAGAAAGTTTTCACTAGAAGAAAATCAATCTTCCATTTTTTTTATTATATAATAAGATGCATATCTTAGAGCAAGAAGGATTGTTTTATTCCCCCTCTAAAGTTTCTTGGCGAGTAAAAACAGTTCACACATTTAGTGTGTGTGTGTGTGTGTGTGTGTGTGTGTGTGTGTGTGCTCTTTTGGCTTTTTTATTTTCTCCTTCGCATTTTTTGTCTTTCTTTTCTACAAATGTTCAGAATTTAGATCAGATTGGGCACCTGGGTGGCTCAGCTGGTGAAGTGGCTGCCTTTGGCTCAGGTCATGATCCCAGAGCCCCAGGATCAAGTCCACAATCTGGCTCCCTGCTGAGCGGGGAGTCTGCTTCTCCCTCTGGCCCTTACCTCTCTTGTGCTTTCTCTCTCTCTCTCTCAAGTAAATAAATAAATAAAATCTTAAAATAAAAAAAAACAACTTAGATCAGATTGGGCTTATTTTGCCTACCCTCCCTACTGACTTTAATCACTTCTTTAGAATATGGATGCCTTTGAATAGTAATGTAAGTATAGAAATGATGCATGTATAAAAATCTAAGTTTAAGCCAGTAGACTTATAAGAAATGACAACGCTTTTATGAAAGGTGAAAAAAAGTGGTAAATGCAGATTTTTTTAAAAGCCAAAATTTCTTAGCGAAAGATCAAATGTAACAAAACCTAAATAAACATTGCAATTTTTAGAACTTCACCTTTTATGTCACATTCACGTGCTGTGCTAAGCTAAAGGTTATTGTTTGATTACAGAAAATATGTTTAATAAGCACTATTAATAATTGCAAACTCAGGAGATCTTATCTTTCTATCACTCTGAGACCTTTGTGGAGGTTTGTGGCTAGAAGTCTGAGTTAAGGAGAGTGAAGTCAAACTGCTGATTAGTCTCACACCCTCGGCAATTGTGTGGGTTTTCTAACATGTTTTTGCCAAAAGATTTTCAATCTTTATAAACAACTGCTTATAAAGTGTCCTGGAAGGATGGATTCTAGCAAGACCACCTTACACTGAAGAAATGGAATTGTTTAGATATTAAAAGAACCAATTTACAAATAAGCTCTTCTGAGCCACAGTACAATTCTCAGGTGAATGATCTTTCCTTCCAATTTTGTTTTGTTTTGTTTTGTTTTGTTTTTTAACAGCCCCCATGCTGCCCTTACCCTGGGGATACGAATATTCTTTATGTCCCTTAAACAATTCGAAAACCTAAAGAAATCACCTAATATAAAGACTCTGAATTTACTCTTGAAAACATTAGTCTACTGACATCAAGAGTAATGTTATAAAAATCATAGTTAGCAGCAGTTAACAGGTTTGAAACTCTATTGGGAAGGTGGTACCCTTTAGACATGGTAGTCAATGTGATTAAGAAGACATAGTACTCATAATCTAGGAGTACCCACAAGAAGTACATAGATATGGTAGCAAAACAAAAACTAATACTTACTATTCAGATTTTAAGACCCATCACCAAGATTCAAAAGAACATATTTTTATTGTGTTTTTAATAATGTATTAAATGCTACAAGATATAGCATGGTATTTTATCACAAGTCACTAACATGCTGTGGTTATGAAACATCTGGATATATTGGAAAAATCATTGGTTCAGGGGCCCCTGTTGCGGCCATACATTGGGGGATTTAAGAAGTATGCACTCTGGAGGATCTAAATAATCAACCAGGCTTAAACTTGTCCTTTCCTCTCTAGACAAAAATAGTCAAGAGAATCGTCAATCATCTAAACAAGTCTTTATGAACCTAGTGTATATCTACAGATAAAGAACCTGTTTCTTTGAAGCTCAGACAGAATTTTTATTAGAATCTGACATTCCATTTCAGGGGATTGATTGATTGATTATGCATTTTGCTTGATTATACATTTGCACGTACTTGTTTCCAGAAGAAAGACAACATGGCATAGCTAATCATGGGTTCATGTCCCAGCTATGAGCTGTGTAATCCTGGGCAAGATACTTACTTTTCTGCTCCCAGTCTAGCTTGGTGAGTGTAAATATGAAATGAAAGGCCTAACTGGATCATTTCTAAGAGCCTTTTGGTTTTTACATCATATATTCTATTCATCTCCCCAGATTTATAACATCACTGAGATCTACATATTTATTCGTTCATCTATCCATCCTTCCAGTAAATACTTATTATGACTTACTACAGACTAGGTGCTATTGTAGGTGCTTTGGATGGACTGATGAATAAGATCAACAAGGTGCCTGATTTTAAAGCTGATGTTATAATGGGGTAGCCAGACAATGAACAAGTAAATAAAAACCCAGATAATTTCAGACAATGATAAATACTTTCTCTCCAGTAATATGATAGAAAATGACATAGGGGTGTACTTTGGATTGAATGGTCAATGGTCACTGAAGAAGTTAAGAAGCAGTCATGTGAAGATCTGAGAGAACACCCTGGGTGAAAAACCAACAAATTCAAAGTCCAGGGGACTAGTTGCTTGTGTTTGAGGAATAGAAAGAAGAGCAGGATAGCTGCAATATAGTGAATGACTGGTATAAAATGGTGTTAGACAGGTAGGTAGGTCATGTGGGTCATGGAAACCAGGCTAAGGAGTTGAATTTTATTCTAAGTGAGATGTATGTTTTATAAGCAGGGCGATGACACTATCTGTGAATGTTATAAGATCGTTCTGGCTTCCCTGAGGAGAATAAATGGTAAATGGGCAGGAGTGAGAGTCGAAAATTAGGAGCCTCTTGTAGTCCTACAGAGAGATGATGCTGGTTTGGCGCATTTGAAGTTTAGGTGCAGGAGTAGTAGATAGACTCTATCAGACACAAAACAGAGGTGCAGAAAATTAGCCCTTCTTCCTGTAGACAGATTTTAATAGGATCCTGTAAGAGTCAGTCTGTAGTGGTCATGAAGTATCTAGCTTCATGTGGTTGCCTGCTCCTATCACACGTCCCTTGGTTGTTGCTAGTTCAACCTTAGATTGAAGCCAGAATCGTCTGCACCCAAGAATTTGTATGACCTCAGACAAATAATCTAACCTGTCTGGGTCTTCAGTAGTCTAAATAAAAGAATTACACTTGCTGTATAATTTCTAAGTTTACCAGGTCTGATTATTTATGATGCTGGGTGGAAGCTGAATCATGTTATAAGAAATGTGAAGGAGAAGGTGTTTATGGGGCTCTGAAATGTGGACAGTGTCTATGAGTACTTATGGGTCCTGGAGATGGAGATGGGATGTTAGGGAGGGTAAGGAACATATCAAAGACTGTGAGAAGGAATATTTTGGAGGATGATTTTTTTTTAAGATTTTATTTATTTGACAGAGAGAGAGAGTGTGAGTGCACGTGAACATGGGTGCACAAGCAGGGGGAGTGGCAGAGGGAGAGTCGGAGAAGCACGCTCCCTGCCAAGCAGGGAACCCAAAGCGGGGCTTGATCCCAGGACCCTGCCGAAGGTAGAATCTTAACTGACTGAACCACCAGGCTCCCCATGGAGGATGATTTTATATTAAGAGGTGGTATGTGAAAAAAAAAATTAAGCTGAGAGAAAGGAGGAAAGAACAAGAAGAAAGAGATTGGTGAGGGGGATACTCACAATTTTTAACTGCCAGTATGGCAGAAGAACTGACCAAACAGATCTGATACTCAACCAAAACAAACACTGGCTATCAAAATTGGTGCTAGGATACCAGCACTCCTGGTTGAATGTTAGATTTGGAGAGGAGAACATCCAGGGAGGGTGGAGAAAAGATTCTAGCTGTTTCTGCGGTTATAAGAAACTAATATATTCAGGTTATCCTCACATTGTTGGCCCATCCACTAAATGTTTTAGCCATGGTTATAGGGATGATCTCCTTTTGATGCTATTTTTTCACATGTCATCAAAGGCTAAGGAGCGTTTGTAATTAGGCATTTTAGCATATCTGTTCTACAGGTGCCAAGGTAATTATGAAGTAATTGATTCAATATCATACCTGACTCCTTTAATTGAAAACATTCAAATTGCAGACTTGAGTTGTCAAATGGTTTTCCAGATGAAAACCTGAAGCATTGGGTATGTAAAGACATAAGTCAGGTGTCTTATCACTACATTTCATAAAAAAAGCTCACCTGGGAAGCTTTTATTTTTTTTAAATTTTAGACAGATTTTGTTATTCATTTGAGACAGAGAGATACAGAGAGAGAGCACGAGCAGGGGGAGGGGCAGAGGGAGAGGGAGGAGCAGATTCCCTGCTGAGCTGGGAGCCCAACGTGGGTCTCAATCCCAGGACCTGGGATCTGATCTGAGCCTAAGGCAGATGCTTAACCACCTGAGCCACCCAGGCACCCCTCACCAGGGAATTTTTTAGATTAAATATGAAAAAATGAACAAGTCACAGTGTCCAGCAGAAATGACACTTTGGAATCCCCAGTTACTCCTTTAATGTCAACGGCTCACGTCCTTGGAACTATCACTTAAGAAAAACTTAGGTGGTCTTCTTAGCCCTACCTAAATACTTTTACAGGCAATGTGAATGTCTCATTCATTTTCATTTCTCTTGACTTCTTGGAATACCCCAGTAAGATGCTGGGACAGAGAGAGATTTTGATCCTAGATCCCTAGAGAGTAAATGTTGGAAAGAATTTTATGTTTTGGTCTTACTTCTTTGTTTCACAGATGAAGAGGCTGAAGTCCAGAAGGGTATCAGGGTCACAGACTGACTAATGGCAAGACCAGAATTTTCCTCTCGTTTCCTTGGGAATCACTGCGTTGTACTTTCACCACTCTGCCTGCTGACTATTACATTTCATCTTGTGTTGGGTTACGGGTCATAGTGTGGGCACGGCGGAGAAGGGAAGCTGCTGACAAAACATCTTCAGAAACATAAGGCAGTGCATCTCTATGTGTTTACATGGTGGCCACCGTCACTTTTGCTCCAAGATCTCTTTGTGGTTTACTCGCTGTCATTCTAAAGTCCTTGGGAAATGTGCTCTGAACATTTCTAAAGAAACTGAGAACGAACCCACTGATTTTATCATTGGCAGCAGACTATAGAGGCATAAACATCAGAACAATAGTCATGCAACATAATTTACTTTCAGATAAATAAGTCCCCAAGCAAAAACACCTGTTTTTTGAATCTGATGCAGACTACACTATGCTCGTGCTATCAGTCTTCCTTTTTGCCTTTTGCTTACATTGTTTGCTCTATTTTTAAAATGAAACAAGCATAATTTTCCTTCTGCGTTTTTAATTTTGTATTCCAGAACAAAACATCTATACAGAAAAACGAACACAAATGTACAATTTAATGAGTCGTTATAAGGCATACTAACTTACTCCCATAATCACCACAGCTCAAGAAATAAAACGTCGTCACCCAGAAGATTTTCCACCCCTGCGTTTTCCTTCCCGATTCCAACACTTCCTTCCCTTTACCCCAGATCATTAGACTGCATTTTGTGATGTCCCTCTAGGTTATAGATTTTTTCTATTCTTTTAGTCATTGTGCAAGAAATAACATGCATGCTTCACTTACTGAAGTTTCTCGTTACATATGCCTTTACTATTTTTCACTTAACTTTTTATCATTAATGATGAGACATCACCTGTTGGCCTAATAGTTCCTTCTTTGAAGGGAATCAGTCTTTTTTCTATGGAGGCTCTTAGGACTTTCATTATGATATGTCTAGATGTGCATATTTAAAAAATTTGCTTGTGATTTGTTGGGATTCTTAAATCTGGATGAGGACTGCATTTCAAATGATTTTTCCAACCTAATTTTCTAGTTCACCAATTCTCTCTTTAGCTCTAATATGCTTTGAACCTATCCATTGAATTTTTAATCATGGTTACTATGGTTTTTTGCCAGTTCTAGTTGATTCTTTTTCAAATTGCTTGCTTTTTTTTTTTTTTTTTTAGTTTCCTGTGCTTTGCAGATGTTATTACAAGTTTGTCTTTTATTGCCTTAAATGCAGTAAGCTCAGTTGTTTATTTTGGGGATCTGATAATTCAAATGTATGATTTTGGGGGGGTTATTTCTGTAGTCTGTTTTTCTATTGTTCTGTTTCCCCGCATGTCATTGTTTTTAAATATTATTTGCAGATAAGATTTGAGGCCTAGGATGTAAATCTTTTCTTTCTGGAATAGTTGCATTTTTACTCTCAAAAGCTCAAGGGTAATAATAATCCAAAATTACTTTAAACAAAATTCAAGGATTTAGGTTTTCTGGACCATTGCAGTGATTTGAAGGTGAGCTATAAGCTGCATGAGGGCTGGTTTTCTTTTGGTTTAACTGGAGTCCAGGAAGGGAACCCTTTGAGATCCCAACTTATTGAGGAGAGGCTCTTCTAGATTTCTTGCTTTGCAGACTCTGGGAGTTGAGACATAGAAACAAAAGCTTGAACCTGGCAAAACAGTAAAAGCTCTCAGAGTAAAAGCAACTTCTGAGCTCTGCTCATCTCTCTGGGTGTTCTGGTTCTTCAAATTTAACCTACGAATTTCTCCTCTTTGTGAAACTTCATTAAGCCTTTTAACAATATTTTTAGACCTTTTGTTCAGCATTTTTGGTTGTTTGGGTGTGGGAATTTGTTTGAATCTGGACTGCCATAACTGAAAAACTAGAACACTTGTACAGATTTTCCCAATCAAATCCCCAAATAGAAAATCTATTTCCCTTGTAATATGAGAGCCATAAATTAAAGCCTACAGATATTAAGGAAAATAACTATGCTAAATCTTAAATAAAATCAAGGCAACTTGTGCAAGCATCCATGAATGAATGAATCCACCTGCCTAATGCTCGTCCTCTCACAAATGGGGCTTCTTTCAGAAAGCAGCATGGCAATACATAGTGTTATAACCATGTTTGAACATTTTGGCCACATGTCATAAAAGCAAAATGCTAAAAATAACCATAATATTCAACATTAATGGAATGCTTTAACAAATCATATATTAATACTATGTCCTAATATATAGTCATTAAAAAGAATATTATGTAAAAAATGGAAATTTTATACCATTAAATGGCAATAGCAGAACACAAAGTAATATGTTTGCTATATAAAGCTTATATCTAGAATGTAAAGGGCAAATATGCACAAAAGCATTTCTATTTCACTGTAGGGCAGGCAAGTTTTTTTTCCTTAAACATTCATTATATTTGTTATATACTCTTTTCAAGAATAAAGACAGAGATTTCAAAACATAAGCAAAAAACTGTCATGCTAATAATTTTCCCAAACAATTTCAGTGAGAAACTTTTATATTAAAGAAAAAGAACAAAGGAAAGCAGAGAGCAGTTTGAACTTATAACCCAGTAACTCAGAATATGCAACTAGGCTGAAACCTTTTCCATTTTTTCCCCATGTGTTCCCTATGTAACTTTCAAAAACACCTTTGGCTTCCAATAAGCTTAAAATTTATTGAAAAAAAAAAAAAGAAGAAAAAGTAGACAAAAATCTGGGGACTTACTGTCATCAGACCTTGATTCAATTCTCAATGGATCAGGTTGAGAGAAGACATATTTCTATCATTTGAAAACGATTCATGTGTTGTTTTACTCTCTGGCAGGAGGGTATAATGTAATCATTCATTTTTAGTCTGAGCTATTTTTCACTTTTTAATGTTTTCCTAAACTACATTATTTCCCAAATCTTATCCCACATCTCCCTTTGTTTGACTAAGTGCTAATCTTCCTTCAATTTCAATTTTAACATCAAAAGGGCATTATTTGATTCTATAAACAAAAATAGAACCCACCCCCACCACTTTTATTTGAACAGTAGTCCATTGCTAGCACTAATTAGGATGGTTTACTATGTATTTATTTGTTTACCATCCGTCTCTAATATGAAAGGGCAGGCACCATATCTGTCTTATTATATTATGTAAATATATTATTTAATATATTACATATTATATATTCATATATAACAAGCAAATTTCTGTTTAGGCTTTTTTTCAAGGGCACAGTTTTATTTTTCGTCATGTTCTTTTGGTTGTGAAATTCTTTCATTTTGGTGTGGTAGAGGTGACTCCATGAAAAGAAGAAATTACTTTTGTATTCAAATACAATTATCAGAGTAACATCTTCGTAAAATGTCACTTTTGCTTTGTTTTCTTCTTTTTTATGCAGGAGAAATCAATGATTCTGCCAAGTCTGAGATGTTCACGTTTCACGATGGAGGTGTACAAATTTTATGCAAATTCAGTGATACTGTCTGGCAATTTAAAATGAAGTTGTGGAAAGGGACGGAAGTACTGTGTGATCTCACTAAGACAAAGGAAAGTGGAAACACAGAGTCCATCAAGAATCCAAAATCCTGTCAGTCTCAGTTATCCAATGACGGTGTCTCCTTTTTTCTGAATAACTTGGACAGTTCTCATGCCAGCTACTACGCCTGCGAACTGTCAATTTTTGATCCTCCTCCTTTTCAAAAAAAGAATATTAGCAGAGAATATTTGAATGTTTATGGTAAGACATTGTTTTCATCTTTCAGACTTAGAGTACATTTGTGTTTTAACAACTTTTCTCACTAACGAAAACAAGTAAACAAGTATCTTTTGTAGATTTAATTTTGATGAAATTGATGGCCATCATTTATTATGAAGGTATGCAAGGGATAACTTACTAATAATAAAAATTCGTATTAATCAGTAATATGCAATTTGATCACATAGACTGCTATGTTAGAAATAGATCACGTTGTCTTTAAAATGCATATGCTATTAGAAATCAGGAAAAAAATTAAGACAAATTACCCAAATCCATGGCCTAATGGCCATTGCCTCTATTCACGTAAAGTTTAAGGCTTTGGTTTGTGGAATGAAATGAGATGATTGAAAATAAGAGTTTTGTACCACTACTATTCCTATTTACTTTTCTGCAAAAATATAGACCAAAAAAATCCTATGAACCTCTTTTGTAAACACGTGTGTGCATAGAGTCTTTTAGGTTTTAGCTTTTAAATTCTTGCTGTAGTACTGAGATGATGTTGTTTACAATTTACTGGATCCCATGATTGTAATGAAGCCAAGCTTCATTTGATTAAATCACTTTTTTAGATTTGGTAAAAGAACCTGTGATTCTGCACCAAAAGAGGAAATTTGATTCTCTCAGTTTTCCCTTAACATGTCTCTTTTCCAACCCAGAATCACAGACTTGCTGCCAGCTGAAGTTCTGGTTACCCATAGGATGTGCAGCTTTTGTTGTTGTCTATATTTTTGGATGCGTATTTCTTTGTTGGCTTACAAAAAAGGTGAGCGATGTCTATTTCTTCTTGCATTTGCCTTACTGAAGAATATCGGTAGTTATTTACTCATCAAAGCACATATTGCTCTAGCCAGAGTAATTCAATTAACAGACAGACGATTTCTTTTCCACAAGATATGCCTACTAATTAAACCACTAACTTGGCAGAACAGCTTATTTATTTTACAGCTGCTTCCATCTAAAAAAGGATTTGATGGCTTACAGAGAGAGCTGTTACTGTCATTATTCAAAAAAGATAAGGGAATCGGGGCCAAGAAAACACAAAAAGGCAGGACGAAGACTGAAACATATAAACAGACGCTTCTGATTTCTAAAAATTATTACATGCGGGCTGCACATTTGATTTTAAGTTTCCAGAGCCAGGGCAAAGATGAAACAATCAGTTTTATGTTTCCCTCAACTTGCCAATTAAACAATCAGTGAGAAAGCCTCAAAAGGTGCCAGTAGTAGCGGAGGAGATGGCCAGCTTCTTCCCAAGTTATTAGGATTCTGTTTTTAAAGAACGCCAAGGAAAGGTAGGGAGATAACGCAGCAATGACAAAACTATCTCTCTGTCCTGGGGGCTATTCTTTTCAGCCTTTCATAATACAGGTTCTCAACGAAAGAACTTATGCCATTTGCATATTACGTAAGTATGCTAATATCCAAGTATATCCATAGTGTGATCATTGGCCAGACGGTGGGTATATCTGTGCCAGAAAGGAATTTGAAAGAAAGAGAAAGAAGGAAGATAGTGAGATACGGCCCATGATCTAAATCTACAGAGGAAAGAACAATAAAAACAAAAATGAGGAAGGAAATTCGGTAGAAGGCTCTTTATTTAAAGCCCTTTTCATATTGTTCTCCTACTTAGCCACAAGTCGGGAGACTGAGCCGTATCCTAACACATTTGTCACATACCACTTCAACCAAGAATAAAACACAGTAAAAAAAAAAAAAAAAAAAAGACCAGGGACGGAGATAAGGAAGAGCAGATGACAAACCATGTTTCTGACTTTTCTTCCAGAAGTATCGATCCAGTGTGCATGACCCTAACAGCGAATACATGTTCATGGCAGCAGTGAACACAGCCAAAAAACCCGGATTCACAGGTACCGCTCCATCTGGGGTTTTGGGCAGAGCAGAGTGTTCCTCACATTAAGTCTGGAATTTTAATTTTTTATTTTAGAGGAAGGGCACATGTCTCTAAGGCCCAATTTTAGATTTTTCCATGAAATTCTGAATTTTCACTTTAAGTTTATACTTTCTGCAGTACATTGAAAACAAACATTAAGTCTGTAAACCCCTATTAAAAATAAACAAGCAAAAGATTCATAAGCCACTATTGTATTGAGGCAGTTTTCCAACTGATATTTTAAAAACTGGGATGATTCTAAGTCTTCCATGGTAAAAAATTCTTTAAGTCACCTGATGAACATTTATTGGGTATCAATGAAGTGCAGATTACTGAGTGAGGCGTGGGGGATACACAAACATTTGGACAAGGGTTTTGGACAGAGATTTGGAAGAGAAAACCGGACTGGTGCTCCCCAGGGGAGGAGGAATTGTCAGGGAAGCTGGTGTTGTTCTGATGAAAAGAAGGTGCAAGGACAGAGAGTCTGGATGACTGCACAAGGCCAGTTAGTGTGCCTTTGACTTCTTCCATTCAGAGTGAACATTGTCAATTCGAGGGTTGTTAAGCTGAGGAGCATCTAGAAAGTTTGAAGCCTCCCTTGTGGAAAATTTGTAAGTCTCGTGCCTTTGAGGTTGGGATGAGATGAAGGACGTAATGAGACAGAAGCCCTTGAATTTTTGCCACCATTCATTGGTGAAGGACTTGTATAAATGGGATGCAAACAACATCTGTAATCATGGAACTAAAGCATGGGAAGGGAGTTAATGCCCCTTCAGGCTAACTCCTCATTTTTGGGGTGAGAGAAATTGATGCCCAGGGCGTTCAGTGAGTCCTTTGGCTCCCTAGAGATTTCCTGCTATAGCTTTGTCACTAGCAAAGGGCTTGTGTTTCATTGTTTTGCTATTGAAAATGACAACAACAACTTTTCTTTTCATCTCTGTGCTTATAATAATGTGTCCGTTTTAGTTCGGATCCCTGAAAGCAGACCCTGAGACAGAGACTTGGGTATAAGTAGTTTATTTGGAAGATGACCCCAGGAAAAAGGGGTGATGGAGCAGGGAGAGTGAGGCAGGCAAGGAGGAAAAGCAAATGAAGGTTGTGTTACTGAGATCCCAGCTGGAAGCCACGGAACCTCTGAGAAGTGTTCAGATGTCTCCCAGAATTGTTCTTCTGAACGATGGCAAGTAGGGTTATCTATCCACTGGCTCCCATCCCCACTAGGATGCCTTGGGGTTGCTTGCGGGGCTCATGAGCTTTCCCTCATGCATTCTGGAGCAATGCTCTATGCTTGGAACAGTGCCTCACAAGTCTTCAGAGAAAGTCCTGAGACAGAAAGCAGAGAAATGCATGGTGGGGCTATCGTGCCAGAAGGGACAGCATGTGCAGAAGTGTCTACCCCGCTGTGGCTGGAATCAGAGGTGGGCAGTTTCACACCCCACCTACCAAGTGTAATAACTAGAAACGGCCAGAGTGGAAGCTTCTAAGGGTACGTAGGGTCTCTCCTCTGTATTCTGAAACCACTATGCAGACACAGTTTCAAGCAGAGCATGCCTCAGCACCTCTGTCAAATATTTATTGTATGATAATTATATGCATAATACAGTGCTGAGTACTCTGCGTTGGCTAGAGGGGGGAGGCTCAAGACAGTCCTCATCTTCAGTCTGTAATTCATTAGGAAAGCTGATGTGTTTGCAGAGAGGGTGGAAGCCTGTGACCGTGTCAAAAGTACTCAAGTCCAGTGTAGAGTTCAGGTAATGTCTATTACAGGAGTCAAGAGTGGGCTGGGAAAAACTTCATGGAAAATGTGGAACCGGTGCTGAGTCTTGAAGCATAAAGAATAGTTTGGGCGGCATGTGCGTGTGTACAAGAGGCAGATGAAAGGGACAAACTTGTTGAAGGGAACTGGAATAGAGTGCTTTTAAAAATGTTATGCTACACGTTGTTACAGGTGTGACTCATAATTTGGAACTCTGTGGCACCCAGGCATGAACCGGGCTGGCCAGCACCCCCTGACGTGAAGTGCAAGATTCCCTCGTTCCCTGGACCACAGAGAGTCAGCCTTGATTTGAGTGCATACATCTTCTGCTGGGGTTTTGTTCAATCCGGACCGGTGACTCTATCACTCAAAAGGGACTTTAACACACTGTTTCAGTACTGTTGGGTTATCAAAATACCCTCTTGCAACTAGTTTTATAGAAACCCCAGCTCAACAAATAGACCTCGTTGGGATGAATCCTTCTCTTCATATCTGCTTCTAGCAATGCACCAGCCACTAAAACCGACACACCTACAGATATTTTCAAGAGATGCCAAGGGTACTGAATCTGCAAAGAAAATGGGCAGCCAAGGGCCAGGATCTGTCCACATTTCACCAACAGACTACCTCTTCTTCCTACAGGAATGAGCATTCCTTTTTAATGAGATACTGGAGGGAGATGCTTCAAAATTGTAACTATTTTATTTCTGAGGTGTCGACATATAATGTACTATTATAATACATTAGTACACAGTATTCTTTCCAAACTTCTGAACCCCAGTGCCCCACTCTAAGAGTTTAGATGCCTTCATCTGCCTTCAATTTTCCTTTTTAAAATACTTTTACATGACCACTTGACAGACCTTCTGAGTAGGGAGCTAGGTCTACATTTCCCCCCTCTACTTCTCAATAAGACACATATAATATATATTAAGTTACAGCCTAATGAATATTATTTGCCTATATTCTCCCTATAAGAATATTTTTGCTCCAGAAAGACATCTTATTTTCCCAAATTCAGTTAAAATGATTTACTTTGTTGACTTGTTTCTACCCCATTAGTGGTAAAAAAAACAAAAAACAAAAAACCCAAACACAAAAACCAACAAAACATTGCCCAGAATCAGGAGGGACTTTATTGTATGATTCTCTTTTCTACCATTATCTATATTTTCATGGTGCTATTAATTACAAGCCAGGCTGTTTCTGTAGATCATATTAAAATTGCAAACCAAAAAACCCCCAAAACCATCTTTCCCTGTCAAGCATGGTCCTGGAGAAAGAGCCAGTGATCATTCAGCAGAAAGCTGTAGTTTCTGTAGAGGTCACTTCCAAACTATAGCCGTGCTGACCTCTAGGTTTGACAGGATGAAATGGTCCCATCAGCCTGGAGCAGCCATCCAGACCTGGGGCAGGGGGGAATTTCCAAGGGTTGAGAAACTCCCCTGAGCCAAGGACAACCAGCTGTTCTCGCCCCCAGAGGCAGAAGTCACCCTGGGGACCACGGTGAGTCTGCCTGCATTTGTATTTCCAGGGTCTGGGAAGAAACACAAATGTGTCAGGGACCATCAGCATGATTCCCTCTCCTAGGAAGCATTCAGCCTGGAAACTGACCCTGGCGCTTCAAGATAGGCTTCCTTTGAATACAATTTGATTGGAAAGATTCCTAAATACACATCATATGTGATTAGTCTTAGCTGGATTATTTTCTCCACTTCCTGTTCGCATGCCCCATGCTTCTGAAGCAGCCAATGTCTGTGCAACAACATTTGTAACTTTAGGTAAAATGGGGTTGTTTCGTCGTTTTAAAGTTGGTAGGGGCCTGCTTATACCAGATGTGCCATCATGCATACTTATGTTGTAAGCGTGCGTGATGCTGGACGCGTACAGTACAGTACTGCCTTTGTAATTTGAATCAAGTATGGTGTTCTGTTTCTAGCTGACTCGGACAGCCCGGTCGGCTCTGCGGAGTGTTCCCTGGGTGGTTTGCGGCGTGCCGTGGAGCCTTCCAGTGGGGTCCGCCTGGCCCTGTTGTCCACACTGTGCTCTCAAGCATCCTCATCCTCAGCACTGGACGTTTCAGAGTGAATTATTAAGAGATACAATTTCTGTGAAATAAAGACTTGTTTTAAGAGGAGCTACTCATGGAATAGATTTTAGCAGTAGTAGAAAACTAAGGAATAAACGTTTGATATTCAGCCACCGAAAATACGTCACAGTGTGTTCTTGGGGGAAGGAAATGGGTCCCTCAGTGATAGCGAGCGCTTGCAGACTTGACGGTCTTGAAGGTATTACACGGCTCAGAACGGTCACTCTTCGTTTTTTCTTTTTCCCTTTTAAATATTGAAACAACCACAGGCTTATACAAAAGTTGGAAGTACAGCAGGACTCTTCTTTTCCTGAGTTTCTGGCCTAATGCCCTATTCGCCTCTGAACAGCGTGTATTTCCTATAGACAAGAACACTCTTTTCTCCACAGCCACGCTACGACCACCACCATCAGAAGATTAACCCTGATACGGTGCTGCCTTCTCGTGCTCAGGCCGTGTTCAGCTCGTCTGGTGTCCTGATGTCTCTTACAGCGAAAGTTACGCTCCGAATCTGCCCTTGTATTTAGTTGTCATTCTCCGTGGCGTCCTTCCGTCTGGGCGGATCCTCAGTCTAGACTTGCACGGCCGTCACTTTTGAGTATTACAAACAGTCATTTTGTAAAATGCCCCTTGATTTGGGTCAGTCTGAGGTTTCTTGATCATTAAAATCAGGTTATCGATCTTTGGCAAAACTCGCACAAGAGCGCCGCTGCGTTTTCACCTGCATCCAGTCAGGGGGCCCGCAACCTTGATCCGTTCCATTACTGATAATGTCCATTTCGATCGCTCGACTAAGGTGGTGTCTGTCAAGCTTCTTCACCTAAAATACTCTTTTCCTCTTTATAGCTCATAAGGAGCTTATGAGAAGGTACTTTGACGTCTTCTACATCTTCTGTTCCTTGTCAAATTTTCAACGTATTTATTTGTTCACTTTTATCTGTATGGTTTCCTGTTTTATTCAGTGGGTAAACGTTTGTTACTGTCATTGTCTTCTCTTGATGCTCGCCTTGTCCCATCCCTGGCCAGCAGGAGCCCTATCCACACTGCGTCTGGCATCCTTCTGCCATATCCCCCACATCCTCGCAGCACTTCCTTGCTTTCTGGCAGAAGAAGATACTCCCGGCTCAGCTGGCATTTTCCCATCCCAGTGCTGGCATCAGCCATTTCTCCAAAGAGCCCTGGTTTCTTTGAGTAGCCAATGGTTTTTAGAAGCCAAGAATCTAGGCATTCCCTCTGGCAACCATCAGTTTGTTCTCTGTATTTTATCACATGTATATTTGTGTGTATACCTATATACGTGTGTGTATATATGTATATATATACATAAATATGGAAGTTTTGTACATACACACTCACACATACAGATACACATTCATATCTATATTTATTTCTGTACCTATCTATAGTTGTTGAAATACACAGGATCATACCTATGCCTTTAATTCCAGTATAACACTCCAGGGTTCATTCCAGATTTATTCCTTTCTATTCCTGACCCTCTTAGGACAGTGAGAACCCTGACTCTTACCATCTTTAGTATGTTTACTTATTTGCTCAGCCTCACAGTAAGAATCTCCCATCTTGGTTGTAGCCCTTCCTTGACATGGTAGCTTCCTCCCTCTGCTTGGGCTCTGACTCCTCATTCCAGGCTGCCCAAGCCTAGAATCAGTCAGTTTGAGTTCTGATTCCTGGCACTGGGCTCTCCCACTTCATGGATGCCTTTCTCACCCTGTTTGGGCTCTAACACTCCAGGGTGGGTTATTCCTCCAACTGCTTGGGACCACGGTGGCTCCCTTGCACTGGGGGTGGCTCACCTTATGGCCTATGTTTTATATTGGCTGGCAGATGTTACCCACCATGTTAAGTTCCAACTGCCTACAGTGATTACTGTTTTGATGCACGTTATTGGCATCTGTTCCTTCCCTGTCTCACATCCTTACATCCCCATTGGTATTTCCTTCACTTCTCACATAAACTGCTTACTCTGGAATCCTTGTCTCAGCCTCTGCTTCTGGGGGAACTCCAACTCAGACACTTTCTTGTGCCCCCAAGCCTAGGGTAAAAATCCAAGGCAGTGAGACAGTCCGTCACCAAATCTAGAAATAACCCCTAATACCAATCCTTGTGAATTTTTACTTTCTTGGTCTTCCAAGTCTGTCTATTCTTGTGTCATTGCAGGGACATGCTCTGACCATGACTAAACATCATAACTTCTCCCTTAGTCTCCTTAGCATAGTGCTTCTTATGAATTTTCCATTTTCCAGTAGCCAGTAGAGATAATTAGACAGATTCACCAGGAATCCGATCTCTGCAGGGAGAGTCAGACAAAAGCCTCCAGCTAAACCGTGGACATCCACCACTGACCTCTCTCAATAAGAAAGAGCATTCATTGAGGCAGGACTAGAAAAGAATCTCGGAGGGCGCCTGGGTGGCTCAGTCAGTCAGTTAAGGGTCCGACTCTTGATTTCAGCTCAGGGCATGATCTCGGGGTCATGGGATTGGGTCCTGCATCAGGTTCCACGCTGAACGCAAAGCCTGCTTACGAGCTTAGGATTCCTTCTCCTGCTTCCTCTCTCTAAAAATCTCTAGTTTCTCAGGGAGAGTTTTTAGTCTTTACGTTAATGAAGAGTATAATGGCATCTAAGTATGGTTCTTTGACAAAAATACTGAATTCTACATGTGACTTCTTTGTATGATCTCTCTCTACTCTTTTCTTCTGGCTCAATGGTCATAGTTCAAAATGACTGGGGCTTGTCTAATGGACATGGCACTCTTCCATCAGTAGTCCAATGATTTGGAAGTCATAATGAAATGTTCTCTTGAGCTAGGCTAGGAAGAGGACTTGAATTCAAAATGCAGCCAAATACCCCATCTTCTATCCAAAACATCAGACAAGTTCCCCTAAAACCTCTAGAATAAAATCAAGATACCTCTGGGCCAACTCAGAATTACATTGAAAGAAGTGACACTCCATCAGAAATAAATTTTAACTGAACACATAGCTCTTCTCAGTCTTTTGAAAATACACCAAAATGGCAACGATTTCTCAAAGCACAGCGAAGCTTCATTCACAAAACCACTTTTCCTCCATCTCCGTGCCTCTTATATGCCTGCAAGCAGCTGTCAAAGCAGCCCCTCCCTCCTTTTCTCCTCCTTGGAGGAGAAAGCTTGGAGAAGCCACCAGTAATCTCTTTCATCCCCTCCCCACATTTTCCCTTTCAAAGCACCTGATAAAATAGCTCTCTTTCTAATTCACGTTGTACTTGTATAGGTTTCCTACCACTGCTATAACCAAGTACCACAAACATGGTGGTTTAAAACAACACAAATTGGGGGCGCCTGGGTGGCACAGCGGTTAAGCGTCTGCCTTCGGCTCAGGGCGTGATCCCGGCGTTATGGGATCGAGCCCCACATCAGGCTCCTCTGCTATGAGCCTGCTTCTTCCTCTCCCACTCCCCCTGCTTGTGTTCCCTCTCTCGCTGGCTGTCTCTATCTCTGTTGAATAAATAAATAAAATCTTTAAAAAACAAACAAACAAAAAAAATAAAACAACACAAATTTATTTTTTTATGGTTCTGAAGGCCAGAAGTTGAAAATCGGTTTCACCAGCCTAAAGCCAAAGTGTTGGTAAGGCTACTTCTTCTGGAGACTCATGGGGAGAATCTCTCTCTCTCTTTCTCTCTCTCTCTTTTGTTTTCTTCTACTTTTCCAAATCTTCTGGTGGCTGCCAGCATTCTGTGGCTTGTCATCACTCCAATCTCTTCTTCTGTAGTCACACTGCCTTCGCCATTTCTGCTGTGGCATCTCCCTCTGCCTAACTCTTGTAAGGATACTTATGGTTGCATTGAGGTCCCACCTAGATAATTTAGGATAATTCCCCATCTCAACTTCCTTAACTAGTCCCATCTGCAGAGTCCTTTTTGCCATATGAGGTAATTCACATGTTCTAGGGATTAGGACTAGAATATCTTTCATGGACCATTTCTTAGCCAACCAGAGTCCCCTAAATACCAGGTATCTGGGGGGTCGTGAATCCTCTATGAGTCTGGGTTTCTAAACTTAGAGGAGAGAATGGGGAATCCTAATTCTCTTTGGAAACTCCATACCCTTCCTTGACAAAACACCATATCACTTCCTTTAGACTCTTTCCCTATCCAGTGGGCCTTGTTCCAAATCTGAATCCTATAGTTGTAATCAGTCTTAGACTTCAGCTCACTGAATGACTGATGTTCATTACTCTTAAAAGGGCAAGTGTTGGAATGGAGAGGGGACAGACCAGTATGGACTTCAGTCCTGTGGCCAATGGTGAACTCAAATTTGTAAATTCCAGTTTCCTTTCCATTACATCCACCAAAAGGAGCTGAAGGCCATTGGTTTGTTTGCTCGCCGGTCCATTATAGTAAGCACATCCCTGAAGAACAAACTATACTTGGGAGTCAGGATAGTCTGAATACAAGTTAAGAAAGCATTCAGTTGCCTCACTTAGCTGGGAGCCCACCCTATCCTTTGTGTCACTGGGTCCCTATCACTGTGAAATAAAATTTTTTTTCTTGCTTTATCTGGCAGGGACTTCCAGAGTCCTAAAAGAAGTTGGCATTAGCTTTTAATGGCTGTTCACTTTATTAGTGTGGGAAATAGGCTAGACTTAATGAAATTATTTTGGGTCAGAGTTTCCCCTCTAATGGAAATCAGGGTGGGGATTTTCTATTTGCCTCCATCCCGTGGTATATATTAAATGCTGTGGGGTCTGAATTTATTTCCTAGCAACAATCAAGAAAAATGGCTATTTCTGGGAAGCACTCCTCTTTTAATATAAAGAAACCCATGTGAATGAACATGAGAACTATGGAAACCATCGAGTGCCTTCCAGTTGAAGCTTGGATCCAGTCTAACTTTTCCCAAACAGTGCTTTGAGAATAAATCCTATTGGTATGCGAGGACCTAAGGAGTGATTTAAAGTAATCAAAGTGCTTCTTTATCCTTTTCATCCCTGCCTAATCCCACCCTCACACCTTAAAGGAACAATTACTTTATGTTGAATTCTGGGTTTCAAGAAAAATGTTACAGCTATCCAACCATCCAGATTTTCAAAGGGTTGAATAATCAGCTTATATGAGTGAAGACAAGGTCTGAGGTTTCAAATCTGATCACAAGGAAAAGCATTTATAAAGCTCAACGGAACAACCACAGAATCTCCACAGGCTGTCTAACCACAGAATTTCCAAGGATCCACAGTCCAACTTCGGAGATGGTCTGAAGAAGTAAAATGATTTCTCATGGTTACATTATTAGTGGGTATCAGAAGCAGACCAGAAACTGTGTCTTTTACGTTTGACACATTGCTTATCTCTTTTCCACTTGATCTCACCTAACCCAACTTCCCATACCTAATTTCCTTTCCTTAAACACTCATTCTCCCCTCTTATCTCCCACTTTCTACCACCCACCAAGGCAAGACTGAAGAAGTGAAAGAAGAGGGATCAGTGGGCCGCAAGTGGAGGAAAGCCTCTGATGGAAGATTTGTCAATTCCAGTTTCCTTCTCGCTCTTTTTCCTCTTCACCAAGACTTGTCCCCATCTCCAAGCCCCCTGCCTGCTCTGCAGGGCCAGTGTTCTCCCGAAACCCCACTCTGCCCTTGATATAAGAGACGTCGGTGTAATCCCCTTTCTCCTCCAAGTTCTAGACACATATAAGAAGCTTTGGCTAAAAACTGTTTTTTGAATGAAAGGATCAGAGAAGATGAGGGCTATATCCCTGAGTTCTGGGACTCAGACCCTATCCTTTCATTCTCCACTAAATTCTTTCAGTTTATTTGCATCTCTACCGATCAACGTCTTTGCTAAAACCAGAGAGTTATGCAGTTATCTCATCATCACTCCAGTGATAAATAACTTGCCAGCACTAACCTTGGTCTCTAAGCATTCTGAGTAAGAGAAATGGTTACTGTCAGTCACTAAAGTTTCAGAGCCCTACCTCATCCGAATCTATAGTTTACTCTGACCCCACAACTCCAGCCTGCGTAATCCACTTACGAAACTACTAATCTTCAGGCTCTGGGCCTGCCGCTGGTTTGGATATGTGATATATATATGTATATATGTTAAGCACACTTGAAAAGATGTTCAGCACCCTATTTATCAGGTTAATGCAAATTAAAACTACAATAAGATACTACCACCCACCCACTGGTAGGACTAAAATGAAGTATGGAGACAGATATGGAGCAACTGGAACTCTTATTCATTGCTTGTGGGAGAGCAAAATGGTAAAGCCACTTTAAAAAACAGTTTGGCAATTTTGTATAAAGTTAAGCATACCCTTTCCATATGATCCGCGTTCCAATAGTAGGAATCTTCCTCAAAGAAATGAAAATAACATCTTCACAAAAGCCTGTATGAAATGTTCATAGCAGCATTATTGATAATAACTGAAAACCCCCAAAACATTCATTTACTGGTGATATTCAGGTCCAAAAATTATGGTAGTTCTATTTGTGATAAATAAGGAAATGATCCATTTAAGTATTAGATTTAATTGTTGGAATCTCAACTGAGACTTTCAGAATTTACAGAAGAGAAAAATGACCCCTCCCCCACAGATGTACCCCATGATTGAAGAATAAAACAGAGAATGCAATTCTATTCAAAGCGTGGAATGTCCAAAAGCTGAGGGAAGACAGTAATGCTTTGAGGATTCAGGCAGAGAAATCAGCTTTCACTAGACTCCTAGGAAGAAAATACTCTGAAACATTCATAGAAGCCTCAGCTTAGAGATCTACTAAGGCTAAGACTCTGGCAGACAAAAAAAAAAAAAAAAAAAAAAAAAATGTAGAGAGTAGGGCAACATCTTTTCTAGGAAATGGATTTCATAGGTTCAAATAATTCTACCTCAAGAGGTAGGAGCAGCAGCCATTGTATCATGGGACTGAAAATGCTTGCTCGGAAATGGGAGTGGAAATGATGGTCTGAACAGATCGTGTGCTAGGTATGGCACTAGGGACCAGAAACAAAAGACTTGAAGGCGAAGTGGAAATAAGGTCTTGTGACTGTACAGTAACCACTGTAAGTTTACACTTTCTAAGAAGGCTACGATGTCTTCAACACCTCTCTCTGAGAAAAACTCTTGAATGTTCTTAGATTTTTCCTTCAGATACGACATTAACCTCTTAGGAGAAATTAACCTCTTATGAGAAATTTCTCCCTATTGGGTTTAACTTCATAGTTATGAATTTTAGATAACGGACATCAGCTGACTAACATCCTGGAAAGACTAAAATTGAGACCTTCTCCTATGTGACTTCCCTCTTTCCCTCAGCACCACTGATTTGCTGCCATGATCTTTGGCCACATTAATGTGGGTCTAGACTAAGGTTGAGTTTGGGAAAAAGTTTCACCTGATATGAACTTTCTAGGGGCGGGGTTTTTTTTGTTTTGTTTTTTTGTCTTATCTTAAATTTCGTATGTGTAGTGTTACTGCTGTGATAATCTGGGTGTGTCTTTGGGTTCCTTAAGTGTCAGAGAATACAAGAAATTATGCTCATGTTAGTAATAAAAATCCCAGGCAGCAGTGGTTGAAAGAACCCAGACTCTATCAGATGTCTGAGCCTAAGTCCTTTCACTGAGCCTAAGAAGAATAAGAACCGAGGAGAAAGAATTAAGGACATTAATTATTTCATACATTAAATTATTTGAATTCTAAGTTGCAAGAGAATTTAATCTTTGGGCTTCAATTTCTTCTGGGAATTTTGGAATGGGAGAGAGTTTATATGCAAATTTCAGGCACCTTTATGTTGCTGCAAATTTATTAGTGGAATATGTTAGTGTTGCCATTTAATCATATTGCCTAACCTCTGGTGAGCTATATTGGGCAGTGTAGTGGGGCATAATTTGGGATAGGAAATAGAAGAGGGAGCAAATTCTCAGCCTTGGATATAGTGTAGATTTGGAGTTAATCTACTATTGGGAGCATTTTTATGTTTCCTACTAGTAGTCACAGGAGGGTAACAAAGGAACAGTAGGTGGTATTGAGGAAGCAGCCCATGAAGGTGGAAACAAGATTGCCTTGACGAAGAGCCGATCTCCTCCCTTTCAGAGGATTGTCACTCCCTTGGTTGTTATAACTCACGGTGAATCCCAAAGAATAAGAGAAAAAAAAATTAGGAAGTGATGCAGGACCCCCCTGCCACCTTCCACAATCTTTTTTTTTTCTACTAGGAGGGTCTTTAGCTAACACCCATGTCTTTTACCCGTCTTATTTCTTGCTCCACCCCTCCTGATGATAAGGGACATCTATTAGTCCGTGTTGCTTCATTTGACAGAGTTGATTTATTACAAAGTTTCAAGAACCGGGGTGCTAATTTTTATTATATTCTCTCCATCCTGGCTCAGTATGAGGCAGAGATCCTAGATAGTGTTATATTTTGCAGGTCTAAGTTTTTCGCTTGGGGCTTCCTAAAGTCTAACTGGGTAATGAATGGGAGATAGTATAGTAGAAAGTGCCAGTATACTGTTTTCACTGTGTAAGTTAACCACATACTCCACCCCAGCTTTCATAATAATAAGTTTAACATTTTGATCTCCATTTTCCTGACTGCAATTGAGAGTCTATTTCTCAATTGGTTTTTAACTCAGGTGAGGAGTAGAGGTGTTATTTATTGATTGATTGATTGGATTCTCTCAAACTAGATGCATCAGTACAAAATCACAAAGATAGTAAAGAGTAGAGTTTGTTAGAGACGAATCAGTGATTGGAGTTTGTATGAAAATAGTGGGCAAGAGCTAGGAAATGTATCTGACCCCGAACATGGGTAATAGGTTTAATTTTTTTTTTTTTTTTTTTTTTTTAGCAAATGTGAGAAGCATTGAAGGTATTTGAGCAGAACGGAAACATCGTCAGAGATGGGGTTTCTAAGGAGTTATTTGGTAGCAGTAGGTAAACGGACAGAAGACAGATGAAAGGAGATGACTAAGAGGAAACCTAATGGCTGAGAAAACTGGAATTAGGAATGTTACTATTACAGAGGTGTAACTTGGCAGTTAATTCTCTACTGAGGGTGAAGGGAGTGCAGTTGTCAAAATAATGGAGTTGTTCAGTTTTGGAGGTTTGGAGCAGGGGTTGGCAAATTTTTTCTGTAAAGGGCCAGATAACGTATTGTAAGCATTGTGAACCATACAGTCTCATGGCAACTATTCAACTCTGCCACCCTAGCATGAAAGCATAGCTAATATGTAAAGCAATGAGCAAGGCTGGATTCTAATAAAACTTTATTCTAAAACACCCAGCCCACAGGCCATGGTTTCCAATCTCAGGTTTACAAGGTTATAACACCAGTGCTGGTTATTAAACTATCCCCTTTGAGCTCCAGACTCACCCTGTTCCCTGTCCTGGGATGCTGGGGCTGGGACTCTGCAAAGCACATTTCTGTTTTCCCAGCTGCTCCCCATGAGGTCTGGAGCAGGGAGAAGGGATACACTCCTTCCTGTTTTGCTTGCTGTTCCCTGTCAGGTCCTCACCACAATGGTTCTTCACCTTGGAAGCTGCAGTTGGGTTTAATTTCCAGTTTGTTCCCACACTCCCAGAACCAGACTGTAATAGAGCTGCCTCAGAGATACCAGCACCAGCCCCTCCACAGGAGTTTGAGTCTGGCATCATGAGGCACCTCTTCTGAGATCCTAAGGCATCATTCCCAGCCATGCAGAGCTCTCTGCCCAGTCCCAAGGGTCTAGGTCCTGACAACCCTAATCTCTTCCCTCTGCCCTACCAGCACCACAAGTGGTAGCATCTTCCTGCAGTTATTATCTTTGTGTTACCCCAGAATTCCCTTTTGCTTTCTCTTTGCAATTCTCCAATACCTGTTTAACTTATTTCTTGTATTAAATTCTCTCTATTGGAATAACTGGTATGGTTTCTGTTTCTCTGACGGCATCCTAATACAGAACATTCTGCGTAGAATAGGAATATACATAGGGATGTAGATAGGAAACATGAGAAATGTAGTCTTGAAGGCGTAGATGTTGAGTCTACTTTTAGAAATGATGTTTGAATACTGACAAATCACTTCTAAACTTCTAGCTGGTAATTGGATATTGAAAAAAGTCACGGATATATTATTTTCATGAAGGTGCTGTTTCTATGAGCAGACATCAACAACTAGGAAAGTATAGCTAGAGTGGAAAAGCTCTAAATGGGAAACATCTTCATTTTTGAGAGAAATGATGGGGAGGAAGGAAAGACAATGAACAGGACAAATAAATAATGGCCTTAGAGGCAGAAGAAAAGCCTGCAGAATACAAGAAGCCAAGAAGAATGAGTTTTAAGAGGAAAGTTGTGAATAGGGGCAAATCCTATAAGTATCAAGGGAGATTATGTGACTTCCCAAGGGTAGTTTCAATAGAACAGTAAAGTTAGAATAGAAAGAACTGGTAGGAAAAATGAGGCCACTAAGATTTTTTTTTTTGATGATGATGAAAGGAAGATGGATGATTATATAGAGATCTACAAGCCTAAATAAGTCAAATTAATTAATTAAACTAGGAAAGCTCCAAGTTTTTATGTAGAGAAGTTATTGGTGGTGAGGGATAATGGAATATGCATAGAATAAGGGGATAATACATGGAATACACAAATGGAAAAAGGTGGGTGAGAATAGATGGGATAAAGAGCCAAACTGACATAAAGGAAGGGCATCTCTTTCTCTGAGCTTCAGATAAATTACATATCAGTAGGAAAGAAGCTGAACTTGTTTTGAAAACTGGACTGTCTTAATTCCTTGTTTCTGTGTTAAATAATGGGACCAGACATATTTTCCTATCCCTATGCTAAACAGTGCTAAGGCCAAGCAATAACCAAAGCTGCTTGTTTAGGGAATACATGTTCATGGATGATGAGACTGTGGACCACCCTGTCCAGATCCCTCTGCCCTAGCTGCTGGTGAATGCTGTTGGCAGAAAGCCTTTATCTGTCATTCCCTTCAGAGATTGCCTCAGCTGCAGAAAGCTGCCTTGCCCATTACTTCCTTCCAGAGGTAGCCCATGTCCAATGATGTGGTCCAACATGGGACATTTCTGATGCCTCGTTTTATACACACACAACTCCATATGGGGATCGACAGAGACTAGAGATCACAAGCTTGACTTCTCTCCTTGGCCAGTCTGGCTTCCTCTCCCTCTATGGCACAGGCGTTGATCTCAAGTGTACTTCCTAGTAACCATCCTGAATATTAAACTGTGCCCCGAAGTCTGCTTCACAGAAAACCCAACCTATGACGCCAGCTCAACAATTGACTGCAGGGTTTGCTTTAGCCTCTATGACCCGTTGTACCCACCAAATTGAGTTTTGGGTTTTTTTTTTTTTTTTTTTTTTGGTCATAAATGCAGCCCAATCTCAACCATTTTCCTGCCTTAGAAACCTTCCCTTGAGTCATCTAGCCTGGGCCCTAAAACTCTACAGAGAACTTGTTTCAATTTCCTATTTTGAGGCTGTCGGGGTGATATCCTCCTTTACTTCGGTAAATTTAATAAACTTAGCTTTGCTTGATAACAGGTTTTTCTGGGGGTCTTCTGAAGAATTGATAGGTGAGAATTTTCATCAGATGTCATTATTATTCCTGTTTTAGAAAGCCTGGTACCTTCAGGGAAAGAGGAAAAGTTTGGAAAATATGTTTCGCCTAATATAATAAGGAATCAACTAAAAAACCCTACGTTTTCTGTCTGGACTTGGGATTTTGCAAGTAAGAATGATCTCCTTGGGGTGGAGAGATGGTGGGAATTCTATAAACTTGGGCTCAGATAACTTGGTATAGGACAGTTAGAATCGATAGTTACCGTCTTCCTTTATAATTGGTGTCCCAAAGGTTCTTATCCTTCTGATGGAGCAGCTTGGGCTTTGGTAGAAGTGGAGTCCCTGATATCTGCTTAGACTAATTAGTCATGTTTTCTCTTGGTTTGGGATGGCTCTGATTCTGAGCACTTTCACTTCTCATTCACTTTCACTTCTTATCCCACCTCTACCACCCTCTGCTGCTTGTAGGCTTAGCAAGAGATGCTTGTAGCCAGAGCAAGTCTTTCTCTCTTCCTTCTATAAAATATATTAGTAGGAATTTGGGAACACAGAGAGAAAATAATTTTCATTCCAAATAATCCCAGAGATATCACAAGAGTGATTATATGTGAAATTACTTTTGATGTGTTCAAATAGGATATGATGTAGTGAAGGACAGTCTATTCTCTTGCCTTTTACTCTACTCTTAAAGTACTCAGAGATGGATCTTTCTATATAAGTATTTTTCAGTAATTATTCACTAGGCTATACTTATTTTTTGAAATTTAAGCCAATTTCTTCTTGTCATTAATGAAGATAGCTCACACTATTACTGAATGCCTGCTAGGACAAGTCTACCAACCCTCTCATGATATCGTGGTATATCCCTGAAGATGGTTTGTAAACCTCTTCTCCAGTTCTCTTTTGGCCAAATGGACCTAATTTTTCCTTTACCTGATTTCCAAAAGATGGTTTCTATTTCTCTTTTTTGAATGCATTATTGGTAAAGGCAGGGGTGGGGCATTAATTATGTCAAGTTCAGCCCACGAAAGATCCTTAACTCAAATTACCAGCCTCTGAGTTTTGAAACTTTTGAAGTTTAGGCTTATTTGAAGTCATTTGGGTTTTCCCCTCCTTTTATTATCTTTTTTATCAACAGCAAACTCTGGTGCCTAGAGGCACTAAGTATTACCATTTCAAGCACCCCACCTAACTCAAACTCAAGCCTGCTGTGCTCGTGAAAAGCACCTGGAACCACAGCTGGCTATGGGGCCACCTGGGAGCCATTTTTACATAGAGGTATAGCAAAGGTAGGCCACAGTACTCAGAGAGATAATGAGACTCCGTTCTGGTGCCTATAATCTAGAAACTCTGCCGCCCCCACAGAGAACAACACAGAAGTTTTTGCTAAGCATTCTTTTCCATAGTATAATTTGCTTTTCTAAAGAAGTGGTACTTAGTGTTGCTGTAGATCAAATTAACATATGAATCTTTAAAAATGACAAACCTGAATTCAAAAATGACACTTAAAAAATACATTAAGACACATTTTAATTACATGCTTGAAAGAAAGTTCATAATGTAGTTATACGATTTTCACTAATAATTTGTCTAAAATTAGTCAATTTTCTATTCTCATAATTATCATGAGTTTTTTGGCTTTCACACCTTACATCTCCTCATTTTCCCCAAGTTATCACTAGCTTTGCATTTTCCAGTTTCTTTGTGTTACTACCTTCATTATCACCAACTTCTCTGTACTCAGGGAGAGGAAGTCAAGAGTGTGCCATGGGTGAGCCTGGACTGCAGCTTGCAGTCTTTGAGGATGAGACCACTGCATCCCATAGAAATGGGATTATACCCAATCCCCTTTAGCGCTAACCTTTGCACATAATTTATTATCTAAAGCTCTTGCCTTTTGTCTGTGCCCTTATCTTCACACACTCGGTCATTTCACTGCCAGTCCAATACACTTGAGGGCTCATTGTCCTCATTTACAAAATAGTTTCTGAAGTCTCTGCTATCTCTACAGTTTTACTATTTTAGCATTTAGAAATCCGTATTGCATGGTGCACTGGGTGTTATACGCAACTAATGAATCATGGAAATTTACATCAAAAACCAGGGATTACTGTATGGTGACTAACATAATATAATAAAAAATATTATAATAAAAATAAATAAATAAGTAAATAAATAAATAAATAAAAATTCTAATTCAACAACAACAAAAAAAATAGAAATCTTTAGCTCCATCCCCAGCACTTGAATTTCAGTGTTTCTTTAAATCTTTCCTGATGATAATTTTGGGGGCATCAGAGTCTGTTGATTTAGTTCAGGGCTGCAAACTTGTACTTTTACTCCCAAGGTGATCTTTATATGCAAAAATACCATAAATTACATTGGCAAGATGAATTCCCATTAAAAAAAACATTTTTTATCAGATGTTATACTTCTTAAAGCTGCACCATCAGGCTTTTTACAATTCTTTTTTTTTTTTTTTAATTTCTGGGAAAGTCCTAAGGCTCCTAAAAGTCCCTGAGAAAAATCACCCAGATCATAAGATATTTTCTACTTCTATCTTCTACCCTTTGTTGAGTTGCTAAAGGTAGTCTGTTTAGATTTTACTTCATTCTGGAAGTTCCCATTTTCCCATTTTTAGTATTTTTATATTATGACTCTTATGGGTTTCCCCCCCTTTGAAAGTTAGATGGCGAGAAGGGAGTTATCCCAATGAGCATTCATAGACGGGAATGACAGCAAATTAAATAGGCAGCTTTATTTGTGGCAATCCTACATGCGGAGTATGTTTGAATTAACAACTACCTAATTCTTAGGTTTATATAACAAGAATATATGTGATACAAGCTTTGAAAAAGCGATTTCAAGAGAAAATTCTTTTTCAAATGTTACAGATGATAGAAAAAACTGCTTCCTGGACTTAAATAGCAATTACTAGTGAGCAGTTTCATCAGAATCATTTGGATGAGATTTCTCACAAAACAGTAGAGATTTTATAAAGAATATTTCAATGTAATCACTGTCTTTTGTCACCAGCTGTCAGTCTTTTGAGAATTTATAGTGATTTTAAGCTTCATTGGAATAAAAAACAAAGCAGCACAGTCTTCCTTTTGAGTAATTTAAAAATGTAGTGTGGGAGATGAAAAGCATTTTAATCTCTGACTCTCTTAGAGCCAAAGAGGTCAAGGCTGGGAATGGGGAAAGAGAGGAGAGTTTCTGAGCCGCCTAACTGTACAGGGAGGAGATGAACATAAAAGAGTGAGGTGAGGCTACCTAAGACTGCACAGGTAGACCCATAGGTTACATCCTAGGGCATGAGTAAGTCAGCAATGCCTAGGCAGATGCAGAAATCAAATGGGATCTGGAAGGAATGCTTAAGAGTTCACAACCAGGCTTGTTAATGCAGATAAAAAATGCAGATTTAAAAAAATTATTTTTGAGAGCTCTAGTGTTGGGAGGAACAGGTGGCCAGAAATGAATTAAAGCTGATGGCAGTAAGTATATCAACTAGTATGAAGATGCGTTCACATGGCGGCCAAACCAAATCTGAAGACAAGAAAGTTATTCACCCTGCTGTGCTCTTGACTTGGAGTTTAAAGTTTTTCTGCACAACTTCTGACATGACTATGTTTATTTAGCTCCTACTGTATGAAAGGCACAGGGAATAGAAAACAAATCAGACTCAAGAACAACTTGTATCTCTCAAATACTCACCGTGTTGGCCCATTACTCTCCCTGTCTCCCCTACCTCCTTACTATTCCTTTCCATCCAACACTTTCTTTATTCTCTTTCACTGACTCCTTTGTCCATTTGTTTTATTTCCAAGTTTTCTTTCTTGATATTTAACATATTCCCAAGGATTAATCTATTTTCCCCAAAGAAGATGATCACATTCTAAGTATTTGGCTATTTCTGAATTTCTCTCCATCACTTTATACATTACATGTAAATTATTCAGTACTGGGAGAGGGGTATAAAGATGAGTACGATATCTATTGAAACGTTCATTTATTCATTTATCCAATAATCATTTATTACTAGATATTATTTGAGACACTGGAGGCACAAAATTGATTAAGATGAACTTCTTGTTCTTAATGACTTAACAGTCTAGAGGAGGGGTAAAACACAAACAGTTAGGGGCCCTAGAGACTTATGTGAATATTATGAAGAGCTAGCAAATATGTAGAATTGTTTGAGAAGCACTTCATGGCCTAATATCACTTTTGTCTTCATCTTACTGTCATATCATTTGTTAAGTTTTAGAATTTATTTCACTTTGCTATATAGTATGTTACCCTGTATGAAACATTATATCCTTTTATTTTATGTCCTGGTATGTGCTATAAATAAATAAAATTAATAGAAATCTATATTGAAGGAAGTTGACTTTTGAGGTGGGCATTGAAAGATGGAGTTCAGGGGGGCAGGAAGGAGAAAAAGAGGCAGAATTTACAGTATGTGCAAAAGCATGGGGAGATGAAAATCTTGGGGTGTTCAGATAAGGGTGGGTGGCTTTTTGTGGGATCATGGAATACCTGGAAATAAATGGCAGGGAATTTCTGGAAGAAAAAAAAACAAATCATACTGAGGAGGTTGGCTCTTTTCCTAGAGAGTATGAGGAAATATAAGTGATTTTAGAGGAGAGGAGGGGCATGTTCAGCTCGGTGATGGCAGAGTGAAAAAGGTGGGTTGGAATGAGGGAGGCAAAAAAATTAAGAGATATCTGCAGTGAGGGCCCAGACTAAGGCAATAGCAGTGACGGTATAAATGGAATGACCAATTTGAGCAATATTGAAGGAACAGAGTGATAGGACTTCAGGAATGTTTGGGTATAGCCAGTGGGGGAGGGGAGAGGCAGGCTTTCATTTGGATGGCAGATGATGTCCTTGTTCTCACAGATATTGACTACATGGTCCTTGGAAGTAACTTAAAATCTTTTTGGGATAAGAAGGCATCAGCACATGAGAAGTGAGTTAGCAATAATTTACCTTCCCTCACGGTTCGCAGTTGGCCTTCCATTCCCTTGTTTGATAACCCGTGAATGATATCTCAAGTCAATGCATGATAAGAGTGTCACAAGTGGTTTCAACAGTGAGGGCTATGTGCGAAGAGATGGTGGCATGATATGACAAAGAATTCTGAGCTATCCAATAAGAGGACATAACATTTGTAAATATTTATGCACCCAACATGGGAGTACTGAAATACATGAAGCAAATATTAACAGACCTACAGGTAGAAATAGACAGCAATATGATATGATAGTAGTAGGGAACTTCAATACCTCACTTTCATCAGTGGATAGCTAATCCAGATAGAAAATGAATAAGGAAACACTGAACTTAAAGCACATGTTAGACCAGATGGACTTAGACATTTACAGAACATTCCATCCAAAAGAAGGGGAATACACATTCTTCTCATGTGCACATGAAACATTCTCCAGGATAGGTCATATGTTAGGCTACAAAACAAGTCTTAACAACTTTAAGAAGATTAAATATCAAGCATCTTTCCTGACCACAATGATATGAAACTAAAAATCAATTATAAGAAGAAAACCAGAAAATTCACAAATATGTAATTAAGCAATATGCTACTGAATAACCAACAGTTCAAAGAATAAATCAAAAGAGAAATAAATATATTGAGACAAATGAAAACAGAAATACAACATGCCAAAACTTATGGGATATAGCAAAAGCAGTTCAAGAGGGAGCTTCATAGTGATAGATGCTGACATAAGGAAAAAAGAAAGATCTCAAACAAACAACCTAACTTTACACCTCAAAAAACTAGAAAAAAAAAAAACCAAACTAAGCCCAAAGTTAGTGAAAGGAAGGAAATAACAAAGATCAGAGTGAAATAAATGAAATAGAAACTAAAAAGACAATAGGAAAGATCAATGAAACTAAGAGCTGAATTTTGAAAAAATAAACAAAATAGACAAAACTTTAGCTAAACTCACCAAGAAAAAAAAATAAAAAACTCAAATAAGGAAAATCAGAAATGAAAGAGGACATATTATAACCGATATCACAGAAATACAGAAGATAGTGAAACTATTATAAACAAATACACACCAAAAAACTGGGCAACCTAGATGACATGGGTTCATCTGTAGAAACACACAACTTCCATGAGTGAATCATGAAGAAATAGAAAATCTGAACACTCTGATTACTACTAAGATTAAATCAGTAATAAAAAAAACCTCAGAATAAAAAAAAAGGGTAGGACCACATGGCTTCACTGGTAATTCTACTAAACATTCTAAGAAGAATTAATACTAATCTTTCTCAAACTCTTCCAGAAAATAGAAGAGGAGAGAGCACTTCCAAACTCATTTTATGAGGCCAGCATTACTCTGATACCAAAACCAGATAAGGACACTATGAGAAAATTATAGGCCAATATCCCTGATGAAGATAGATGTAAAAATCCTCAACAAACCAAATTTATTAACAAACCAAATTTAACAACACATTAAAAAAATCATATGCCATGATCAAGCAGGATTTATTCCAAGGATGCAAGGATGATTCAATATCCACCAATAAATCAATGTGATATACTACATTAACTAACTAAAAAATAAAAATATGATCTCAATGGATGCAGAAAAAGCATTTGACAAGATTCAACAACCATTCATGATAAAAACTCTTAGCAAAGTGTGTGTAGAGGGAACATACCTCAACATAAGGCCGTGTGACAAGCTCAGAGAAATCATCAATGGTTAAAAGCTGAAAACTTTTTCTAAATCAGGAACATGATAAGGATGTCTACTCATTACTTTTCTTCAATACAGTACTGGAAGTCCTAGCTAGAGCAATTAAGTAAGAAATAAAAGGCATCCAAATTGGAAAGGAAAAAATAAAATGTCTTTATTTGCAGATGACATGATATTATATACAGAAAATCTTCAAGACTCCACCAAAAGTCTCTTAGAATAAATGAATTCAGTAAAGTTGGAGGATCCAAAATCAGTATATAGAAGTGTGATGTATTTCTATACACTATAAACAATCAAAGAGAAATTAAGAGAACAATCCCATTTACAATTGTATCAAAAAGAACAAAATGCTGAGAATTGTATGTAACCAAGGAGATGAAAGAATTGTGCACTGAAAACTATAAGACACTGATAAAAGAAATTGAAGAAGACACAAACAAATAGAAAAATATTCCATGCTCATGGAATGGAAGAATTAATATTGTTAAAATGTCCATACTACTCAAAGCAATCTACAATGCAATGCCTATAAAAATTCCAAGACATTTTTCATAGAAATAAAACAATAAATCAAAGACCATATGATTTCACTCATATGTGTAATTTAAGAAAAAAAAAACAATCATAGGGGGGAGAAAAGAGAAAAAACAATAAACAGACTCTTAACTATAGAGAACAAACTGATTGTTACCAGAGGGGAGGTGGGTAGGGGAATGGGCTAAATAGGTGATGGAGACTAAGGAGTGTACTTGGAATGAGCACTGGGTGTTGAATGGAAGTGTTGAATCGGTAAATTGTACACCTGAAACTAATATGACACCATATGTTAACTAACTGGAATTTAAATAAAAATTTAAAGAAATAGAACAAACAATCCTAAAATTAATGTGGGATCACTAAAGACCTTGAATAACCAAAGCCATATTGAGAAAGAACAACAAAGCAAGAGGACCATCCTTTCTGATTTCAAACTATATTATAAAGCTCTAATAATCAAAACAGTATGGTATTGGCATAAAAACAGCCACATAGATCAGTGTAACTGTATAGATAGCCCTGAAATAAACTCACAGTATATGGCCAATTTATGATAAAGTAGCCAAGAATACGCAATGGGGAAAGATCTTTTCAATAATGGTGCTGGAAAAACCGGACTGCCACATACAAAAGAATGAACCACTATCTTACACCTTACACAAAAATCACCTCAAAATGAGTGTAAAGACTCGAATTTAAGACTGGAAATCATAAAATTCCTTGAAGGAAACATAGGGGATAAACTCCTGAACATTGGTCTTAACAATGAATTTTTGTATTTGACACCAAAAGCAAACCCAACAAAAAGCACAAGTAAACAAGTGGGACCACTTCAAACTAAAAACCTTCTATACAGAAAAGAAAGCCATCAACAAAATGAAAAGTCACCCTACAGAATGGGAGAAAATATTTGCAAATCATATAGCTAATAAGAGGTTAATACCCGAAATAAGTAAGAACACATACAGCTCAATAGTGGAAGGAAGGAAGGAAGGAAAGAGGGAGAAAGGAAGGAAGAAAGAGGGAAGGAAGAGAGGAAAAAAAGGAAGGGAGAAAGGAAAAAAGGAAGGAAGGAAAGAAGAAAAAATAGAAAGAAAAGAAAAAGGAAATCCAATTAAAATGGGCAGAGGATCTGAGCAGATATTTTTCCAAAGAAGACATACAGATGGCCAATGGCTACATGAAAAGGTACTCAATATTAAGGAAATACAAGGAATGAAAACCATAATGAAATATCACCTCACATTGTTAAAATGGCTATTGTCAAAAAGACAAGAAATAACAAGTGTTGGTGAGGATGTAGGGAAAAGGGAGCTCTGAGTACCACTGGTGGGAATATAAACTGGTGCAGCTACTATGGAAAACAGAATAGAAGTTCCTCAAAAAATTAACTATTAATATAACTACCTTATGACCCAGGAATTCCACTTCTGGGAATTTATCTGAAGGAAACATGATCTTTACCTTGAAAAGATTTCTGCACCCCTGTGTTTGTTGCAGCATTCTTTACAATGGCCAAGACATGGAAACACCTAAGTGTCCATTGATGAATGACACAAATACATGCATACATACACTGGCGTATTATTCATCCATAAAAAGGAAAGAAATCCTACCTTTCCTTCCTGCTTCTGGAGGCCTGCATCCCAGAACACTAACTGTAGGGATCAAATCAAAGCACTTGTAGATCCCCCTCTGGTTTGAAGGTCTTTTAGGGAATTTCTAGAAGGGGCCAACATTAAAGTTGCCATTTTACAGAAGGTAAGCTGAGGCCCAGCTAATGAAGCTGGTGGTCCCCACACACTCAGCTAGTGAGTGGCAGAGCCAAACTCCACATTTCCTGGCTTCACATTTGAAGACACTCTCAGCGGCCTCAGAGCTGCCTGCAGAGGCCTGTGCTCTTGCTGTCTCCCTAGGAGGTTTCTAACTCTGGGTTTAGGGCTAAAGACTCCTAGTCCTGGTTCTTCCCAGTTGTAGGGGCAGATAATCTGACAAGGCTTCTCATTCCTCTGGGCTTAGCCATCTATTTGCATTACTCTTTTCTAGACAAACTCCTCTTTGCAACCAGTGGTGCAACTAAACTGGCTCTTTATGCCTCAGATGGCCTGTAACCCTCCCCCAGAAGCCACAGCTGTCTAGGGTGAGAATGCCAGAGGAGGTCCCTAGGGAAGCCACACTACATGTCTGCAAACACCTACCTTCTCCAGAGCCTAAATCATTGAGGAAGTTTCTGGGAGAGTGGGGCTGGCAAAAAAGGATCCCATGTGCCACCCCACTACCCCCAAATATTCCAGTGAGTCTGGCCTTTCCACAGGCTAATCTCAAGTCCAAATTGAAGCCCAGCTCTCTTTTCGAATCACATGAGCATAAAGGTAACCTGCAGGATTACCACTCTACCTTCCCACTTCCTTTCACCAACCACTTCCCCTTCAAAAAAACAAAAGAATTCTGGGTTCACATTCTGAGTTAGCTCCGACAGTAACTGGAGGTGTGAATTTTACTCTCTTTGGACTTCAGTTTTCTTATATTTTGTTCCAGGTGGGGCAAAGTGAGGAGTGCTCTAGATGACATTTAAGTTTTTTCAGATCTATAACTCATGAGTAAATATTCATCTTTCTTCCCCAGGCTAGTTTCCCTTTCTGACAAGTCAGTTACTTCCTGGAAGGCAGGGACTGCTGTGTTCATCTCTGGATCCCAATGACCTGTTTCAGGTTCTGATGTAGACTGTGGGGAATTCATATTACTGAACAAATGACTGAATAAATGACCTTCGCCTGGGATTAAATCTGCCTCCCGGGATTAAAAACTTAGTGTGCTCTGTGTCTCTGTCCTCTTTACATGACACCCCACTCCTCTCTGCCCTTGCCTACTAAGTCAGAACACAGTTCTTCCCTCTAAGTGTCTTTCAGATCTAGCTTCACTTTACATCTCTAGATGGTCACCTGTATCTCTGTACTTCACCTTAAGTTTGGTGATTTTAACAATGTGTTCACTTTCTGTTATTCGTTCCTCCCAAACTCACCCTAAATAGCACCACCACGTTAAGCTTCCATAGCTTTGTGTCTTCAAACCTCAAATGCCCATGGTGTACAGTTATATTCAGTGTTTTACTCAATTGAATCTGGCTCCAATTTACACTGGCATGATTCTCCACTGAACTTGTCACTCATGGTCTTCTAAACATTTGCACTTTCCTATCTCTGCATATTGCTTATTAGGGTTTCTCCTTCTTAGAATGCATTTCCCCTCTCACTACCCACCTAAGTACATTTCATTCATCAAGGTCCAGATCATTATCAACCTATCATCAACCTAAAGTCTTTCCAGGTTGTATTCTAGCCCACAGTATTCACTCATCTGACAAATAATAGCATTGAAAAATTTATTAAGAAATCTCTGATGCTGTTGTCTTGTCACACAGTTATGTCTTCTTATCCCAAGTAACTTGTAAGCACCTTGAAGGTGAGAAATACGTCTTCTGTATCTTTGTGCTCTCTGTTGTCTAATGACAACAATAACACTAGCCAACATTGGTTATTCGTATGTGCCAGATACTTTACTAAGTCCTTTATATTCATTATCTCTTTGTACTCAAACTACCCTATGTAATGGGTTCTATCACTATCTCCCCTCTTCAGATGGGAAACTGAAGCTTAGAAATGTTAAGTAACAGGGTACCTGAATGGCTCAGTTGGTTAAGTGTCTGCCTTCAATTCGAGTCATGATCGCAGGGTCCTGGGATTGAGCCCCATGTTGGGCTCCCTGCTCAGTGGGGATTCTGCTACTCCCTCTCCTTCTCCCTCTGCCCCTCCCCCCACATGTGCTCTCTTCCTCTCTCTCAAATAAAATCTTAAAAAAAAAAAAGAAAGAAACGTTAAGTAGTTTGCATTAGGTCACTTATACAGTGACAGAATTCTGTTCAGTTTTTACATATAGTAGGCTCCCCTAAAGTTGAGTAATTGTCAGGGAATGTGTCCTTTATTTTTCCCTTCAAGTGGCTGAAGCAAAAGTGTTGAGAAGGTGGATTGCTTTGGGGTGGGCTCTGGAAAAGCCTTAAAGAGATTTAGGAGGAGTTAGGAGTAGAATAGTAGGCCTGCCAGTGAAAAGTAGAAAATTATAAGATGAGGGAAATGTGTTTCAGAATCAGTTGGATCCATATTTAGGGAAAGTAACAAAATGTAAACATACTCTTGGTCGGTAATCAATGAAAAAGGAGGAAGTTTGGGACAAGCATTACCGCAAGACAGAGCTTATGGTTGTCTAGATAGAACATTTGGGTAGGAGGCAAAGTTTTCAGTTAGATTTTGAGGAGTAAGCACGCTACTTAAAATTAAGACAATATTTTGTAGTGGGAAAACTATGACTGTAAGTAATAAAATTCAATTATAACTAGTGGTTTGTTTTTGATAGTATAATGTTTTTAGGGCCTAAGAGGGAGCTCAGAATACATTCTGGGTTCATTTTCACCCTTGGGAACTGTAAAGTGGGAACAATAAACTTTTACTTTCCGTCCAAAATACTTCCTAGGAATCTACCAGATCATCTTAGGGTGGGATAATCATAACAGAGACTGAGGTGACTAATGGCTTTAGAACTGGAACAAAGTATCTTCTGGACTTGAAGGAAGCCCTGTGCCTGTCAAAGTCATAGGCCCCTACTCTGTTCTGGTATTGTGTTAACTGACACTCAGTTTATAACCACCAAAGGATACTGCCCTAGGTGGCCAAGTGATCAAACAGTCTCCTTGCCCTGCAAGTGGAGGAGACAATTGAAAATTATGGGTTTTGTTTAACTACCTGGGAGGGACCTCTCAAAGTTCAAAACCAAAGAGCCCTGACCTGGAAAGGATAGCAATTGACATTCATTCATAATTTGGACTACATACAATGTTTGGTACTTTACATGTTATCTCATTTAGTGTTTACACCTTTGTGAGGAAATTGTTTGGGGAGGTTAGGTAACTTATGCAAGATCCCCAGATAAGAGGGGGGCAGAGTGAAGATTCACAGCTAGATCCTCTGAAGTACATCCATGTTATCTTTTGTTCACCAAGACGAAGACCCTTCTCCCTGGGCTCTAACCCTAGCTCTGCTACTAACTGGCTGTGTGACCTTGGTAGACCTATTATACAGAAGATGGTAACCAAGGTTTCTTCCAGTACTGTGATTCTCTCATTGTATCATCTAATGAAGGAATGGGAAAAAATTCAAATGCTAGGTAGTAATAGTGTGTCCAATCCTATTCTTGGCACTCCATTACATTTTTGTACCATTAAGATCAAATAATGGGCACAAAAGAATCAAAAGAGGGAATTCACGGGAAGCCCAAATCCTGGAGCAGTAAAACAGATAATTAGCTTGGTGATAAACACACAAGAGCTAGCAGACTTTAAAAAACTAATTTCTCCTAATCTGATCCTAAGCTGGGGCAGGCCTGGGATCTTTGGGTCCTTTTGCCTTTGATTTATAAATGAGTAGTATATTCCCAAGCCATCTGGCCTGAGAACTCAAAAAGAAGGTAATGGAAGATGCACACAATGCTATGTGCCTCTTAAGAAATACAGTAGTGATTGTCTTCACAGGGGACTGCCGAGATTGTGTGGAAATCATTACCTACAGAGGAGCTAATAAGACTACAATAGGAGAGGATAGTCAATGGACACAAAAGTTATCTTTCACAAGTTTGATTTAGTTTTATCTTAAGATAATACAAAAAGGAATAATATAGTGACATATGCTACAACATGGATGAATCTTGAAAACCTTGAAAATGAGGTGATCTATATAAAATACTTAGCATTCACGGACACATGGAAGTTCTCAGTCAATGGTGGCTGTGCCACTAGAATTCTATCAGCATTGTTACTACTTCTAAAAGTGAAAATGTGTATAAAAGACCCTTTCTCAGTGTCTAGCCCATGGCAGACTCAACGGAGTGTTAGCACGCTTTCCACTAGTGAGAATTATGTTCTTTTCCTTTTCATTAGAAAAATATAGTAAGTAAAAAACATTTATACTCGCAAAGCAGACAATTCAAAACTCACTCCCCTCACCTCCATTCTCCTATCTGAAATGGAGACATCATTCAAATAAATCAGAGGGCTCAGTTTCAACAGAGAATTTTTCTCTTTCCAAGAAGTCGCTGAAAACACATTTTACCGCCTTGTCCTGGTGTGGCCTCAATTCAGAGACTTTACCCAGAACTGAAGGCAAATGGAGTGCTTGTCCTGGTTATGAAGTTACAGAAATCATCTGTTTGCTTCATCTGGAAATTTATGTTGTTTTTCTTTAGAAGGTGTTCTGTTATAGACCACATGGTTTCTGACTTAGTCAAGTTCTAGTTTCTTAATCATTCAGAAACTTTCAACTCAATCAGACAAAGATAATCATGTGCAGAGTGTTTCCTTTTTCCTCAGTAAAATCCCAAAAAAAGCCACCAATTTTTGCTGATTTTATTATAGATCACTCATCCTGACACTTAATAGAAGAAAGCTACGAAAGACTTCATCCAGGAAAGATGGTAGTTAAGACTTTTGCTTCTTAAGTTTAGGTTTCAGAATTTTCTTACATTTATATTTCTAACTCAGAAACCATGTATTAAGTACCTTTAGATGAAAGAGACCTGCGTTCATTAATTTTTACATAGGAGTTCAGACAAGATAGATAAAAACCCTCAAGTATACAATATAAACATATACATGGCAGGGGTGGGGACCGGCTGACATATGAATGTTTATTTGTTATTGTTGCCAGAACTCTGATTTCAGTAGCCATGGTTGTGTGAGGTCTTGGAGGGAATTTGAGAGAAAGAAAGCAAAGACTGGTGTAACTTGGAGAATCTTTGGATATGTTATTTGTGGATATTTAGCTGGACAGCATGGGCACAAGAGTGACAAACAACTCCATCCTAGCTCTAAGTAGATAAAAAGAACAGAGACTAATCCTTTTACCCATCTTACCACACCAACCTTCATCTTTCACTGGGCTCTGTGAAATCCCCCAGACTTTTTTACCTGCAATTTCAGCTTGTTTTTTCCTCTGTGTCTAGTCTTAAAACGATTAAAGACATCAGACAGGAAAGATAAACACTCAGGGCAGGTTTCCTCATCTATATTCTTTCCCTTTCTGCTCCCCACTAACAGGGTTGTGATTAGCAGTACTCAAAGATATTGGTCTCCAGAAATCGCCAGCCAAAGGAAAAACACAACCCACAGAAGTTATGTAAACAGAGTCATAGAGCCATTTCACTTTCAGGACAGCATCTTGCACAAAGAAGTATCAGGGAAGGAAAAGTTCTGAAATATCTCCCATTTTTAAAACTGTTACTTAGCTCATCCTAACAGAGACAACTTTAATCTCAACAGTATTGCTTCTTCTCTGTGACTTGGTACTTTCTTCCTATTCCTAATGACAACCTTGTTCAGAACCTTATTTTATGACTATCCATAGCTAAGTGTCATAGATGAAGCACAGAGGGAAGGACTGAGTCTTCCAGAGAGGAGGAAATAGATGAGACAAACCTTTATAGAGGATACAATGTTTGAACTGAGTCTTGGACGGTGAGTCAGTGTTTGTTGGAGGGTTATGGGAAGGACAGTCTATCTGGAGCGGATGTGGGGACGGACAGGGAGTTATAAAAGATGAAGCTGTTGTAGCAAGCAGTGACCAGATCTCACAGGCCTTCTTACGTGTTACACTAAGATTTTATCTTGGAACAGTGGGGAAACATTGATGGGCTGATCTAGTAATTTCCATATTTCTGGCTTGAGCACCTATGTGCATGATATTGTTATTCACAGAGAGGAAAACATAAATATGGAACACGTTTGGGAGGAAAAAATAGCTCTGTTTTAGATATGTTGAGTTTGGATAACTTGTGGAACTTCAGAAGGTGTTCAGTAGACAATTAGGAGCTTCGGTTGAAGATCTGGGCCAGAGACTTGAATCTGAGAGCAAATAGCCTACAGGTAGTCGAGAAAGTGATGGGATTTCTCATGAAGAACCGTAGAATGAGAAGAGAAGATGACAACAAACTCCACCAAAAGGGACTGGGAAGGAATGGTCAGAGGGAACCAGGAGGGAGCCACTATAATTGAAGCTAAGGGAGGAAAGAGTTTCTAGAAAAGAGGCATCAACCATTCCAAAAACTACCAAGGAATGGTCAAGTCAGAGGAGTCTTGAGCTCTGTTATTAATGATCTTGGCAAATGCCATTTTGGAGGGCGAGATTCCAGAGGGGTAGAGAAGGAGTACAGATTGGAAGAAATTAGCAAAACAAGACATAGAAGTTGGTCCTCCTCTCAGCTTTCCATAGTTGAAATGACTGGGAAGATATGTGACTGGCAAAAAAGTTAGCAAAGAGTAGAGCAGAACAAAGGCTCTATTTGTACAACTTCACTTATGACATGTTTTGATCTTCTTTTGCAGGCAAGAAGCAGTCGGTTTTGCAGGACCCCCAGCTTTGGGCCAGTGCCGCAGGAGTCAAAGCTGGATTGGGGTGGGGTGTAGAGGTCTGGCCCTTGTACTATGAGCTTGGAGCAAAGAATGATCCAAGAAACTGTTTGCAAAAAGTAAGTTGCCCTGGATTTTCTCTGAGGCCTCTTCCAGCTCTAAAATGTTATGATTCTGTGATTAATTTGCTAAATATAATAGTGCAAACAGTATTTCAAGAGGAATGTTTAAATTGCTTATGAGAACAAACTTTTTAAGTACCCTCAAGCATCATAAAAACATCCACTCCCGTAGAAATAATTGGTGCACCAATTATAAATCTTTCTTAGCTATTCATTCAAGCAGATTTCCTTAGACTGTGCTTGGCCACACTCTATTTACCTAGTTCAAGTTCTTGTTTGTATTTCAAAGCCACCAAACTGCATTTCTTTAAACAACATGTTTCAGTCTGGCCAGCCCCTCAGTAGGACTGAATTATTAAAGTTTTATATTATGTGCAAGATGGGTTCTTGATGAATTAGCTCATCTCTGGAGAAATGCCCATCTTCTTCTTAATTTAGGACACAGCTGTTAAAATTGCAGACTTCATCAAAAAATGGCCACATATAACTCACAGACGACTCAGAGAAACATTTCCTCTCAATTGGCATGGTCTTTGAGGACAAACCACATTCTAAAATGTTTGTGTAACAGGAAAATGTGGTGTCAAGATGATCAAAACAAGATAGAAAATAATTTTCACAAAATTTGCATATATTATTAAAAAATACCCAATAGTACACCTACCAAATGAGAGCACAATAGTTAAGGGAGATAGCCTGATAAAAATGCAGGCAGATTAAGTGTGCATGTGATCAACAGACCCAACGTAAACAATGACTTTGTTTTATTTTTCAGTTTGGGAGGACATCAGCAAGGCTTCCTACCACAGCAAAGGCAGATGGAGCCTCTGCTAATCATCTCATTCTTTGGTTATTTTATATTTGGATGAAATGTATAAGCTACTTTACTACACTGAGCCTTAGTGTCTTTAGTTGTAAATTGGAGAGTATTGTAAAATGGAGAAATCAGGACATATGAACTGGGTGATTTAAGGAGTGTTTAATTAAAGGTTATTTGCAGAAACGTGGGCAGGTTTCAGGAAAAGCAACAAGTGATGGGACAATTACCAGAGGTAGCAGGAGCAAAGACCCTGCAAGCCAGCTGTATGTAGAAGTTCCGTGACATGATCTGTGATCTTCAGAGAGGGATGCAGTCAACCTATAATAACCTGGGAGAAAGAGCTGGAAACCTCACTGCCCACCCAATCTATCTCCTGCTGTTGCCGCCAATTCTCCAAACTTATCTAGAAGCAAGAGATCAAGGGAGCCAGTTGAGGCAATCAATATGGACCCACCTTCCAGGGAAGAGAAGGAAAGAGATGGATCTGGATTATCATGGGATGGTATCCACCATGATGGATAGATAATAAAGGTATCAACCGTGTAAGATTGTTGTGAAAGTTAAGGAAGATGGAAAATAAGTGGTTAGCACAGGATCTGACTCATAGTAAGCATTTGGCTTAATGAATATTAGCAGCTATTATTATTTTTATTAACAGAGGTACTGAATTGTATTATGGTCAAAGAGGTAAACTGCTATACTAATAAAAGGAAACTATCACAAACTTAGTGGCTTAAGCCACTAAAATTTATTCTGAGTTACGGAGGTCAGAATTCTAAAGCCAGTTTTACGGGGCTAAATTCAAACTTCTTTCTCTAGGCTTTAGGAGAAAATCCATTTCCTTACCTTTTCCAGTTTCTGGTGTCTGTCTATATTCTTGTCTCCATCTTTAAGTGCATTACTCCAATCTCTGTTTCTAACACCACAGGACCTTATTTCCAACCCTGGCTATCCTGTCTCTTTTTTACGAGGACTTGTGATTATATTTAGTGACCATCTGGATAATCCAAGATAACTTCCCTACTTCAAGATCCTTGTTTTAGTCACCTCTGCAAGTCTCTTTGGTCATATTAAGGTTGACATTTTCACAGGTTCTGGAGATTAGAACATGGATAGATTGGAGGAACCATTATTTAGCTTGTAACAGATGGATCCAGGATTTCTGGAGCAAAGTGGAATTCATTTGCTGTGTGATTAAATAGCTTTGCCACATGACTCCCACAAAATACAATGTCATTCTCTTAGATGGAATTCTCTGTGGAGTGAAAACACAAGACAAGGGCTTATGTACAGGTAGCTTATTTTGGAAGTGGTCCCCGAGAGCATTAGTGATGGATTGAGGAAAGAGGGTAAAAGGCAAAACTCATTCAGAGATACATTATTGGTTTGACCATCACTGTAGGCAGCTAAGGCTTGATCCAGCCAGGTCCTTCAGAAGACAACTTAGAATGTCTTTCCAGAATAGTCTGCCCAAGACAGTGGGACAGTGGAAGAACACTAGCTCCATCAACCATTAACCAGGAGTTGCCCTACAGAATATTAAATCCCTTGCACCTCAAAGCTGCATATGCATGAGCCCAGGCAGGTCTCCCTAGGTGTCCCATGATACAACAGTCTCGAGGCTAAAAGCTAGAGTCATAAGAGAAATTAAGGTGAGGTTACACCGACTGGTTGCTGCCACAGTGGCTAGAGTAAAGTAGTCCAGAAGAACACAAAATGGGGCACAAAAATTGTCTAGTACGGTTAGCCAGGCTGATATCAGAGGCAGAAGGACTCTGTATTGGATTGTATAAATGTGATTATGTGATGCTACAGTTAAAATGTCAGGATTATTTGCAAATTTTGCCCAAGTCCACTCTGTTCTTAGAGAGAGCATTAGGTCCATGACATGTGGTTGCAAAATAAAAGATCAAAAGTCTTTGGAACAGGCTGAAATGCAAGGTTCTTTTTGAACTCCCACTCACGGTTTGCTTTATAGTCTGGTGGAGGCCAACATTAACATTAAGCAAAAGATAAAGCATAAATAATAAAATATTCTCAAGTGTTCCGATGCTGTGTACCTCATCTTGGAGCCAGGGAATGTTTCCTTGAGAAGCTATGATTAAGTTGAGACTTAAAGAAGGAGTAGGGGATAGGTAACGTAAATAAAGGGAACAGCATTCCAGACCGAGGGAAGAGCCTGTGAGACAGACTAGAGCAGGGTATACTCAAAACTAAGAATCCAGCATGGCCAGAGTGAAGAGTAGGAGAGGCACAGATGAAATTGAAAAAGTGGGAGGGGGTAGAGCAGAGAGAAATTGTTCACGGTCTCCCAGGCCAATAAAGCTTTTTAGCTTTCTCTTGGATATTCATTGAAGTTTTTGTTTTGTTTTATAAATAGGAGTTGGCAAGATTAAATTGCCCTTTTTTTTTTTGAGAGAGAGAGAGCGTGCGAGAGGGTGGAGGGAGGGGGACAGAGAGAACCTTAAGTAGGCTCCACACTCCGCACATGAGCCCGATCTCATGATTCTGAGATTATGACCTCAGCTGAAATCAAGAGTCGGATACTTAACCCACTGAGCCACCCAGGAGCCCCTAAATTGCATGTTTTTAACAGGCTGGTTGATACAGGAGAAGGGACAGGATGCAGGAAGATGAGGGAGTACTAGGGAGAGATGACGGACAAACTGAGGGCAGATGTCACTGTGTAAGTCAATCGTGTAGATTTCGAGATATACCAGGATGGAAGTGACCTGGGTCCATGAGATATTTCACGGCTTCTGCAAAAGCTGAAGAATCTCAATCCAGATTATGGAAAGTAGGTGAGTCTGCAAAGACAAAGCAGGAGGAGGAAGAAGGGGGAGGAGGAAAGGAAGGAAGGCAGGGGAGGAGAAAAAGAGTAAGAAAGGAAAGAAAGAAAACAACACCAACAAATACCAAGAAAAGAAAAAAAGGAAGGACTTCATAGCATTACCCAGAACAAGCAGAGTTGAAGGAAATTTGTGGATTAACATTATTCCAGACCAGGATTTCTCTACCGCATTAACACTACTAACATTTTGGTGTGGATAGCTCTTTGCTGGGCGCAGTTCTGTTGTGTGTATTGTGGGATGTTTAACAGCATCCCTGGCCCATCCGTACTGGATGCCAGTAGCAACCTCTCTGCTTCTTATCTGTGACAATCAAAAATGCCTCCAGACATTGTCAAAGGGCCCCTGGAGGGCAAAACCTTCCCGTGTGAGAACTACTCCTTTAAACCTTGCACGCTTTTGGTGCCATTGAAAAGGAAGATGGGTAATTTAAGGAGCCTAAAAACATTATTTTTAACCTCATTTTATTGGTAACCAAACCAACAGCTGGATTATCAGCTTTTAAATCTTTGAAAATACTTAATTTACTTCCAAATCATTTTGATTAATGATATTGTAGTTCAAACAACAAGATGTTTTATTACAACCTGTCTGTTATCTGAGCTAAAATGTTTCATGTGTGGAAAATAAGTCAAGCTGAAAAACAAGTTGAGTCAGTAGGTCACCAGAACTGTGTGTGAGTAAACTTTTATGCAAATGCATCTGCATTTTGCTGCTGAAAGAGAAACATTAAGATGAAAAGTATTTGGTGAAATACAAATACTCATTTTTTTCTTCTTCATTTTCCATAGACCAGAAAGAGTTCAAATGACTTTTCCATGATGCAGAAAAGCAAATCTTACTTGCAAATCATCAAACCACCCATGCTCCCTCTTTCAAGAGAATAATCTAGCCATAACTGGAAATTTCTCACATTAAAATGTATATGTCCCCCCCAACCCCCACCCCTGCTGACTCCATTCTTGACACCTTAGCTGAAGGGATATTTCGTTTCAGTATGCAAATTCAATCACACTTGAGAGCTGGTCATTGGCTTGCCCTTGCTTTCAGGCTAAAACCCACAGTCCTCATCGAGGCTCCCGAGTCGCAACTTAAGCCATGTATCCCGATGTTACATGTGCTTTGGCCAGACCAGTCTTATCTCAGTCCTTTGGATATTCCGTGTTTCTTCCCAGCACAGGGCTTAGCACACATTGGGTCCTCTGCCTGGTAACTAGATTGAGGAAGTTTGGAAGGGCTTAACTTGTTTTCATCTTTCAGGTCTCGGCTCAAGCAACATTTCCTTAGAGAAACTTTTCTAACCAATCCCCACCAATCATATGAGCTAACAACAGAGGTTTCTTTGTCAAATGTCTAATAGCAGCATATTTTTACATCATAGCTCTAATCACATTTGTAACTTTTATTTGTACATGGGCTTATTTGATTAAATGTCTATCTCTTCCACTTAGTTGTTATCTCAGTGGAACAGAAACCGTATATCTTTGTCTTACCATTGTATGCCCACACCCAGCATAGATGATTAATTACAAAGAGTCATTGACAAATTCATGAATTCCTTAGTCAGTACTGTATCACAGACAACCATGTACATCAGAGGTCAGCAGACTTTGGTCCACTGCCCTGTCACCTGCTTTCATAAATAACGGTTTATTAGAACACAGCCACACCCATCTGTTTACTATTTACAAAGGCAGCGTTGAGTCGTAGGGACAGAAAGCATGTTGCCTGCACAGCCTAAGATACCATCTGGCCCATGACAAAAAGTTTGCTGACTTCTGATCTCCATCTTCTACTTCTTGTTTGGCTTCTTAGCCAGTTGCCATGCAATCTAATTCCAGGAAAATATGAAATAAAAGTTATGTGAATATATATTTTTACTGCCAAAATATTGAATAGTAGCAATCTTTCACTGAGCACTAGCTGTGTGTTAGTCATTGAGCTAAGCATGTTACTTAATCTCATTAAATCCTAACAGGGCCCCATTTTATTTTAAAAAGAACGTATTCAAGTTAACTCAGTTTCCCAGAATCATGAAGCTGGTGTGGAGAAATATACGCCAGTGTCAGCTTTCTGTTTGATTTAGTCATTGACTGGGTGCTGGGAAGACTGCTACATGGTGGCAATTCACGTTTGAAATGTTTCCGGTGCTACCTTCCCTTGAATCGTCTAAAGAGCAGAGTTAAATGGGTTAATATAGGACAGAATGGGGTAGCAGTGGAATTTCTACAAAGCCGTAAGAATCAGAGGTGGCTCTTATTTTAGGTGGGTTCTACCATGGCACCGTATGGCAGGGTTCTTGTGGCAAAAGGGAAAATTGACTAGGAAGAACCAAACAGGGAAATTGGCAGGGAAAGTAGTGGAGAGGGCATTGAAAAGATCCATGGGTACTGACAGGTCCAAGGGTCTCAAGAGGTCAGATTTGGCGAGTGAGAAAATGAAAGGCAAGGAACTTGGGAAATCGAGATGGAAGAAGTAAAAACCCCCCCAAAACCAAAAAAACCAGAATGGGGAGCCTGAAAATGAAAGTAAAAAGGCAGTGCCCATATAATATGGGATCAAGAAAACCCTAGATAGAGAATCTGGGCAGCCAAATACTGGGATCAAGACAAAGGGTCTGAGAGAATGGCTGTATGGTACAGAAATGAGAATGTAGCTTGCTGGGAACTTGGCAATCTGAGGACTCCTTGGCCCAGAGCCAGAGGCAGATCTGAGTGCAAGCACCTAATTCTGATAGAACAGGCAATTGCGCCTCCCTGGCTTCCTAGAGAAGGAAGAGAAGACAATTCTTAGGAGGAATAAAAAAAAAAATTAGGACTCCAGTTCAATGCCTCTTTGGGCCAGCTGGCTTTGTCTTTCCCTTCATACCTGTTCCTCGTCTTCTCTACATGTTTGACATATGTCTCAACTGCCCAAGTTTAGTTTATTGACATCATTTCTAACTCTTCCTGCAGCAACACCTAAGCCTCCCAACCACTTGCCAACTCAACGGAATATCACATGTCCTGCCCCGTGTTTCCCAAATATAGCTAAGTTCCCATTCCCCCTTTTCCTTTTCTCATACCATTGGCATCGTCTGGGTTAGCTTTACCCAGTTTACCACCTAGAAAAATACCTACTCTTCTGTCAAGGCCCAGCCCAGATGTCTTTTCTTCTTCAGACATCCCCTCTCTCAGGAAGAATTAATTACTTCCTCTTTGTACCCACAGTACTTCTTACATAGAACTTTTAAAAAGGATTTATGGTTCCCTATTACTCTTAGGATAAAGATAAGACCCCTACGTTTGGCTTACAAGTTCCTAAATAGGTACCAACTTACCTCACCTATTTTGTACCGAGCTCCCTCCCATTGCTCCCTGACTTTGACGTAGCTATTTCTTCTGCCTAGAAGGCTCTTCTCTTTGCCTAGTCAATCTTAGTCTTCTTTCAGATCTCAGTTGGGGTGAGACTTCCCTGAATTCCCTTACTAGATAAAATGTGCTATTTCACTCTCTCGTAACTCTGTGGGCCTTACCTTCATAGCCTTGTAACAGAGGCAATTCTACAGTTGTTTCTGTGATTATCTGATTGGCTGCTTACCCTGTAAGCCACATATGCCCAGAGTTGAAGAAATGTTTCTATTGTTGTTGGCCTGAATTTCCAGTTGCCCAGCCCAGTGCCCAGCTCAGAGTAAGCACTGAGTACATACTGATCAATGAATGAATCAGTATTGTATTTGTTTGCATATGGGTCTTTCTCCCTTTCTGGATAGAGTGCTCCTAGGAGACAAGAACACTCCTGGGATGTAACTCTTAGTCCTTTAGACCCTCAGTGTGTGCCGTAGTACCTGTCACATGGTATGTGCTCAGTTAATGTATTTTGAATTACATCATATTCCATTTCAATGTCCTGGATTCATCTCAAGTTTGACCAGTAATTGTGGTTCTTTGATGACAAGGGCAGCAAGACAAGAGGCGGTCCATGAAGAAAATGTGCTCCTATGGAAATGTCTTTATTTTACAATCTCAATCACCCCATGGCCTCTGCAACTTCCCCTCATTTACAGTGTTCCTCCCTCCCTGACACCCTGGTTATCCATGTAGAATCTTCAGTGAGTGGCTTTTTCTCATTTTAACCTTCAACTTTGAGGCTTTCTTTCCTGATAATTTTATCCTAATCACATTTCTGCACCTGCTATTCTTCCACACCAAGGCTTCTGCTTCACTACAGGGACCATTATTTGCTGTAATTCTGCCAACTTTACTCTACTCTCACCCTCCCACATAAGATTGCCTTCAAGAAGCAAAATGACAGCATAAAGGGAGCACCAAAAAAAAAAAAAAGAAGAAGAAGAAGAAAAGTTTGTGTGTTCCTCCACTCAAAGCAAAAGAATTCTGAAGGCAGATGTAGGAGGAATAGTTTTTTTGTTTTGTTTTGTTTTGTTTTGTTTTGTTTGTTTGTTTTTTTAAAGAGGAGGGTGGGGGAACTGGTGATGTTCTTTTTGATTTAAAGTAAGACAAAAGTAAGATGCAATTAAACTTTCTGATACCTAAGTTGTTAAATGCTAGTATTTAAGATGTAAAATACTTAAGTTGTAAAATGTTAAGTGAGTCGTTTGTCCTCTGACCTCAGTGTCCTCATTCTGAGGGAGTGAGTCTAGATGAGGGATCTGTGAACTGTGGCCAGACCCTCTGGAACCCAAGGCTGTGACAGAAGGGGACAGCCTCAGAAGAGAAATTAGGAGGGGCTCCCAAGACCCTCCAGACTCTACTGGGGGACAGAGTTTGATTCCTGCCCTTTTTTCAACATTTAGCCCAGTGTCAGGAACATATATATATTTGCTGAATGAATGACCCCATCTTACAGATTGGAATTTCTTGTGAGATTTTATCTGGTGGACAAAAAAGCATTTTAGTGATAAAAAAAAAAAAGCTAGTATAAAAACTACTGAATTAAATGTTCTATAAAGCTCCCTGTGTTCTAAAGACAATTACCGCTATGAAATTTAGAAAGTCAATTATATTAAAAAAAAAGCAATATAATAGCCTCGAGGCAAAAATATCCTAGACCATTATGCAAGATACATTTTTTTCATTTGAAAATCACAATCTATAAAATATGCATAAAAAACCTTACAGTGTAAAACAACTGGGCGCTTAGAAAATGACTTCAATGCATAATCCATTGTCCTACTTTTACCTTCAGTTCCTTTCAGCTTCAAGCCTGACCTCCCCGGGAGTTTTCAAGAACCTCATGAAAGCACATCTCTAGAATTCAGTGTTATTTATGTCCTTAGTCCTGAATCACTTGTTCTGACTCGCCTCTTGTCATCTTCCAGCTCCTTTCTGGATCTGGCAGTCAAGGCCATGTACCCCGCTACAACCTTTGAGTGCCTTTTGCTGTAATAAGATCTATCAATCTGGCTGCATTGCCTCTAGTGTGATATTCTGCTCAATCCAGTCCTGCCCACAGAAACTAACCTGGTAAATATTCCTTAACTCTGGTTCCTCAATGAGGAGAGACATCAGGCCTTGGACATGTTAGTTCCAAAAGTAAGATAGAGGTGCAAGGCTCAACATGTCATCCCTGTGTGTAGCCAGCATGACATGAAGAGTCAAGCCACCCCTGAAAAGTACAAGAGGAATGGTAGAAGTATGTCCAGACACTCCACTACTCGGTCCTGCTCTGGTGGCCTGAGTTGTCACTCTCCCTGCAGCCTTCAAGTGTAAATATCTGCATTAGACATCTTTGTGAATAACAGTCAGTTTTTATTTTGGTGTTTTTTTAATTAAAATTTTTTTTAAATTAACTGATATACTTTGTCGATCTTCAGGTTCTCCATCAAGGTGATGTATGAGTAGATGTAGGAATCTCAGCCCCGGGAGGCAGGGAAGTCAATGTAGTCGAATCAGTGCCATATTTGTCTTCCTTGTATTTGTCACTTAGTCTAGTGACAGGACTGTTGGAGGACTCTCCCTTGGAGGACAGTTCCACCCCACTCCATGCAGTGGTAGGGGGCTTCCAGTCACAAACTCCTGTCCTTTCACCCTACCACCAGCCGTGGGGAGGGTTTATAGCTCAGGCCTGCCACTTTACTGTAAGCCATTCATCTGTAAACAGGCATACATTTATGAGTTGGGTATATGACCAGTCAGAGTCAACCAGAGACCTTTCATGGGACAGATAGCTAGATGCTGTGAGAAAGGTGAATCTCGTGCTGCTGAGATACCTGCTCCTAAACACTATAGGTTTGGGGTTGCCAAGGCCTCTCCCTACCACACAGGGGGAGGCCATCTTCCAGGAAAGAATGAGACAGACTGTCATAGGGAAGCAGAGCTGAGACGTGGAGATGTGAGAACTTCACTGTTGCCCAGATCTGACTGTGGTGGAAGCTTCCTCTACCCATGTTATCTGAGCTGGTAAATTCTCTTTTTTATTTAAGGTAGTTTGCATTAGATTTCTGTCACTTGGAAGCAAAAGGGGTGTGGTCAATACAGAAAACTGGTATCTAGAAGGAGGGCCTTGCCAATGACAGACCCCACAATGTGGAATTATCTGAGTTGAAGTGAAGGAGGGGACTATGGTGAGTCTCCCATCCCGAAATGGGAAGATCAAATCTTTGCTATGTACTACTGGCTTGTTATCATCTTTGGGATTTTAGGACTCAGACTATGAACTTATCAAGCCTGGAGCCTCAAGGGATTTGCTAGACAAATATCAGAATGATGGAGGTTGTGGTTTCTTCTGCAGTCTTCACTATTGCCCTGACAGAAAGGGACAGGTTGAGAGCAGAGAGAGCACAGTATGTATCTGTTGATAGAATGCCAAGACCAAGGGTCACATAATCATGTCTTTGTGAAATTACAAGTGCTAAAATATCTGTCTTATTCTCAGTTTAGTGTAAGAAAAGACAGGAGATTATATTGAAACCGGAGAAGGGCCAGAGAATATGGAAAGCTGTCCTAAATACTACCAGCTCTATGTTACTCCTGTTAAATAAAGGTAATAGTTACTCCTGTACTGAGGCTTTATCCAATGGGATATACCCTGATAGCTAGGGATAGATTAGCTCTGCCTTACCAACCCAATTTATTATCTCATATAGTCCTACAACAGAGACCAAGATGGACACATAACAAAGGGCTGGAAACATGGGCAGAGGACCAAGGCTTGTTGCTAAGAGACAGAAACTGAAAGTCAGGATTACGATTTACAAATTGTTACTGGCCAAGAATTCTGGCATTGGTTCTGAGCTAATGGAGTTCTCCAGAATTGATTCCATTAACAGATTACTAGAGTTTTAAGGAGTTATCCTCTGAGAAACTCTAGATCTAAAAAGGGACTGGTGAGGCTCTAACTCCTAAAGCAATTCCCAAACCCCCCATAACTGTGCTTTGGGAATTGATCTGCTAATGAGACCCCAGAATACCCCTCTACTCCCCTCTCAGGGAGAGCCTTGGAATTCAATGTTCAGGGGAAAGCCTCCTTGTAAGCAAGACTAGGGATGGGATTGGCTTCCCACAGAACCCCTCTAGCCTTAAGGAGATCCTTCTGAGGATTTCTGTCCAGCGGGACATGGCACACAGCATTGTATTCTTTCCTTTTCTCTACTTATCAAATGGGAATTTCCACTGCTATTCTGTCTCTACTGTTTTATATTGGAGATGCTGAGGATGGTTGACTCTATCATTTAACCCTAGGCTCCGCCATTGGGAGAAGTTACATCTGAACCTAGTCAGGGTAATTTACATGATTCCAAGATGATAGACTAAGGTGTGGTTTTGGGTTGCCTGTCTTTAGGGAGAAGGTGATCAAATTCTCAGGTGGGTACATCTTTGAAATTATATGTATTAGATCAAGATTAAATGTGTATGCTGGGAAATCAAGGGGTGGAATATAGTTTCTAGCAACAACTCTCCACCTTTTCTTGGGGAAAGTAATCCTTCCCATTCCTTGGGGGTGCTAATGGAGTTATTGGTCACAGTACTCTCTGGCCACAGGGATGGGTAGTCATTATACTCCTTCTAGAAGTAGTGATTGGTCCACGGAGTGGACACATGACCAAGCAAGTCAGTCAGAGTCTTTTTCTGAAATCATCTGGACTCTGGGAAAAATTAGCTTGGGATTTCTGTTGGGATTTTCATACCAGAATGTTCTAGGATTAGGGTTACAGTGGCTACTTTTATCACGAAATTAAAGGAGAACATCTGCCAAAAGAGAATTAGACTTACTCAGAGAAAGGGAGAAAGAGAAATAAGAGACAAATAGGCCTAGACTTAATGACTGCATTTAAATCCTAGTCATTCCTGAAACAATTTATATCCCTCACTTCCTAATTACATAAGCCAATAATAAATTACCTTTTGCCTTTAAGGTATTTCGAGTTCAGTTTCTGTTGCTTGAAACTGAGAGGAGCTTGACTAGTAGAGTTGGGTATTATGCATGTGTAGCCTAAATGTACTTTCCAAAGATTGTAGAAAGGATCTTAACAGTATTTTCTTCATGCTGAGAACACCAAGGTTACCATTTACTGCTGCACTTGTGCATCGTCAGATAGCAGCTCTACCTGAGTACTGTACAGTTGCAAATTGTTAGCATTGGCAAAGTCAGCATTCTGTGCTAAATCTATAGCTTCTTGCCTGTGCAAATCTAGAAAGAGGTATTTAGAACCTTCCATCATGAACCAGTTTGGCCTGCTGAGGTCAGCAATCTGGATCAATTGAAACACATATATAGCAGAAGCCTGGTTAATCTTACAGGCATCTCCCGAGACTAATGGGGAGCTATGGCAGGTAGGGGAACAAGGTTCTTCAGTGACTCATCTAGTGAGCCCACTAACATCATGGAAAGTTCTGTCAGTGATATATGACAACCAGCAACTTTGTGTCTAAAACTTTTTGTATGAGAGAAGCCCAGGCTTACTTACAGGAGACTAGACACAGGCAAGATTGTCGGGCATGGCTCTGCTTTTCCTCTCTATTGTGATGTACTGCTGGGGTGTATTCCGGGTGTCAAGCCCTCACCACATGAAGGTAGATGCCACAGCATTTGCTGCTGTAATAAGAGTCAGGCTCTATGAGACTATAAGACTTCTCTAGGACTAGGTACTTTGAGATGCCCTAAGTATTCCTCCTCAGGAAGAATCTGTCTTACAACATTTTCAGCTGTTATCCACTGCTGAAATACTGGTGTGGTGTCAAGATGTGGGAGAAGGGGAGTGTTCTATAATCTTCTAATCACAAAGCTGTGGTGATAAGACAGTATCGTACTGGCACAAAAACAGATACATAGATCTGTGGGAAACGAATAGAAAACCCATAAATGAACCCACAGCTATATGGTCAATTAATCTTTGACAAAGCAGGAAAGAATATCCAGTGGAAAGAAGTCTTTCAACAAATGGTATTGAGAAAACTGGACAGCAACATGCAAAAGAAGGAAACTGGACCACTTTCTTCCACCATGCACAGAAAGAAAAATGGGTTAAAGACCTAAATGTGAGATATAGGAAACCACCAAAATCCTGGAGGAGAATATAGGCAGTAACCTTGACATCAGCATACTTCTTACTAGATATGTCTCCTGGGGCAAGAGAAACAAAAACAAAAATAAACTATTGGTATTTCATCAGAATAAAAAGCGTCTACACAGTGAAGGAAACAATCAACAAGAGTAAAAGGCAACCTACGGAAGGCAAATGACATAGCTAATAAAGGGTTAGTATCCAAAATATATAAAGAACTTATAAAACTTAACACCCCAAAACCAAATAATCCAGTTTAAAAAATGAGAAGTCACGAATAGACATTTTTCCAAAGAAGACATACAGAAGGCTAACAGACATGAAAAGATGCTCAACATCACTCATCAGAGAAATACAAAGCAAAACTACAATGAGATATCACCTCACACCTGTCAGAATGGCTAAAATTAACACAGGAAACAACAGGTGATGGCAAGGATGCAGAGAAAGGGGAACCCTCTTACACTGTTGCTGGGAATGCAAACTGGTGCAGCCATTCTGGAAAACAGTGTGAAGGTTCCTCAGAAAGTTAAAAATAGAACTACTCCATGATCCAACAATCACACTACTGGGTATTTACCCAAAGGATACAAAAATTCTGAATCAAAGGGATACATGCACCCCGGTGTTTATAGCACCATTATCAACAATAACCCAATTACGGAAAGAACCCAAATGTCTATCAACTGATGAATGGATAAAGCTGTGTGTGTGTGTGTGTGTGTGTGTGTGTGTGTATACTATTAGCCATAAAAAAGAATGAAATATTACCATTTACAATGATGTGGATAGAGACAGTATTATGCTAAGGGAAATAAATCAGTCAGAGAAAGACAAATATCAGATGATTTCACTCATATGTGGAATTTAAGAAACAAAATGAACATAGCGGGTAAATAAAAAGAGAAGCAAACCAAGAAACAGACTTAACTGTAGAGAGCAAACTGATGGTTGCTGGAAGGGAGGTGGGTGGGGGCGGGATGGGTGAAATAGGTGATGGGGATTAAGGAGGGTACTTGTGATGAGCACCAGATACCATATGTAAGTGATCAATCACTGAATTCTACACCTGAAGCTAATAGTACATTGTACATTAACTGGAATTTTTAAAAGAACTTTAAAAAAAGTGTAAAAAAAATCTAATTATATCCCAGGCTTTTAGTGGGCCTTGTTATGGAACTATGACCTTCACAAATGTTTTGTCAGAAATATAGCTTTTATCTCCCTGCATCTTACTCCTTTCCAATCTGTTTTGATCTTGAAGCTCTGACCCCTGTTGACTTTGTATTTTCCCTCCTTTAAATGAGACAGAAAGGCTGGAGAGGGCTGGAATGGAAGGAATGCCCTTCCCCCAGGTGGGATAAGGCTCTGGCAATTTTTTTCCCCCTTAGAAAGTAGGTCTTTGTTACAAAGAAGGTTCTGATGTATTCACAATAATGACCATTCTCCTCCAGAAAGCCTAGAGAGCATCTTTCTCAGAACTTCCTTATGAGAATCTAGTAGGGTTCTCGGAAGGAAGGCCCATCAAGGTGTGGGAGTCCCTTCTAAAACTATGACCCCCCGAATTTCTCACTCTCACATTACTCCACACTCAGCATCTAGCGATCCACCCAAATTACCATTTAAGCGTACCTATCAGTTTATGGATCCAGCAACTTCTGTTCTTGGCTGATTTCAGCCGATCTTGGCTATGTCTCCCTGAATGCCCCCATCTCTCCAGATTTCAGGGTGGCAGTTTGCCCTGCATCCTAAGTTCCCTGATAAGTCTGAGAAAAGCCATCAATTTCCAATGTTTATAGTATTTTCCTGTCGTAAGAATATAGTGATGACTTCCAAAGTCTGTATGTGTTGTAGCTGAGGCTGGAATTCACAAGTGAACTCCTATTTGTGAGTTCCTTCTTGGTCCTCCAACCTTAAGTCCCTTTCTTGGTTACTATGCAGCAGAAAGGAGAGGTAAATGGCCGCAGCTTTCACACCCTATGCTAATGACTCACTCGGTCCCTGGTGTCAGACACTTTGGTGGAAGATGTCAAGTGTTGCTTCTCAGCTCAACATTCTGTCCTCACTGGGCATAAACCAAGTCATCATCAATCTCTTAAATTCCCTTCAACAACTATCAAGTTGCATCACTTTTTATTAAAGAGTCAAAACATCTTTTACTGTAGCACCAATTCTGATAGTAATTCACCTGCAAGACACTCCTATCTTTCCCCTTTCACCATAGTTTTTAGTTTCACAAATTTCTCTGCCCCCCCCCCTTTTTTTGTAAGAGAGCAGGGGAAGGGACAGAGGGAGAGGGAGGGAGAGAGAATCTTAAGCAGGCTCCATGTTCAAAGCCCAAGTGGGGATAGAGCTCACAGCCCTGAGATCATGACCTGAGCCGAAATCAAGAGTTGGACACTTACCAACTGAGCCAACCAGGCACCTCTCTCTGCCATTTTTATTACTGCGCAGTTCTAGGCTTATAAAAGAATAAGGCTTTATAAGTAGCACAGATGATAGGGGGGCCAGAATATCTGAGTATTCCACCTACATGATTGCTCAATAAAGTATATATGACCTGAGGGCATTTGGAGGGAGTATAAGGTCTTTGATGCCTTGAAATAGTGATATACATTGTCAATCACATTCAAGGGTATATTTAGCCCTTAGAATATGCAGGTGCCCCCTACTCATGATTCATTAAAATACCTTACAGGATGTACAGTTTTTGGAGGAGCAATCGATTGTTAACATATTGATGAAAAGGTGAGATCAAATTGAATTGTTTTGGCAGATGAAATACAATCTCAATTGTAGTCTTGTTACTTAACTACAACGGTTGGAGTGAAGCTGTATGATTTGAGCATAATCCTACCGATGGGTCAAAAGGTAATGTGCTCTGGAGCAGGGTCGAAGATAAAGCAAGGACTTAATTTTTTTCACATCTTTAAGGTCATGTGGGTTGATGGCTAACTCATTTTCTAGCTTCTCTGAATGGTGGAAGAATGTGAAAAATAAAATATTTTAAAGCCCCAGTTCTCTATGCCCTTCTCTTTTTTATTAAAAGCTTTAATATTAATACTTTTTCAAGGTTTTTTGTGGGGTTTTTTGTTTTTTGTAGACAAAAAAAAGTAAGAATGACGTTTGAAATGCACTATTGGGAGCAGAGGAGCAGTTTTAAATTATTGTAGTTGTATTTCACACTACTACATTTCACATAGAGAAGAAAAATACTGAAAATACTGCTTAGGTTTCTTTATTTGCCACAAAGTGAGAAGTTGAATTATACCCGTGATGATAATAATCTGAACTAACATACAGCTTACATGATGTATGATTAGAAGCCCAATTCTGGCTTACTATGTGGGTAGGAATTATATTGTAAGCTAGACCAAGGAAACAGTCAAAAAAACTAAGAGGCAGCCCATGGAGTGGGAGAATATATTTGCAAATGACACTACAGATAAAGGACTGGTATCCAAGATCTACAAAGAACTTCTCAAACTCAATACACGAGAAACAAATAAACAAATCAAAAAATGGGCAGAAGATATGAACAGACACTTTTCCAATGAAGACATACAAATGGCTAATAGACACATGAAAAAATGTTCAAAATCATTAACCATCAGGGAAATTCAAATCAAAACCACACCGAGATACCACCTTACGCCAGTTAGAATGGCAAAATAGACAAGGCAAGAAACAACAATTGTTGGAGAGGATGTGGAGAAAGGGGATCCCTCCTACATTGTTGGTGGGAATGCAAGTTGGTACAGCCACTCTGGAAAACAGTGTGGAGGTCCCTTAAAAAGTTAAAAATTGGGCTACCCTATGATCCAGCCATTGCACTACTGGGTGTTTACCCCAAAGATACAGACGTAGTGAAGAGAAGGGCCATATGCACCCCAATGTTCATAGCAGCATTGTCCACAATAGCTAAATCGTGGAAGGAGCCGAGATGCCCTTCAACAGATGACTGGATTAAGAAGTTGTGGTCCATATATACAATGGAATATTACTCAGCTATCAGAAAGAACGAATTCTCAACATTTGCTGCAACATGGACGGCACTGGAGGAGATAATGCTAAGTGAAATAAGTCAAGCAGAGAAAGACAACTATCATATGATTTCTCTCATCTATGGAACATAAGAACTAGGATGATCGGTAGGGGAAGAAAGGGATAAAGAAAGGGGGGTAATCAGAAGGGGGAATGAAACATGAGAGACTATGGACTATGAGAAACAAACTGAGGGCCTCAGAGGGGAGGGGGGTGAGGGAATGGGATAGACCAGTGATGGGTAGTAAGGAGGGCACGTATTGCATGGTGCACTGGGTGTTATACGCAACTAATGAATCATCAAGCTTTATATCAGAAACCGGGGATGTACTGTATGGTGACTAACATAATATAATAAAAAATCATTAAAAAAATATTCTAAGCTAGAATATGAGGGTTATCTGCTGTCACTCCTTCAGATAGGCCTGTGAGTTATGTTATTTATGTATAAGTTATATTATTTTTGTAATGCTAATCATACCCATACCTAACCATTGAATCTTCTGCTTACCTACTTAGTGCTTTGTCTTTCTATCAGACCAGACCATGGAGAGTGGTTTTGGTTCAAGGATGCACAAGAGTGATGACTTTGATGAATTCAAGTCTTATATCTCAGAAGTGTTCTTAACCAAACAAGGAAAAGATGGAGGTGATTTGGTATGAGTCTCTGTCCTACCCAAGTCTATCATGGAAACGTACCTATTCTGGCTTCTGGTTGCTGCCAACTGTGGCAACTCCTCCAGCAATTTCATCTTAGGAAGGACATGCTTCCTCAATAGCATTAGCTTCTGAATATCTTCATTAATGTCTTGGCACTTCTCTGGGTAAACTTGTTGCTCACTTTCCTGTAAGAAGTAGGCTGGCCTTCATTGGGTATGGGAGACGTCTTGGTCCCCTTTGAAATCCTTTTGCCTCCATCCATGTTGTGGAGGCCTAGATCCTCTTAGGGAGTTGCAACTGGACAGTACTAGACAGCACTGCACTTCAGGCTTGTGCCAAGTACTTCCCATTGTTTGCCTTGCGTCATCTCTAATGTCGCAGCGTGGAAATCTCAAGAACTGGCTCTGCACTCCCTAATGTTTAACCTGGAAATGCAGGGCACGCCTAATGGGGGCCAACATAGGCAACCTCAAGATGGGCCACTCTGGCATGAAGTTTTTTATAAATTAAAAGGCAATGAAAACCCAGCAAATTCAGGAAAAGCTCGTTACCCCTCCCTAACAACTGCCTAAAAGAATTTAGATAGAAGACTTTCTCCAAGAAAACAGCTATCACCACAGATAACTACATTATAATATGAACTAGGTATGGTAGACAGGGAGGAACCTAGCAGGTTCCTTAAAGTCCCCTATGTCCCATTGTTTGAGTGGCCCAGAACACATTTGTTTACCAAACATTTATTCTTTTTCATCTTCCTGTGAATTGTCTTCCTTCCCTTTGAAGTCCCAGATCCCTTCTCTTTAGTCCAGAATGACATATATACTTCATTTTGCCTGACTGTCTTTGGAATTTCCATGTCTGTGTGGATTCCCCATACATACGAACTTAAATTTGATTTTCTCTGTTAATCTCTCTCATGTCAATCTGATTCTCAGTCTGGCTAGAAGGACCCTGAAGGGGATAGGAAATTCTTGCTGCCTGTCAGGGAACAAGTTCCACTGATAAATGTTTCCCTCCTTGAGTCCCTGGATAGATTGTCTGAGTACCATTCATGAGATATTTGTAAGGTTTGGGTGGGATCAAATACCACTTGCCAGTAGTCAGTTCACTAGCACTTCCTCACACTGTCTTCCAGTTCTTCCCTGTCTGGCTTTGCCTGCCTTGCACTCCTGCTCCCTGAGGCCACATTCAGAAATACCTGCTAGCAAACCTTTGTCTCAGGCTCTACTTTCAGGGAAAGCCAAGCGAAGATGCGAAGATGCGTGATGCAAGGATCTAAATTGAGCTCCTTACCATGTCATCATTCCCACCTCTGCATCATCTATTTTCCGGAGAGTAAGAATCTCCTTTCAATCTCATTGGGTTAGCCATAGAACCTTTGTGAAATGTTTTCAGAGAAATTAACATATGAGAGATAGTTGAGAGGAAATAACCTTGAGAGGGAAAAACTAAAGGGTATGAGGACTGTATCAGGATCCTGAGAGAAAACAGATGGCACAGTCACAACAGAATAATTCAAGGATGGCTTATAGACAAAGGGACTCGTTCCAAAGGCGTGGGCAGGATATAGGGAAGCCAGCAGGAACCCAGGGTTAGCAGCTGACAGTACCCTTAGGGTAGGGTTGCCAGATAAAATACAGGATGCCCTGTTAAATTTGAATTTCAGATAAACGATAACATAATCTTGATGGAAGATTGACCCCAAAATACTGCATGATATATATTTAAAAGTTGATTTTTTAAAATTCAGATTTGTCTGCCTTTCCTACATTTGTCTTTGCTAAACTTGGCATCCTTAGGCTCTAAAGGAAGGTAGAAGATTAGAGAACCTGAAAGCAGTTGTACAGAAGAGGCTGCTCTGAGAGGAGTAGTAAGCTTGGGTCTAGGGAGGCAGACAATTCAGAGCAAGCTCACAGGGAGGAAACTGGAGGATAAATACCGGGATCTCAATCTCTCCCCTTCCTCTGGTCTTCTGCCTGGGGTCACTGCTGTCTTAACCAGAAACCAGAAGGCAGAGAGCCGGCAGACGCGGACCACAGGTCAACCTCTGTGGGCATGGGGCAGGGTGGAGGGGGTGGCAAGGGCACTGGGGGGCCAGTGTGGGAGATCCCCCAGAGCAGTCACTCCTCCCTCTGTTCTACATGGCCCTTCTCTAAGCATGACCTCTGATCCAGGAGAAATCTCAGAAAGGGCCATCTCTAGACCAGGAACCAGGCTGCTGGCCTGTAAGTATCTTTCCCTCTCAGTGACTTCCCTTTCATTCTTGCCTCAATGGTTGTAGGATTCTGCTAATCCCGTGCAATTTTATTATTAAATAAAAAAAAAAAAGTCTAAAGTCTTTTGAGGGGAGTAGGTGGATATGAATAAACTAAAAATAGTTTCTTCACTCTTGGAGCTCTTCTGAAACAAAGGATCTGCCCACGGTCGTGATTCTGCGGGTTCTATTTCCCATAATTCATCTGCTTCAGTCCTTCTGTTACCTGTGGATTGTGCTGTGGGTCATATGCAACAGGAGGTCTTACACATTTGTGAATGAGACACTGAGACCTTTGGAAATGCTCATATTCAAAATGCCCTCTCTCATCTATCTACAGCTTCCTCTGCATGGAGCGTATGGTGGGTATGTCCATGTCGCCCTTCAGAACCTTTGCCGAAATGTCAATATTCTGACTGGGAAACTTTATTTTATTACCTTATTAGGCTTCTCAATATTTTCTTTTTTACTGTGACTAGCATAAGCATTTGGCTTTTTCTTTCCCCGACTTGTTTTCACGAGGAAACAATGTTCTAGTCATACCGTGAGTGGGTTCCTGCGTGAGCAGAGGGCAGCAAAGCAGTACCCAGAGGAGATGCTGGTCTCTGACTCGCTAAATGACTCATTGCTTCTCAGAGGGCACGGTTCACATTCATGCTTCTGAACAGTGAAAAATAACAACATGCTGAGGAACTTCCCAGGTCTCTTTCCAATGGTTAAAACCGCCTGTTAGATACTCACATGTCAGGCATCAGTCTGTGTTCGTGGAGCGTCTGTTATGCACAGGTCCCTGGCCTCGGCGCTTTGCAGGTATTATCTAATTTAACACCCACAGCAAGCTGATGAGTTAGGTACTATTATTATCCCTATCTTATAGGTGTGAAAACTAAGGTGTTGAGAGGTTAAGCAATTTGCTAAAGGCCCACAGACAGTAGGTTAAGCAATATAGCTCTTTCCTCCCCCCCCACTCCCCACATTAAAGAAGTCTAGCAAGAGGCAGGCCAGAGCTGACAAGATTGCTCCTCAGTGATGTCGGGGAGCCCAGTTCTAAGTTTCTGCTCACCATCTGAGCACACTGCTTCGATCCTCTTGGCTGTCTCATGGTCTAAAATGCTTTCTGGATTTCCAGCCATCACACACACGCACACACACACGCACACACACACACACACCCCAATCCAGAGGCAAGAGTAAAGGCAGAAAGGTAAAAACTAAGCCATCTGCCCTACTTATATCCTGGCTCAATTTAAGTCCCAGGCCACAGTCTAGTCCCATGGCCTCACCTAGCCACTAGGGTGGCTTTAGGAATTGGCCTTCGATTCTAGATGGTAATATGGCCAGATGAAAATCTGTGATGTCCTGCACAAGGAGAAATAGAAGAATGAATAATAGGAGCGGGCAACCACCATCCTTTGCTCTAGTGATCCACTGGGTTTGAACCCAGATGGTCTAAGTCTAGAGGAGCCCCCATTCTTTAATGACTATAACACAGTCTCTGTTGGTGTTGTTTTAGAATATGCCAGAAGCCTTTGCTGTGGCATCTTCCCCAGTAAAATCTCTTCCTTGTTTTCAGTGTCTCACAGACTGGTCATAACCATGGAGAGAGTAAGGCCTTTGATGAAGGCTAACTTCTTAGCAGAATAGGAGTTTTGACAGATGACTGGTGAGGGGTTGGGATAGGAGCTGGGATAATAAGGTGAGAACCTAAGCATGTGGATCAACCATAGGCCCCAAAGAGCTGCCTGCCTTTGTCTTTGCAACAAAACAAAGCAAAAAACCAAACCAAACCAAACCAAACCAAACCAAACCAAACCAAAACCCCCTTAACTCTTAGGGCCACTGGACCTCAGAGAAACCAAACACATAAAGGCCTGTCATCTTTGCATCTTCATTTATTTTAGTCGTTTCCTTAAATAAACTAATTCTCGAAAAGAAAATATAACATGCAAAAATTTCACAAAACCCATGCTGGTAATGGTAATGAAAATTCTATCAGCAAAAGCACATTTGATTAATCATATACATGCATGATTTTTCTCTTATACCATCTGTTTAGAAGATGAAAAATGTATTCTGCTGGTAGTTTGGCATAAAGTATATTTATAGAAAGATTTTATTTATAGTCTGCCAGTGGATTCTGAGCCTGCCATGACAGAGCTTCAGAACTAGGTATGCTGAAATGTTCAAATATTAATGCCAACAACAGTCTTATCATTAAAACATGAAAGTTAAAATGTTTTCATATTCAGTTCATATTTTGGAGTCTGCGGCTGCAGACTGAACAATCTATTTGGAACGTAGTTGAAAAAATATTAAAATAGGATTCTCTAGCTTTGGTTAATCTCTGTAATTGATGGTATCTAAAGGATTCTAGTTAGCCAATTTCATTTTCTGGCTATCCAGCGTCAAGAAACACAAGGCTTATCTTGAAAAACATTTCCACGGATTGGAATACATGTAATTACTCATTTTTTAAGTGACGAGGAGATCACATTATAGGAACTGTAAAGTAGCTGAGTCAGTGTGGACGGCTCTACAGGGTGAATTGAGACATTGAGCTTTGGCTTGAACATGTTAGAAGCAGAGAGACAATTGAAGAATAATACTACATCCTCTAGACCACACAAACCAAACCAAACCATGCCCCACCCTTGTCACATCCTTATTCACACACATGCTGCGTATTGAAATTTCAATTACACTTGGTTGTATTTTAAATCTCAAGGATGCCTCGGTAAGGGGATGAGCCACTTGAGGCAAAAGAAAATCCTGCTGTTTTTGTGGGTTTTATGAGAAACACATAGAACAGTTAGGCCCTGGGGATTATTCTCGAAGGTGGTTGTCCTGCCCCTCCTGGCTACCTGCCTCAAGGATCACTGATACAGAGCAAAACTATCCCGAAGTAGCCTTTCCGCGGTCTCTACTGTTTGGAAGTATTGTGATTATATTCACCCACGACATGAGTCAGATCTGCAGTAGGCTAATACACACCGAGATGGGAGGGGCCAAGCATAGTAAAATCGGGTGTTTCTTGTTATCAGCTAAATCCGCCTTTTTTTTTTTTTTAACGTTTCAGGCAATAAGCCCAATGGACAAAGATAATGCACAAAACACGGTATGAGAGAAATAAGCTTTACGGCATATTCAAACCCAACCTTTCTCAACCTCTGTAAGATTGAAGGCAGAGCCATGTAAACTTCTGGAAAAATGTTTTTGCCTTATTCAAAAGGGAAAAAAATATCTTATTCACAGAAACTCTCCTAAGAAACCTGAATTGCATTAATAATCAATTTGTACATAAAAACTACCAGGCATGGTTCTCTAGGTGTTTGCAGAGTGTTGGGAAAGGACATCCTATTCATTTTAAAAAGGTGTTCCTTCTGGCCTTGTGAAGAAGGGTCGAATGCTACATAGAATGAGGACAAGCATAGAGAGCATGGCTGTAGGAGTCCTCAAAAAATTCCCAAGCTGAGACAGGTCCTACCAGGACAGAGGTGGATTTGACACGATGAGAACAGGGGGAAACATTTCTGTCCTTGTCAGACCGTGTCCAGTCTTAAAGGGACAAACATCCCGTCCCTGCAGCATCTGCAAGGCCCTTCCTGGGACAGACCTCTCCCCATGAACGAACATGGGGCCCAGGAAGTCACTCAGTCCTTTACTTCACTCACTGAGACATTTGCAAAGGAGCAAAGATGAAACAATCTCCAGGAGTAGTGATGGAGATCTGTCTGTCCGTCCCAGGCCCAGGGCTGAGCCATTCACAACCACTATCTTGTTTATTCCCCAGAGCCACCCTATGAGGGGTGTTTCAGGGGAATTTGGGGTCAGAAAAAGGGACACATGCCTTTCCGGTCCCAAGCTGATAAGGAAGTTCTTTTTATATGACAGTGAACGGGTTCCCCACTTTGAGACAGATAACAAAGTCAGAAGGTTCTTCTCCCCCCAAGCAAACTCCCTTTACTTTTGACTTTAAAAAAGAGATTACATAATAATCAGATACTACCAGACCTGGTTTTTCAGCTTTCTTATGCTGAGATCTCTCCCCTTAAGTGCTAAAGGTCTTTCAAAGCTCCGAATGGAGGTATAAGTCTGTCCCTGCCTCCTCCCCGACCAAACACCCATTCTCTCTTAAAATGTTGGCCTGTGAGGAAGCACCAAGGCTTCCACACTGTTTCTCTTCCTCGAGGTGACCTGCTTGCCTCTGACACATGAGAAGACTGACGCTAATGGAGTGAGCTGCGGCTTCCAGCTCCCGGGCGCGGAGGGAGAGGCTGTTACACAGGAGCCAGGGTGCGACAGTGGCCTGTGACAATCAAACCAAAGCTAAAGGATATCCTATATCATCCTATGCTGTTTTACTTTTTTTTTTAAGATTTTATTTTTTCCTCAATAAAAATAGTAAATCCCCCCCCCCAAAAGATTTTAAGGAATCTCTACACCCAACATGGGTCTTGAACTCACAACGTTGAGACCAAGAGCTGCATGCTCTTCCGACTGAGCCAGCCAGGCACCCTCTGTTTTATTTCTATTTTACTTCATGTATTGTTTTGTTAAAATGGAGTGGTTTAGGCTTTTCTCAAGACCATTTTGTAAATTCAGTATGTTAAAAGATGTAGGAATAATGGTCACAGAGGAAATAGCCAAGAAGTAGCCGTGGCCTGCTGTCCACAGGACTGATCCAGGTTGTCCTAGCACAGGAAGACATTCGGACCATCCTGTTTTACAGATGAAAGGATGAAGTCCAGAGAGCTTAAGTAACTTGACTGAGATTTACAGAATAGAACAGTGGCAGAGGAAGGAGTTAGAACTCAGCATAGTTTTAAAACTAGTTCTCTGATCTACCGGAGTATATTGGCCCTTGGAAGCCAGCGGGTGTTCATCTTTATCTCGCCCAGTCCCAAGGTAATAAATTCGGGGTGAGAAGTACAGTCCAGTGGCTCTAAGTCTGCGTTTGTGCTAAGGGTCCAGGTGGAGGCAAACTTCATCCTGCAATGTTAGATTGGAACCCCAGAGAACGTGTTGCCTCTACTTTATTGGAATGAATCAGGTAAAATGCTCTGAAAGTCTGTTCCATTTTCTGAGATTGTTCATTGGTCCATTTTCTTTCAAGGAAACTCTTAAAAGGTTTTCATATTTGGGGGGTTATGGGTAGAGATGCTAAACATATTACTTGTCTTGTACAAAAGAAAGATTCTTAAAGCCCACATTCCTGGAATCAGATTTAGGCAGAAAGCTGGGCTGAGTTCAAAGAACTGTAAGAAAAAGGATGAGGCACTTGGCCGAACTGAAGAACAAGGGAAGGGTAGACGGCTGACTGGGCGTAGTTAGATCCATGAAGCCAGAGTCTGCGGCGGAGAAGGAGGGACAGTAGCTAGCACGTGTTGAGATTCGTCAAGCCGAGCTAGAGGGTGGCAGCTGTTCTGTCAGAGCGACAGTGAGGGCTGAATGATTCAAAAGCATTTTTGACAGTAAGCTACAGAAAAGCAAGGGAGGCATGGCCTCATCAAAATGGCATTATCTTGGAAAACACACTGTAAGGAAAAACAAGAGCAAAGCTGACTCTACTTACAAATATCAAGATATGGGGGTTTGTGCTGGGGGAAAAATGCAGAAAGCTTGTTGTCCACATCGTAGGCAAACTCAAATCGTCCTTTCAGATAGGTGGGACTTGCTGGCTGCCAGAGCCACTTAAATATTCCTTTCCTCCTTTCCAATGGCTTCTTCCTTCGACGTTTCCCCCTGCCTTGTTCCTTCTTCCTCAAGAGGGCACCAACACCCCATCCCTAGAAAGGGTGCTGGTGTGTGTGTTTCACACCGAATGTTGAAAACATCCCTCCGCAGGAAAGAGCCTGGTTATAGACCAATAAACCAATAACAAGACTTCCTATTTTAGTTTCAAATATCTCTCAAAACAAATTGTATTTTGTTTAAACCCAGACTGATCATTAAACACAAAAATCTGGTGTGTTGGGGAGAGGAAACCCGTGAGACTGTGTTCCTGGTCTCAAATGGAAGACAAGTTTAGCTGAACTTCAAGTGCGCGTGATCGTGTGCTGATGCTTGCAGGGTATTTTTCTTAAGTCTTGGTGGGAGCATGAAAAGCGACATTTTATAGGTGGGACTGGTATACAAACCAGCAAGCACACGTCGGCACAAACAGTCTTTGTTAAAATGCAGGCAGCGCACATGTCAGAGGAATGCCGAAGAAAGCTCAGCAGTTCTGTTGAAAACGTAACACGTACTTTCATTTGGATCGAGACATATTATATACAAAAGGATATTCCACCACCGCGGACTTGTGCTCTTTCAACATTTGCTTTCATAGGCGACAACGGGCTTCGGTTCTCCAGATCCTTATTAAGTCTATGCCTGGGTGGTAAAATCCATAAATAGCATGAGTATTGTGCCATATTTTTGCTATTCTTGTGTGAGTGGTGTGAAGCGCAGTAGCCTACAGGTTTTTTGCTTTTTGTTTTTTGCTTTTTTTGTTTTTAGGTTGTGAGATCATGACCACGTGGCAGGAGTCACTATGGAAAGGCTGTGTACACAAAGTTTGCTGTTTTGATAGAATTAAAATTTGTAATAATTTAAATTGAACATTCAATGATATACATAATCGTGCTAGGATATTAAACATCAATGGTAAGCAGTTTGATAAAATATTCTATCCACAAGAGCCAGATTTTGGGGTTTTACTCTTCATTCTACTTTGACTCTGCTTATCAATATAAAGTCACTAACAAGGTTATTTTTCTCTAAAATCATGCTTTTCTCCACTATTTTCTTTCTTTTGCCTTTGCCCTCTCCGTTCCTTCTCTTTTTCTTTATCTGACTAACAATCCTAGTCATCACTGCTGCCATCGTCTTCCCCTGCACACGGACCTACGCTGCTATCCACAGACAGGAGACGAGCAAGCTTTGGGATCTGCTTTCCAACGTTGCAGGATCTTTGGCCCCGGATTCCTCATCCTCCTATGCACAGGGTGAGGTTCTCAGGGTTTTGCTCTGTCAGTACTAATACTTAATCCCTGTAATAACCTCAATTTCCTAGGGCTGCTTTGACAAGGTATCACAAACTTGGTGGCTTCAAACAACATAAATTCGTTCTCTTCCTGTTCTGACGGCCTGAAGTCTGAAACTGAAGGGGTGGCCAGGCCGTGCTCCCTCTGAAACCTCTAGGGGAGGATGCTTCTTTGCCTCTTCCTAGTCAGTAATCCTGGCTTACATCACTCCCATCTCTCTTCCGTTGCCATGTGGTGTTCTCCCTGGGTGGCTCTGTGTCCAAACTGCCTTCCTCTCATGACACCAGTCGTATTGGACTGGGGCCCACCCTAATCCAGCATAAACTCATCTTAACTTGATTACATCAGCAAAGGCCTTATTTCCAAATAAGGTTATATTCATAGGCTCTGGGTGGTCATGAATTTGGGTGTCACTATTTAACCCAGTACCTACTCCTAGTCCTATTCCATACCCTTCCTGAGGGGTCTTTGATCTGTTTTCTGCTTCTACTATCCATTTGAGTTGCTGTCAAGTTTCCATTCCTAATCAGTATTTAATTTAGTATTTATTAATAATTAGTTAACAAAATAATGTTCCAGAAGCATACTTCCTAGGGGCCTTAAAGCTCTAATAGTTCCAAGGTCTGAGACTGTTGATGGTACTACAGTATGGAAAGCAGGGAACCTAGGCCAATGGTGAAGCTGCAGGAAAATGGGGGAAACATTGGGGGGCAGGTTGGGAACAGATGGGAGTCCTAGAGCAGACAGTTAACAGGAAAACAAGGGACTTCAAGGAGTGGGAGAAGAGGAAGAAGTCAGGGTTGCTGGGATACAATTCTCAGTCCTGGAGATGCACACAGTGTCTTTGGAACATGTGCTATAGGTGATTGCATGTGACAGAGATCCCAAACCTCTGTTATGTTCTGATCCATTTCCTATCACTTGCTACCTTCCCACCAAGAAAAACCTCCACCAACTTGCTGCTTTTAATGGGAAAGAAAAAAAAATCCACCTAAAACCCAAATATGACCAGGACGATTACATCTGGATAGACTTTGGCAGAAGTGCGCATGCTCGTAGTGGTTCCTTTGCTCTTTTATTGGGAAGGAAATAAAATTGGGGTCTCTGAGAGACAGCAGACCCCTGATGGAAGAAAGGGAGAATGAAGAGGAATCTATGGTCTTCAGGGTTTTGCTGAGAGTCTGGCCTGCTTATCTCTGTCTCTACAGGGACATGTACAGAAGTGTTTCATATTGAGAGCAGCTGGGCTGACCTACATCTCAGCAGGTGTTTCCTGTGAAAGGGCTTTACAGATAATTACACGAAATCATACGCCCAGTGTGTTAAAATTCATGGGTGATACATGGGTATCGCAGAATCATCAGTGTCTTTATTTTTAAGGGCCTTGCAAGGGTTTGGAGCCACATTCATTCTGATTGTCACAGAAGACTCTTCAAATGACTTATGTCAGGTGATGAAAAGAAAATCCTACTAAGTCATATCTTAAGACCAGAGCAGAAATTTTACCCAAATGAATGTCGTGGGCAGGGCTCAAGGTATTCTTAGAGCTAGGTTCCGTGAACTTGCATAGACTCAGACGTTGTTAAACCGGAATAAGCCTGAGAGTCCTCCTGACCCAGCCCCCTCTTCTACCACTGAGGAAACAGAGACCTCGAGAGAGGAAGTAATTTGCCCAAAAGCCACATGGATGATAGAGGCAAAGCCTGTCCTCAGACTCAGGACTCCCAAGCTAAATGCTTTTTCTATTCTATTGTGCTGCAAAACTTCATGGCCATTTTAAGATTAGCGGTTATCTAGCATTCTTCTGAGCGCAATCATGATGGAAGACTTTGGATGTTTTCAAGCAAAGGCAACATATAAACTCGAAAAGAAAATGAAAGTAAGAAAGTGTGTTGTTCATTGAGCACATAGTCATTGTTTACCAGTTTTGCACCAGAGGCTACACCCAGTGCTGAGCCATTATTTGAAGCGTCTAATCCAAAATCCGAGACATGTCATGTTCTACTGAGGATCGCAATCTCAATTTTGGTCAGCATTCTTGTGTTTCGCATTATCTTCTTAACCAACAAAATATTTTCTACAGGTCCTATTGCCTTCAAATAAAATAAACCCATACACAGTAGTAGTGGGTGAGGAGACGTTAGGGGTGGTGGGTGTTGGTGAGGTCACTGATATTAGGCTGTGAAGCCTAAGAGTGTTGTGGGAACTTTCTGAAGGCCAGTGGGCCTAAAATAACTACATTAACATTTGATCATTTGGTGCTATCGGCATGCAGAAACCGCTCTAACAACCCTATCCTCGTATTCTCTTAGGAAAAGATATATATTGGACTAAAAGGTAAATATTACTAACCAACCCCTTCACTATCTATTCCTTCTTCCTGCCTCTAGTTCTGAATTGTGGGTATGTGTGTTGAGCGGAGGGAACAAGGTAGTTAAACCACTGATGCTGGCCTAGCATAGAGCTGAATGTTATGTGCTTTCTTTATGGCTTATGCCCACATTGCATTGCTAGTCGTTCTTTCTTTGCCTAGCAAGGTATCCAGGATTCATCTTCATGCTTTCCTCTCTGCCATCCTCTCTCTATCACAAAGTCCCATAGATTCTTCCTTTAAACGAAAAGCTTTCCTTATTCTCTGCGGCTACTGCTGCAACCATAGTTCAAAGCCATTGTCCCCACAATGAAGGAGAATTCAGTGCTCTTCCTGTTTCTGGTTTGGTTACCACATTAATCTCTGGACACGGAATCAAACTGTTATACCTGATGATATTCAATATAAGAATTATATACTATCTTATATCATTTTCACTTGTTTTCATGCTCTCATGCCCATTTCCTTCATAAAATAGAATTTCTAAGATTACTCTGGAAGCGTTGCCACATTCAATGTAAAAGTGCTTAGAACTGTGTTTGGCATTTAGTTCACATGAGGAGTTTCTGTTCCCTTTCCCTCCTCCTTTCTCAGACGGTTGGAGTTCTATCTGATAATACTGCATCCTTCATAGCCGGTCTTAGACCCAAGGATATGGGAGTTCTTAGTCAGTACTTATTGACTAGAGCGTGGTTGACCTAGACATCCACACTCATGAGTTCTGACATCAAATATGTAGAGTTATGTACTCTTGGTTCCTAATATTACCAGTTTCTTAAATCAAAATTCTGAAATTATTAGATCTAGTAATCTATTGCTGTGAATTTTCATTTTACCCCACTTATCGGTACTTAAATATTATTCTGAAACACGTACAGACTAAAATTCTCTCTTGATGGCATAGCGTTGCCATGACCCATTGCCCTTTTCTCTGAAATGTGTGAATACTGCAAGCTGGCAAGCCCTGATGAAAATGCACGTTTCCTATTTTTATGTATGCCTTGCTTTTCTGTTGGCAGCAGAGGAAACCAGAGCTTCAGAAATCAGGAAGCTTGGCTGAATTGAGTCCAACTTTCCAATTCTCAAAGCCCTTGTCTGGATAGCTGCCTTTCTGAGGGAGTGGTCAGTGTTTGATTTTAAGAGCAGTCTTGTTCTACTCAGATGTTCTTTCACAAACTTTTTTACTCACTAAAATTAAAACATTTGTTTCTGACTTCCCAAACATTGTTTATACTTGTCGACTGCAGGCCAGGCTGCGCAATTACTCCCCGGAATAAAAGTACTCTAAATCATATTTATTTCACTTTCAGCTACTATCCAGGAAAGCTTGTTTGAGTTTTCCGTGTAGCGATAAGATTAATACTACACACAATTATCCTCAGCCATGTATATTGTGCAAATAATCCCCAGCTTGGCAATAGTTGTCTCCTAAAGCAATATTCCTTTGCTAGACGGTATTGTACAATAAAGCAGATCTTTGCAAGGTATTGTAATCATCCGAATCCAAGACAACATATTATTTATTTCAAATGGTCAGCGGCATTCCGAATGCCACTGCAAATTAGATTAGAAATTATCCAGTTGCTGTGTAAACATCCCACTAATTTACCTAGTGTCTGGTTATTTTATTTGATATTCAGGAATTTAAATAATTTAAGGTGGTTTAGCTCTCAGTTCAACCTTTGCTTTCTGGATATTTACTTGGAACTTCTCAGTATTTATTTAAGGATATTAGAAGAGCTTGGGGAGGATTTTTTACTGCCCAGGAGGCTGGTACAGCTATGTTACAGCATTTGTAAAGATAATGTAGCAGTAGGCTTATAACCATCTTGCCTGCCGGGTTGGGGAAGGGATTCTTTACATTTCTTCCATCATGAACCCACCCAAGTTACTCAGCTGTGTTGAGAGATTACCACCAGTGCCACCTAACTGGCAGTCCTGAGCCACGCTGATAAGACATTCCTTGACAGTATTCCCAGTCTCCCATTTTAAAAATTTTATTCATTTTTCCCCATGGTTTGGAGCTGTGGAGTCAAATCTCGACTCTTTCACTTTCTAGCTGCTAGGCCTTTGAGAAATTACTTACTCTATCCGAACCTCAATTTCGTGTCTGCAGAATGGGGATAAGAAATACCTTTCTTGAAAGACTGTTGCAGGGATTAAGTGATATAGTTACATCTGAGAGCATCCAGCAAGATTTTAGATTTCATTTTCAAAACAAGCCCTTTCTGTATGTTGGCTGGGAACCTCTGCGTAAAGGTATGACAGCTTATATTCGAAAAGCCTGATTTCCATTCTCTTCTCTAAGTGCCCTGAAACTTCCTTCTGGAGATCCTGTTCCCAGCCACCAGCCATAATTCATTCTCAAGGAACTGAAACTCATCACACTGAAGTATAAAGTACTTATAATTTGAATTCTTAATCTCTACATGGGCATTTTTACTCAAATGCGTCTCCCAGAGTTTTAAGCTAAAGGGAATGTTGAATGGCTGCGGAGTTTTCTGGGGTGTTACATCATAGAGGCTTTAGTCAGTCAGCGTTTGGTGCCTACTATGTGCCAGGGTCTGCTGCTTTAGCCGCTGGGAACATTGCAATGAACAAAACTGATGAAAATTGCTGGTAGCCCTTTGGCTAACCTCTCTGAGGTGACAGCTATGAAGGTTAATTTGACCATATCCAAGGTAACCAATAAAGAAATAGCCAAACAATAGAATGAGGTGCAAATTATGAAAGCAAAGAGGCCCAGCCCAAGGCAGATAGCTTTCTTTCTCTCATGGACCACCCCTCCCCTGTTCCCTGTCCTACCCTCCTTGAAGCCTAATGAATAGCTCTTCTGCAGCCAGATGGGGTTAAAGACTACATTTACACTCTAAAATGCTCAAAAAATAGAGCTGGTAGTGATGGGGGATTTATTCTATTAGTTCATTTTTATGTATGAAAGAAACTATAGTAGAAAAAAAATCAGTGTTCATCTTTTTTCAATTTGGGCCTAAGATTTTTGGCATTAAAGCTTTTTCAGTTTCAAATGTTCCAGCTCTAGCTGTATTTATGTGATGCCAAACCAACTAGTTGAAAAATTACAAGTATGGGAAATTAGCCAACTCTTTTGTCTGCAAACTGCCAACCAACCAGGTTGCCTGATTTTTTTCCTTCACTGAGTGGTCCCATCATTCAACTGAATTGACTGACAATGGCCTGGCAGATTCAAGCAAAGCACAAATTCTGTTTTGTACAATTCAAAGTATTGATTCATTGTACTCTGGGAGAATCTACTCATTGTAGAAATACAGACAATACACAAAATATAAGAAAACAAAAGTCACCCAAAGTCCCATCATATACAAATATTGATATATACCCGTGCAGGATTTTTCATGCATGCATACATATATTAGAAAACTGGAATAGTGCTTTAAATATGATTTTCATCCAAATTTCTCATTTTGCTTAATGGTGTATTACAAACATATCGCTAAATAGTCTTTAAAAATCATGATTTTTCCATATATGGCTGTACCATCATTTATTTAAACAGTCCTCTATGGATGAGCGTTGGGGTTATTTCCAATTTTGGCTACTATACAATTTGTTGCAATAAACTTAATATAAATCTTTGTGTGTGTCTCTGATTATTATTTTCATTCAAAACTTTAGAAATGGAATATTTAAAAACTCTAATCCACATTGCCAAAACTTCCCACCAGCGAAGTGATAGCAAAAAGTTATAGCACATTTATATCCCTACATACAACTTGTTTATAAGAATGGCTCCTCCATTCTCTTGCCAATTTTTAATCCTTTCCAGTTCGATAGGTGAGAAGTGAAGTTTCCTTGCTTTAATTCATATTTTAAAAATTACTAACGAGAACGAACATTTTTCATTTTTATTGGCCGTATGTATTTTTTGTGATCATTCTTCTGAATGCCTTCTCTTCCGAATGAGAAAAGAGCAAATAACAGCAGAAGGCTAAAATAATGTCTTTAAGTTTCCAATTCCAGAAAATTCGAAGAAAGCCCTTAATATTTTGGTCCTCTTCAGATGGGCAAGAAAAATGAAGTTTTTTTTTTTTTTTTTTTTTAAAGATTTTATTTATTTATTTGACAGAGATAGAGACAGCCAGAGAGAGGGAACACAAGCAGGGGGAGTGGGAGAGGAAGAAGCAGGCTCATAGCAGAGGAGCCTGATGTGGGGCTCGATCCCATAACGCTGGGATCGTGCCCTGAGCCGAAGGCAGACGCTTAACAACTGCGCCACCCAGGTGCCCCAGAAAAATGAAGTTTTTGACACATTTATTCTTACAGCCATTATTTTTGGATTTACTACCTTAATACTTGTTAAGAAATTTTAATAAAGTACTAGAACTGAGCTGAAGAAATTTTAAAAGATTAATTTTCTGCCAAGTAGATGCTCGTTTTGACACCAGCCACTGGGATGACACGTGGATTCGTGTCTGGTAGCTACGCTGGTCTTTTCTTTTGAATGCTACTTCCTATTACCCTTCCAGAAAAGGCCTGCAGAACACTATTGAAGCTTAAAAATACCCATTTGCTGCCTTCTTAAAGCCATTAGCAGAAGTTTCTTCTTCTGAAAGTGATTCTTCTAGAGATTATATAAGGCAAAATTAACAATTATGCTTAATTACTTTTGCTCTTGTGTTCATTAAAATCAAGTTTTGTCAGCCAGTTTATTATTATGAAGTCATAACCTTGATATGGTCATTTCCTTTGACTCTGCCTGAATTTCCTCTCCTTTATGCCAAAATATGCATATCACATGCTCATCTATAAAAAGCAAAATCCCATGATAGTTCTTAAAGAACAAGCTATATTGTTTTGATAGAGCCTTTATTGAGATAATTTTATTTTAAAATAATGTATGTTTTTCTGCTTTGCTATAAATTTTAAACAAGAAAAAAAAAATACTAAGATCAGCACATGACTACCTTCTCTGGGACCAGGCCCTGTAAATAACCATGCCAGCTAGTCCTAATGTGGAAAAATGGAAAACCAGATCCAGTTAACAAAAGGAAAATTCCATTTTTCATACATGGTACTGCTCTTACTTCTGGCTTAGTGAGAAATGAGCACTTCCTTTTCTTAGTATTTTATTACATTAATGTATTGACAAGACAGGCGTTCCAATATCTACAGTAGGGCACAAATCTATCACCATGCTCGTTTCACTCAAAGCTACGTCTCCACTGAAGCACACGGGTGCCATCTTGTCTCAAAGTAGTTGATGTTGAGATGAAGTTCTTGTTGAAGCCTCTAAGTCAGACCAAAAGTAGGCAGGACCCTCCTATTCAGGCTGGGCTTCGTCAAGGTTATCATTAGACTGGTAGAAAAGTAACAAGGAAACATGGAAGAGAAGATGGTTGAAAAGGCACCCAATTTTTACTATATTTTGAGGAGATATCTTTCGTCATTTTTCCTTACCTCTGAGCTATGGCAAATTTTATATATTCCTTTTCTCATGTTTTCTGGAATAATTTCCTTTAATAGAAGTAAGACTTCTTATGACAAAGGAAAGTTAAAGAATCACTCCTCTAGGCAAGAACAAACTTTGCCACTACTTTATTTTCCTAACATTTCAAATATTCAAAACATTCAAACATTCAAAAATTCTCAAGCATACATTAAAGTTGAAAGAATTTTACAGTGAACATGCATATACCTTCTACCTAGTTTTACCATGAGCATTTACTTTATTACTTTTTATGCATCTATCTAAGCTTCTACCCATCTGTTAATCCATCTCACTTTTTTGGTACATTCAAAATGATTTCAGATATCAGCATATTTTCCCCTAAATACTTCAGCCTGCATATAATTCAGCAGAGTTTGCTATTGTTTAGTTTTTACTTGATATAAAATGTACATACAATGATATGTACAAGTCTTAAATATACATTTATGGAGTATTTTAAATACATGTATTGGGGCAACCCCCGTTCCCACGCTGGTACAGAAAATCATTATCACAGAACATTTCCTCTTTGCTCCTGTCTCTGAAGCAACTACTCTTGAGTTTTTTCCTATTATACATTTGTCTTGTCTGTTATAAAATGTCATGTAAAGGATTCATAGGGTATGTTCTCTTTTGCGTAGGGCTTCTTTTACTCAGAATTATAATTGTAAGGTTCATACAACACCCAGTAGTTCACCACCCATCCCTTTTTGTTGTTGAGTTCACTGTGTATATAGTTTGTTTCTTAAACCACCTTTTGATGGATATCTGGGCTGTTCCCAGTGTTGGGCTCTTATGAATATAGCTGCTTTGGGCATTCTTGTGATGCATTTTGCAAACATGTTTTTATTTCCTTCAGGTAAGTACGTAGGGGTGAGCTTGTTGGGTCACAGAGAAAGTACATGTTTAATTTTATAAGAAACTACAAGACCATGTTCCAAAGTGGTTTTACCTTTTTACCTTCTTCTCAACTGAAGATAAGAGTTCCAGGTGTTTTACAACCTCACCAACGTTTGGTGTTGTCATTCTCTTTAATTTTGCCTATTCTCTTGGGCATGGGCACCACTGTGTTTCAATACACGTCTTTCTATGTTTGACACCAACACTGTTGATTCTCAAAGGTTCTAGATATCCTCCATCACCTTGGACAAACAGTGGCCCATGAGATTTTGGGAAACTATCTTTTTCTTGCTTTCTGATACTGAGGTGATGGACACAGTGTATAAAACAAAATACATAAACAAATAACAAAGCATGGTAATATTAACTGATGGAAGCCTAATGACACTATCGGCTACCAACATACAGAGGGCATAATAGGCACCGTGTACTTTGCTAAGCCCCTTATAGAAGTCTTCGTCATTTTTCTCCCCAGAAATCTTGCGAGGTAAGTATACCACCCCCCACTACAAATGAAGCCACCGAAGATCAGAAAGCTAAACAAAAATCTTGCCCATGGTCACCTTGCTACCAAGGGGCTTGCCTAACTCACAGAGAAGGAATTGAAAGGGCCAACTAAAAAGATTTAAGTTATACAATAAATAGGAAGCACACATTTTCCACCAACTGCCAAAGACATTCATAATTTCAGTGATCCTCAAAAGGACGAGCAGAGCAAAGTGTTTTTCAGCATTATCCACAGCATTCACACAACACCAAGCTAATTCATTACCAGACCTCAGCATAACTCCTTAATGGGTAATTCAGCTTCCATATAGTTCATTATCTTTTACTTTCTTTTGTTTGCTTCACAGATGGAGTACTTTACAATGTCTATGAAAAATTTTCCATCTGGTTTAGATCAACCTCAAATGAAAGTCAAAGAGAGATATATGCTCCTGTGCATCCCCTGGGACCATGAGGACAGCAAGACTTCTCCAAAAACAACACGAGTTTACTTTCATAAATTAAACAACAGGGAGAAATAGTTCAATGAATAATAATCACTTATGTACTTTGCCTCCGGTAGCTTCAGACTGGGTCTTCCTCAGCTATTTATTAGACTTTTCTAAGATGGGTATGGTGATAGCCAATGTGCTGTCGTTGGATATCCGTTTAAAGAATTTCTGTCCTTCATCTGCTCACATTCCATATTTATCTTGTCATTCCTCTCTAAGTGGTTACTGGTGATACATTGCCTTTTAATGACAATTTTACCTATCTTAATTCATTTTATTCTCACAATAGCTCTTGAATGGGGAATAACAAAGGAGATTTGAAATGCAGAAAGTTCATTCGTTTATTTATTCAACATTTAAAAATCCCTATTAGGTCAGACAGTTGCAAAGCTGAAAAAGATGGTCTTTTTATTTAAAAAGCTTTTGGTTATGGACAGAGACAGGTAGACGAATAGATAATTTCCTTCAGATGTGAAAAGTCCTATACAAAATGTAAGTAAAGAGTGTTAGGGAATCAGAGAAGAATGGACAGGTGAATTTGGGTTGTCTCCTGTTGGTAGCAAGGTCTGAATAAAGATACCAGGTGGTCTGATTATTTGACTAACACTTCTTTCACTACCAAAAATAAAGTTTGCTCTTTATAAATTAATTTTTAGGTATACAGGCTTCCCTCAAAAGTATCTAAGAAGGCTTACAAAAATGTACACGTAAGAAAGACTGAAAAAGTTAAAAATCCATGCACAAAGTGGATTCATGACATGATACCTTCAAACAAGGCTGGAAGGTATTTTTCTTGTCTCCTTTTCTTATTTAAAAAAAATTTTGTGCATGAACACAGGGATGACTAGGTCCGTCCCGTGATGTCAAGATGCTTAGGAAAGTTTCCAAGGAAAAAAGTCCATGGTTGTCGCATTACCATTTGTTACCGCTCCCCAGAAGCTAACATGAAAAAGTGTGAGTCCCTATAGGCCAACAGATATATATCCCACTGTCCCTCAGCTTTGCTGAGTCCTGATCCATATATCCCCTCCCCTCAGTTCCAAGATTCTTTATTTTTCAAATGTTGTCAGAGTCTTTACTATTTACTCTATGTTTAATGTTTCATATGAAATCATTTTCATTAATCCTTCACTGGTAGGCTTCAGTTACTTGGTATTTTCCTTTAAAAGTTAGTAGCTATCTAGTTGCCATTGCTTGAGATATGGTACCCAGAAAAGGAGGAGGAGGAACTGAAGGAGAAGAAGGGAGAAAGACCAACACACATTCTGAAAGAAAGTGGAAAACATCGGGATTCAGTGTAGTAAAATCTCATGACAGTTTCAGTGGAGAGTTGGACATGGTATTTAATCTGTTGGATTAAATTAAACCAAATGAGAACAAGCTGTTCTGAGCATTCAACTAAAATGTTGTTTTTGTTATCCTTCANTCTTTCCTTAGAAGATGAATGCATTAAAAATAGCTCTTAATTTTTCCTTTTTTTTTCTTTTTTTCTTTCTTTTTTTTTTTTTTTTTAAGGAGGTGACTAGTATTTTCTGGTTCAATCTTTCATCCATCTTCACTTCCTATCAGTCTCAGAGCTTTGAGCAATGTCTTATTGCCTAGAAAAACTCATTCCCTCAACTTACCATCAGTTTCCCATTCCATTCATTTAGGCCTCAGCCACTTGAGTTATGGGAAGCTATTGTAGTCTTAACTATTGCATCAGACAAACTCCAATTGTAGTAATAAACTATGTGCTGGATTCACTCTTTACATTCATGGAAAATCATTAAAAAATGGTGTTTGGAACACTCTTCTGGCACTTCAAGCTCTATTTCTGGTATGTTTCAACAAAAATCTATTTGTGGATTCTCTTTCGCTACTTACACCTCCCTTTTCCCTTTCCCCTTAAGAATGTTGGAGATCCTGTAAGTTAAATTAATGTTTGATGTAATTTCCTGTAATAGAAGACATAGGCTCCAGTGTTAACTATCCTTTCATGGAAAAACAGCTCATTGCCCCTGGATGTGGAGTTACGCCCTTGAATTATGAGTCTGGATCATTGCTGAGTGGATCGCTTTGGAGCCAGAAATCAGGGTGGTAACAGGAGAAAGGAGTTGGCAGCTGGCAGGGAGGGAGAGGGCTTGGGAATGAGGGCCAGAATGGTTTTAAGGAAAGCAAAAATTCAGTGGGGCCAAGGGAAGGCCGCATAAGGTACGTGGAGAGAATTGAGGAGCCAGGAGAGATCCAGACTATCCTGGGCTGGACTTTAGCCTGCCATGCAATTTAATTTTTAGTATTATTGATAAATGGAAAATCCCAGGGTTATAATGCTTTTCAAGAGATGATACAAACCATAGTCTTTGGAATGTCAAGAGGGCAAATAAGCTGATGATGCAAAGAAATTCTATCTGTTGGATGAGTTAAAAGCAATCTGTATCTATTTGTGGGTCTGTGCTTATATGTCTTTCTAAACTCATCTCTGATCTCTTAGGTCTGGAGATTAAGCCTGCATGCCAGACTTCCCTGTATTGATTTACCTGTTTATTCTGATTTAGGTCAGGTCAGATTGCTGTACAAATAAGACTTATGTGGTGGATTATTATAGTTTATATTGCTCTGTGACTCAGCCTAAATACACATACAGAAATAGTCAAGTTATTATGGGTAGCTCTTCTAAACTTTCAGCAACTTTGGATTTAAGTAGATCTGATATTTGAATAAAGGGTCAAATTGGTGGGCTAGCTCTCTTTTGCAATAATCTCAAACTCAGTTTTTCTGCTCAAGGCTAGGTATAGTCATACAGAATGCCTACTCTGTCCCTGTTAATGTGGACAGTCAAGAGTAATACATCAGGCCACACAGTGAGATATGTGTACGGCTGGCAGACAGGGGTAAGATGAGCACAGGGAATCCGTGGGATAGTAGTAAATCTTTAATCCACATTATTTGACTTATCCTTCTCCCCAGAGATTTATTTTATAAAGCAAAAGTGCTTCCAAAAAAAAGGAGGGGGGATAAGAAGATAGTTGTGGTAGAAAAATAATTTTAGTTTTAAGGGGAAGGGAAATTTAAGTTTCTAAAATACTAAGGAATGGAGGAAATTGGGAAGATAATGAATTCCTTTATAGCTGGCACAAGAACTAGTCCGCAGTATTCATCCACATGCTAGAATGGATTTCTCAACGTTGGCACTATGGCCACTCAGGACTGGATACCTCTTCATGGTGAGGAGCTATCTGTGTACCATAGGATGTTTGTTTAGCGCCATCTCTGACCTTAACCCACGAGTTGTCACAACCAGGGAAGGGGGTACTATTGGCAACCAAGAATGTCTCTAGACGTTGCCCAACGTTCCTGGGGCACAAACCACTGCACTTGAGCAATCACTACGACCAGTCTAGGTATTAAATAGAGTTTTATTTGATCGTATCTCAAGAAAAATGTAATGACAGACAAAATGGTATAGTTGAAAAGGCACAGGTTTTAGAGTCAGGCAAGTAAGGATTCCAAGCTAAGATTATTTTATTTAAGTCACAGTTTGTCAAAAGAGGATGTGGAGAAAGGAAGAGAGAAAAGGGATTGCAACAAATGTTCAGTACAAAAAAAAAATGGATATTCTTCTTTAAAAAAGTGTCATTTTTGCATTTCTGAGAGAGAGAGAGAGAGGTTTGCCTTACCTTCTAGAATACAATACCATCCATGGAGTGAATCACTGAAGTCTCTTCATTTATTTGGATCACCTACCCAGTACCATGCGCTGGGATGGGCATTAGGGCTCCAGTGGTTGGAAAAGAGACTTGGCCCTTGCCTTCCTAATAACCCTAATAATCTTCCTGGTGGGCCATCAATGTTTTTTAGCAGAAAGCCATAATTTAGTAAATCTGGAGAGTTCATGAATTGGGTGTAGCATATATGGGTGTTGGGAAACACAATCTGCATGGAACCTGTGTGTTCCTGCATATTCTTTTTGAGAATGCAAAAGACCCTGACCAATCTTTCTAGGGCCATTTTTCAGAGTTATGTCTGTAGCAAGAAACAATCACAGATGAGGAAATGTCTCCCTCTGGGACAAAGACAAGGCTTGCTTATTGTTTGCTATAAAACAAGTTTGAGCTCGGGGCTCCTGTCCTATAAAGCAACTCTGTGTACACAGCATTTCACTTCTGCACCTCCATGTTGCTTCCATGGGACTTGGGGGCAAAGGCAACTGACAGAGACACGATGTTTATGCTGCTTGCTGTGCTGTAATTTAGTCCTTTGTTTTGGACCCAGGCATCTCAAGGCTAACTTATAAGTAGAGTAAATCAAATTCTAGATCCTAACAGTGGGATCCAGTACATGGGAGCCTTAAGACCTCAGCAAGGAAAGGAGGTTTCCAGGGTGAATATGAAAAGAGACTTCAGTGCTTCATCTGTACAATAGGCCCAGGAACAACCAGTCCCAAGTGAAGCAGGAGAACATGGTTCCAGAAGTGATCTCATTAGGGAAAAAATGAGAAGTTCTTGGATGAGCTTAGACATAAAGAAGGGGACTTGAAGTTTTGATAGAGTTTGAGGATGAAGTATTTATAGACTTCAAGAGATTTCCAGAATTTTCAGTTAGCCAGTATAATTCAGCCTTAAAGCAAAGACTACCTTAAGCACGTTACCTTCCCACATAAGCATCTGGTTTCATATGGCTTCCAATAGGCACTATGAGTCGAGAAAGAGAGAGACAGAGACAGAGAGATAGAGAAACTGAAGTTATAAAGAAGTCAGGATTGAGAATTATATCAAGGAAAGAATGTTGGGTGAACATGGAAATGACTGGTAGTAAATAAATTAGAAATATAATGAATGTGAGGGAAATTCATTGTCAAAGATACCTTAAACCTGGCTTCAAAAGGCCTAGGACTTTTCAGTAAGTCTTAAAGCAACCCTAAGCAGAAAGTGTGCCGTACAACATACAGTCCCGAAGTAAGATATTCATATCAACACCCACTTCAGAGGAGTCAGTGGAAAATAAGGAGACAAGGAAGAATTTCCCAGAGGGCAGATTCAGGAAACATGGAAAACAAGGGATTAGAACGTTCTTTCCAGAGAGCAGAATCAGGGTCTAAGCTAAAAATTTGCTAATACCCAGGAACTGAAAACCTGCCCATAGGATTCCATAATTGCTATGTACCAATGACTGTTCTGTGCCTTCTATTCTCCAGTTTTCCTGCTCTTCCATTGTCTATAGAATGTATATATTGGGGGGTGTGGGGACGGCAAATTGCTTGTCTTTTTGGTTCATCGGTTCTTGGACCTTGAGGGGTCATATCTGAACCTGATAGAAGACTGTACGTTATCTAAGGATCTTGATCTCTGAAGGACAAGGCATGACTCCAGGACTTTGGAGTATTGCCTTATTGGAAGGACTGGTTGTATCCTATCTGTGAGAGAAAGAGTGAAATTATACACACACACACACACACACACACACAAACTGGAATAACAGAGACAGCACTATGTTTACCAAAATTCAACTCATTTTTTTTCTTATGAACTTAGTTAGACTCCATTTCTAACCTCCTTTGCATAAAGTTGGGTTGTATGATTTGAATTCTGACCAATAGGCTATGAATGAAAGTTATGCATAACACTTCCAACCTAGCTCATAAAAATGTCCCTCTCGATTGTCCAGTCTTATCTCACCTTGCCTGCCTGCCTGCAGGTAGAAAGAATCCGACAGAGGATTCTAACGCATGAGGGGATAGAGGATCATTAAAGCTGAAGGGGCCTGGGTCCCTGAATCACCCCAAAAGGGGCCTCCCACATCTAGGAACATCTGCATTGAATTTCCTCTAAGTTAATAAGAAATTAACTTCTATTGTGTTAAGCCATTGAGATTGAGTTTTCTTTGTTAGAGCAATTAGTAAACTTATTAACATAGAGGGGAAGGTATGGCAATTATTAATACCAGGGAAAACAAAAAGTTGTACAAGAAAGGAATTGTAATCTTAGTATACTATATAATTTAGCTATGAATAATACTTGTATAATTGTCATAAAGTAATACTGATCATTGACTTAACCAAAATTTATGCTGTGATTTCTTAGGAGGATGAGATGAAAAAGAAAAAAAGATAGGAATGGAGAGAGTATGTTCGGCAGGAAAGAAGACTTTATTTATTTATTTTTTAAAGATTTTATTTATTTATTCGACAGAGATAGAGACAGCCAGCGAGAAAGGGAACACAAGCAGGGGGAGTGGGAGAGGAAGAAGCAGGCTCATAGCGGAAGAGCCTGATGTGGGGCTCGATCCTATAACGCCAGGATCACGCCCTGAGCCGAAGGCAGACGCTTAACCGCTGTGCCACCCAGGTGCCCCAGGAAAGAAGACTTTAATATTCATCTTTCCAAGTTGGAAATCTGAAATGGAAAAAAAATCTAGAGATGATGTGCTATTTAGAAATGTAGAGACAAGTACCAGAGCAAGTACCCTTAAGAATGGGGAGAAGAAATCAAGGGTAGAATTAGAGGTTGTGTTTTTCACTATAAGCTTTGTAGGACTATCTGCTGAAACTATGTATAGTACAACTTTGATTAAAAATAAAAATGAAATAGTGGAACTGAAAAATTACTGTAAAGGAAAAGCCATGGTAGTTGGACAAAAGCTGTAGGCTGTGATACCCTAGAAACCAAGAAGAGAGCATATTTTGAGAAGAAGATGATTAAGAGCAGGAAATGCTATTGAGCTGTTAATCAAAGGAAAGCCTGTAAAACGCCCCTTGGATGTCGTAGTGCCCAGTATTGATGATCTTCATGAGAGGTTTTAGTGTAGTAGGGGTGGGAGCAAGAGGGAGTTAGAAAAATGGATGAGTGCATTTGAAACTGCTTTAGAAAGGGTTAAGCTTTATGTCTATAATGTGTTTTAGATTATTGATTTTCTTAGATCCATGACCCATTTCTGCAAATGAACCTCATACTGATGTGTAAAAAAGGAAAAGAAGATAAATGAAGTTACTTAACATTTACATGAATCTTCCTCCAACTTCTGGGAAACAGGCTAGGCGAGTTTGTATGGTCCTCAATGCTTACCCAAGAAGTTTAAGGCCAAAACCACCTGAAAATCTGGGTTTGAATGGTCACATGACTCCTGGGATACATCTTCACTGGAGGTTTCCTTCTAGCAATTATTTATTTTCCATTTAAATGAAGGCAAGATGGAGTCACTTGAATGCATCACTTTTAACAATAAAATATCATTAGATACAAAAGCATACCCATCTTCACGCTAATTAGTCCTTATGTGTATTAGCTGTGATTGCTTTTCTTAGTAAAAAAGATTTTCAAATCACTTACTAAATTTCACACACACATCAGGAGAACAGAAACTCAGGGGAATCCCTGCTTGACATGGAAAGAAAATTAAGAATTCAAAGTTACGTAGGGGGTTTGCATATTTTCATAAGGGGAAAAATGTAGACCATAAGTTCACTTATTATTGTTATAAAATATGACAGGTTTGTTTCTAACACAGAATTAAGGGACACATTTTTTCCATATAAAACAGGGTTACTTTTCTTTCTCAAGAATGGAAAAGTACCAATAATTTTTTTTAAAAGAAAGGAGAACACATGCGTCAGTTAAGTGAGACCATGAAGGTAATCTATCTGAAGAGAGCCTATTGAAATGAATTTGCAGAAGTAAGACAAGCTATTTTGGAAGCATAACTGGGATGAAAGTCTCTCTCTCCAGGTGGCCTATTTCCTTAAGATAAGTATTCTTGCTTTGGGTAACTTGTCTTTACTTAGATACCATGAGAATCACTTTCTATTATTTACCCCTGGGAAAAGTCCTACATTAAATAACCCCTTGGGAAAGCTTCCCCTTAACTTCTAGTGCAGTCCGATCGAGCACTTACTATGTGTTAAGAACAGTGAAAGGCACTTTACATATATCCTTCCATTGAATTATCACAACTTAATAAGATTAAGACCATCATGCTCATTTTTCAGTTATCAGATGTAAGGTCAAACAGTTTACACTACTTTAGTAAGCTCAAAGTGTTTGTCAGTGGTAGAACCAGGATTCAGATCAGGCCTGGAGGCTCTGATTTAAAGCCCCGTGCAGCCATGTGTCTCCTGTATTTAAGGGTGAGTCTCCCCTTCAACCCTGGAATATCCAATTTGGTATCTATAATCCCTAGCTAGGATCACAGCAACCACTAGCAACCATGCTTCAACTCTTTCCTCCTCTCTACTCAAACACTTGTCTCTATACTTTAAAACACTCTTTTGTGAAAACCTGACAGTTTATATTCTCCCTTCAGCTACTGCCTAATGGACTTAGGGAGTCCCATGTTCTTCCGTACATATGATCTCTCCCATTTGTGTGGATGTGTAGATGACTTGCTCCTGTTTTTATTAGTTGATTTGTTTTCCCCCAATTCATATCTTGAAGTCCTAACACCCAGTACCTCAGAATGTGATCTTATTTGGAGAAAGGGTCTTTACAGAGATAATTGAATTAAAATGAGGTCATTAGGGTGTTTCTAATAGGCCTTGTGTCCTTACAGAAAGGGGGTATTTGGACACAGGCATATACCCAAGGAAAACACCATGTGAAGACGAAGGGAGAGACTGGGGTTATATTTCCACCAGCCTGGGAAGGTCAAAGATCACCAGCAAATCACCAAAGCTAGAAGAGAAGCTGAGCAGATTTTTCTTCACAGCCCTCATAAAGAACCAGCTCTGAACATCTTGACCTCTAGGCTCCAAAATTCTGAGATAACACATTTCTATTATTTAATCCACCCAATTTGTGATACTTTGTTATTGTAGCCCTAGCCAACTAATACACTGGTCCAACACTGCCCATTACCAGCCCCTTTCAAGCTCCTGAACTAATGAGGAGCCTCTGACTCCTCTATGAGTTCTGTTGGCCACACTCTTCACCTTTCTACGCACCTTCTCTTCCTCTGTGCTATCCCTCTAGACAAAATGCACATTTGCTGCTTTGTCCAGTGCCCTGAGAGAATCTGTCGACGTGGCTCTTGCCCCTTCTCCTTCAGAGAAAGGGAGTACGGTAGGGTGGTGGTGGTAGTGGGATGAGCAAGTCAAGAAATACCTGAGTGCTCTTTGAAGTGCTTAGTGATAATTTTTGCCTCATCATATTCTTTAACTTCAGTGGGACTAGAGCTTGGTCTTGAACCCTGGTCAACTTTGCTGGGGTGCTGACCACCAAGCCAATCTTAATCTATTTCCTTCCTCAGTCTGGCTTTAGTTCCAGTACCAAGTCACTTAGTGAGTCCTGCTTCATCTTTAATGGCTTCTTCTTGAGCTAATGTGTTATGGTGGGGAAATCAAAGGCCGTTGGGTTACTTAAGATTCACCCCAGCATTAAGTCAAACTCCTGGGTAACAAACAAGTTACATTGACATTAACATCAACAGTCAATAACTACTGAGTTTATTTTCTAAGCATTTTATATTATTTAAAATGCACACAACCCTATATTATGATCTAAGTTATTCCATATTTTTATATTATCCCATATTCATTTATTCAATTACTCATTTATTACATACCTACTGTTTTAGGTATTGGGAGAACAGCAGTAAACAAAACCAGCTAAAGTTCCTATTCTCATGGAGATTACCATTTCATAAGGGGATCTAGACCGTTAATAAACATGTATAGATCAGATTAAATGGTAGGAAGTACAAAGAGAAGATGAGGAGTGCTAGTCGAAGGGGTGAAGTTTTATAAAGGAGAGTTGGGGGAAGCCTCTCTAATAAGGTGACATCTGAGTAGAATTTTGAAGGAAGGGAGAGAGTTAGACTTATAAATCTCTAAAAAATGTTCAAGGCAGAGGGAGCACCTTCCTTAGCTTTTTCTAGGAATTGCAATGTAGCCAGTGTAGGTCAAGGTGGTCAGTGCTGGAGTAGAATGAGTAATGGAGAGATGGTAGGATTTGAGGTTAAATAAGCAGTAGGGGATCATCTGGTAGGGTCTTCTAGATCATGGTGAAAATTTTAAATTTTACTCTAAGATGGAAAGTTATTGAAGCAGTTTGAGCAGAGGTAGGATATATTATGACGTGGGCCTAAAAAGAATATTCTAGATGGTCTGAGAAGGGGCTGTTAGGGGCCATGGGTGCGAAAGGTGAAACCATACTGGAGGTTATTGTAATAGTCTAGATAAGAGATGAACTAGGGTGGTAGAAATAGAAGTGGTGGGAAATGGTCAATCTGGGGATGTATTTCCGAACTTGGGCCAACAGGATTTTGCTGACCTACTGGATGGGGGATATGAGAGAAATAAGAGCCAAGGATGACACTAAGCTGCTTTTGGTGGAAGGAAGTTTCCTTTTATTGAGTTGTGGAAAACTGTGGGAAGACCAGATTTGTGGGGGTGGAAATGAAGAGTTTGGTTTTAGACATGTAAATAGAGTTGTTGAGTGGGCAGCTGGAAATGCAAGTTTAGAACTGAGATACAGTGAGGTTAAATAACTTACCCTAGATCACACAGCTATTAATGGGGGTGGTAGTGCTGGTCGTGGTGACATTTGAACCTAGTCAATCTGGCTCCCGTCTTGTTTTTAAGTAAGAAACCGCATCCTGTATCAGAATCCCACACTTTTGTTACGCAATATTTCTATGTTGATGGGTATATTTAGATGTATAGGCAGCCTATATGTGTAAGGTATAGGTCTCCTGTATATCTAATCCCATTCTTACAGACTGCTTGGTCTCAATCTTCTCCCTTCTCATTGAAGATTTGCTGTTGAAGTCAGTCTACCTTCTAGAAAGGAGTAGGGTGCTCAAATAACAGTTATATGCTGGAAAGGAAAATTGTTACAGATAAAAGACAATGGATCCTTTTCGTACTCTTGGACCCTGGTTCCATTTAAAATACTTGCCCTGAATAGGATGAAGGAATAGAAATAAGATACCACTACATGTCTATTAGAATGGTCCAAATCCCAAACACCCAACAACGCCAGAGACTTACAAGGATATGGAGCAGCAGAAACTCGCACTCATTGTTGGTTGGAATGCAAAATGGTACTTTGAAAGACAATTTGGTGGTTTCTTACAAAATTAAACATGCTCTTACCATATAATCCAGCAGTCACACTCATTGGTACTTACACAATGGAAAACTTATATCCAAAAACCTATCTATGTATGTTTAGAATAGCTTTGTTCATGAATGCCAAAACTTGGAAGCAGCAAGATGTTGTCTGTAGATAAATAAACTGTAGTACATTCAGGCAATGTAATATGACTCAGCACTAAGAAGAATGAAGGAACAGAGTTTCTCAGGAAGTTCTTGACTGACACGGACACCTTCCTTCTGGACTATCTTAAAATATTTCATATTTTTCTTTCTTTAGGCCTGTTTCATTTGAACTAAAAATGGTAAAGACAATAGTATATATAAGAAATATTAAGAACAGCAAAATATCTTGTTTTAGGGGCTAGCCTGAATGTTTGTTTTTATACCACATATCCATTGTAATAAAGAACAAAAATACTGTGAATAGAATGTTACTTGTGTATAACTATCCATAGAGAAGATATTTAAATGGATGATTATTTCTTACACATTCTTAGAACAGTGATTGCAACTCAATTTCCCTGGAGCTATTTTACCACAGAATAGAATAGCGGAAGTTCGGCTGGCTAAACTAAGCTAGTTTAGAGTTCTTCCAGCCCAGTAACCTCATGTTATAGATGAGAAGACAGAGAAAAGTGATGTCAGGGCTGAAAGGCGAGTCTAGACTCCCTAAGCCATAGCCTTGCTATGCTGTGGGGATTTACCCGGAAGCTGGCCTACTGATTACACGGCCTTGTTCCATTAATTCTGTGTATTCCTTCACCAGGCTTCACGGCAGGTTAGGACATTATTCCTACTTCCATGCTTCTGAAATCTTGCAGTTCTTACAAGCTGTGGCCTATTTCACAGCTGTTCTGGATAGGTAAGAGAAATAATATTCTGAGTTACTTTGTATATTTTCTCTGACCTGATCATGTGGACATTCCCCTTGAGTGTCCCAGTCTGTGGAGTTTCAAACAGTCTGCTCTCTTGTTGCATCCAGTTCATTATGTCTTAGGTATTCTGAGGCTCAACTTCGTTTCAGTCCATCAAGAGTTTATGTTCTATGAGAGAATTTGAGATCGACTTCTTCCCTATTACACTTAATGTGAAAAAGTGCCAGTGGAAATAAAAGAGCTCATACATCTAAATGATTTAAATTAAGTAAAATAAAATTTTCCACTCTTTTGAATTAGGCCATTAAAACTATAGCTTAGTCTAAGTACAGTATTAATGAGCAATATCGCAAGGAGAGTATTAATTTTGCATTTCCTGACATGAAAATTTAAAACATGCAATTTTAGCTTTGCTTTAGGTAATATTTTGTATTCCCTTGACTTTTATTTGGGGACATCAGAAAACAGGGTGAAAATGGGATAAGTTCAAACTGGATGCACTGAGCCCTTATTTAGAGATAGACTACTCTCTTATCTAGATGGTATATCACAGGCTTAAACCAGATGTAGATCATGTGGCATTTCATACCATCAAAGCATTAGTGGTGAAAGTGTAAAGAAACAGAACTTTTAGACCTGTTGGTTTAATATTCGACTTTTTAAGTCCAATGCAGAATGCTTTAATAAAGATAGGCAGGAGTACATTGATGGTAGTGACATCCTCAAAGCAAATGGGACCCCTAGTGGTTGGGTGGGTGGCCTATTCACATCCAATTTTTTTTTTTGAAGATTTATTTATTTATTGGGGGGGAGGGGCAGAAGGGAGAGGGAAAGAATCTCAAGCAGACTCCCCACTGAACGCAGAGCCCAACAACCCTGAGATCGTGACTTGAGCCAAAAATCAAGAATTGGACTCTCAAGTGACTGAGCCACCCGGGAACCCCTCACATCCCATTGTTAATGGGGTCCAAATATTGGTGCAGTCTGGCATCCCTGATCCTGCTAAGTTATGTGTAAGGTAAGACTCTGGATCTTGGCTATGCAGCTCTCTGGAGAATCCCTAAGACTGTGGGAAGACTGTCCTTACCAATACAGGCATTTTGAGAGGTCTCATGGTTTTCCTTTGCCTTTAGACACCACTGATCACATTAAATCAGAGGTGTAGGATTACATACCAGAGGCCTCTCCAGCCACCAGAGGACCCTGGTCTAGCAAGTGCTATCTTGAAACAATGACCATGTCCTTTAATCAGGCAATACAATTAACCACACAGAAAGTAGGAAGTCGGTGTACCTAAAGCAATTTGTCTGCAAAAAAAATTAAAGCCTCCCATATGAATTTGCAATCAAGGAAAACCTTTCTGTTTTGTTTTTTAAAAACAGTTGGACACAGGACAGAACAAGGCAAACATTTTCAACTTTGAGTGTTGCCTAAGAGATTCTAAAGTATCCGCCAACATTTTGCTTGAATAAGTTGTGAATGAGAGAGGAACACAGAGGGTAAGATTAGTAGTTTAATTGCATGATGTTTCCTAACAAGAGATGGAAAATATTGTATTTGATAAAAAATAGATGTCTTATTTCCATTGTTATCTAGTCTTGCAATGAAAGATGGCTTGTCATAGCCTGCAGCACTGTCAGTCACAAAGGAGCAAAGTTAACCCGTGGTTTCCTGATCTTCCCAGCACCCAGCTTCTCGGAGGGAGCAAAAGTACTAGGAGCCTGTATGGCAGAGAAGTGATGTTTATTTTTCCATTTAATCCATGCATTGTTCTTTACCATGCACAAATCACCTTGGATTTAAAGACCTCTCAAAACTCTCCCATATTCCAACTCTGTCAGAGAGGAAACTCTACTGCCTCTCTTGCAAGGTTTTTTTTTTTTTTTAATTTTAGAAAAATTCTTTGAGTCAAATCCAAACTTCATTTTACAAATGAAGATTCAATGGCCTATAACGTAAAATGATGTGTTTAAGATTACACAACTAGTTATTAAAAGACTAGGGATTAAGTTTTAGAGTACCTGACTCCATGGCTCGTGCCTTATAAGACTACCATGGACCAAATTGGATAAGAAAATTGGTCAGGGATGAGGTCACAACTTTCAGGGCCTGTATTTATGGGCAGCTCTATGAAATAAAATGTAAGATTCTTCTAGGTCCCACACAAGATGGCACATAGCCACAGGGAGGTCTTTGAACAGCAGGGAGAGTATCGATTTCCTCATTCAGGAAATCCACCAGGGTATAGCTTGAATTTGTGCCCCAAGACGGGGGAGGGCACATTCAGGGAGAAGTGTCTGGCATGAACAAAGAAGGAAGAAGTGTGTATAGCTCTGGGAACTCTGCAAACCCATGTCAACCTTGGGCTAGAAGTGTGAGGCTCTTGGAGTAGTATGCATCTTCTCGTAGGATTGAGCCAGAAGTAGTGACCAGGACTGGCTAGCTCAGAAGCCGCTCTGGGGGTGAGCTGTGATTTGTAGGAAATATCTGCATGCTAAACACCCCCAAATAAAAAGAAATATAGATTGTGTAATTCTGTTGTACTGGATTTTATCAGCTTGACTAAGGCTCAGAACTATGTTTCTCAAAACCCCCTTGCCCATATAGTTCCAAGTTAGAGCTGATCAAAAGAGGAACTTGGGTGATACTTGGAAAGCAGAAATGAAGCAGAAGCCGATTCTCCCAGAAGGTCATCTTTTTTTTTAAAAAAGATTTTATTTATTTATTTGACAGACAGCCAGTGAGAGAGGGAACACAAGCAGGGGGAGTAGGAGAGGAAGAAGGAGGCTCCCAGCGGAGGAGCCTGATGTGGGGCTCGATCCCGGAACGCCGGGATCATGCCCTGAGCCAAAGGCAGAAGCTTAACAACTGCGCCACCCAGGCGACCCTCCCAGAAGGTCATCATGTTCAGACACTGATCATCAGATAGAGGTGTCCAGTGGGCCCAGCTCCTCCTTCTCCACTCTGGACAAGTTTGTCATCTAATTCCTGGCAATACTGACAAACAGTGGCCCCGGGTCTGCTACCAGGAGCTTGACTACTGAGTCACCGAGGGGACAGATGCACTGAGGCAGCAGCCTCCCACAAGTGGTGTTTTCATGGCCTTTTCCCTGAGTGCTCCCATCAAGGTCCCATTCTGGTGGGCATGCATGCTGCTCTCTCCTCCATCTGCTCTCTGGTGCACATGTGGATAGTGAGGGACGCTGTCCATATATGGGGGGGAAGGAATATACGGAACTTTCTGTTCTTGCCACTCAATTTTGCTGTAAGCCTAAAACTGTTCTAAAAATAAAGTTTATGTGTAAAAATTCTAAAAAAATTTTTTTTCCTTAGATTTTAAAGTTACAAAATATAGAAAAGAATAGAAGCCAGGCAAAGATAATCACTGAATATCTTGGGGTATTTCCATCAAGTCTTTTTTCCATGTGACATACATAGAAAAACTTTGTGTTGGTGGTTTTTTTTTTGTTGCTGTTTTTTGTTTTACTTTTTACAAATTGGGGTTGCCTGCACATTTTCTTTTATATTATTCCTTTTTCATTTTATACTGTTACACTTTTATTTATCTTTAAGCATACTTTAAAATAATGCTTGATCTCATGACACGTGATTCACTTAAGAAATTCCCTGCGGGACATTTACGCTATTTTCTTTTAACCTTTTGCTATATAAATAATGTGTTGATAAACATCCATTTCCATAAATATCGTGTGCTTTTTTGTCATATCCTTGGGATAAATCCCGGGAAATGGAATTCTTGAGAAGTGATAAGACATTTTAAAGATCTTTTTATGTTGCCATCTACAAAGGTTGTGTCCAGCTGTACTTTCATCAGCAGTGTATATAGAGGCTACTTTTAGCCAATTTTTTCTTCCCAAGATTGTTAGAGTTGGCAGAACACATCTACCTTATTTTCTCATGTTATTTTTCTCACTGGAAAAAATAAAAGCAAAAATATTTCCTGAGCTCTAATCTATAAGAAACTAGAGTTCAGCATAGAATAGTAATGGTCACTATTATTATAACAATACTTTGATAAGGGTTCTTAAGTAGACAATGTCATAGTAAGAACATTGACCATAACTTTAGAGGGTGGAGTTGAGGAGGGTGAGAATAGGGACTTACTTAGTGAGGAGTGGTCAAAAAAATCTGGAGTATCATTAGAGTTTGAGTTCATATTTCAGACAGCAGAGAGGTCATGCTAAGGAATCCCTGTGGCTGTTTAGCCTTGGAAGGAGAAATGGAACAAATACATAATACAGTTCTTAGGCATCTAAAGGGCTTTTGCATGGTTGAGAGATTGGAAGGGATTCTGGCTAGATCTTGCACATCTAGGACCTGTAGAGAAAGCACATGGAGGTGGATCCATTCAAACTCAGAAGAGTCCTTTCTAACAAGAAGGGGATGGACTTCCTGTGTGATTCAGAGGTCCTCATCAAGAGAGACTTAAGTATTGAGGACAGACAACTAATGGGGGCTCTGCTTGGCATGGTGATTGGTTGGCCAACTGGATCTATGGGTTGTCTTAGCTAAAGAGAAATGGAACACTAGGATGAAAAGCACAGCAGGTTCCCCAGGAAAATGAACTTGGACTTAAAGCATGAGAAATCCCAAGACTGATAATATGAACTTCTAATGGACAGGATGACAATAGTTAGCATTTGTTTTATCCTTATTACTTTCAAAACACTGTTCTAAATTTGCTCGGAGCATTGTCTCCTTTTTTTTTTTTTTTTTTAAAGATTTTATTTATTTATTCGACAGGATAGAGACAGCCAGCAAGAGAGGGAACACAAGCAGGGGGAGTGGGAGAGGAAGAAGCAGGCTCATAGCAGAGGAGCCTGATGTGGGGCTCGATCCCACAATGCCGGGATCACGCCCTGAGCCGAAGGCAGACGCTCAACCGCTGTGCCACCCAGGCGCCCCGAGCATTGTCTCCTTTAATGCTCATAATACACTTGGGGTAGTATGGTACATAGTAGGAAGAAAAATGCCCCTCACTCCCAGATATGTCCAGGTCCTAATCCCTGGAACCCATCAATGTATTCACTTACATGGCAAGAAGAAATTTACCAGTACGATCAAGTTAAGGGTATTAGATGGGGAGATTAACATGGGTTATTGGTGTGGGCCTATGTAGCCATAAGTGTCCTATAAATGAGATACAGGGACAGGTGGGTCACTGTTAGGTTAGATGTGACAGCAAAAGCAGAGTTCATAGTGATGTGTTTGCCGGTTTTGAAGATAGGAGGCCATGAGCCAAGGCATTGGCAGCTTCTAAAAGTGGAAAAAGTAAGGAAATGAGGCTCCTCTCAAGCCTTCAGGAGGAATGCAGCCCTACAGATATTTAAAAAAAAATTTTTTAAAGATTTTATTTATTTAGAGTGAGTGGGTGAGGGGCAGGGGATAGGGAGAGAGAATCTCCAGCAGACCCCACCCTGAGCATGGAGCCTGATCTAATGACCCCGAGATCATGACCTGAGCTGAAATCAAGAGTCAGACGCTCGACCAACTGTGCCACTCGGGCACCCGAGCCCTACAGACATTTTGACTTTAATTTAGGCCTTTTTCAGACTTCTGCCCTTGAGAACAGTAGGATAATAAATTTGTGTTGTTCTAAGCCACTAAGTTTGTGGTAATTGGTTATAGTTGCAACGGGAATCTAATACATGGGGTCACTATTCTCCATTTTTCAGATGAAGCAATTGAGGCACAGGTAGGTAAAGGAACTTTCCCAGGACCTTATAGCTAATAAGTCATAAATGGTCCAGCTCAAAGCCTGCTCAACAAAATAAAACATTTCTATTTATGTCTTTCTTATGTGGAGCATTCTCAGGTCCTCAGCCACAGTCCTCATGAGAGCTCATGAATTCATTTTATGGTCAAGGAAAATATAGGACTTTGTATGGGTCAAACCCAGATTAATGAAGCCCAGCATTCTCTCTGTGGAATATACCACAGATCAACATAATTCCTCTTACTCCACTTATGGATCTTGAGTTTATGTATTAAAAAACTTGATTCTTGCTATATAAAATAGAATTCTTTCGCTATACCTAAATGTGTCCCCATTTTTAAAAATTTTTTTGAGAGAGAGAGAGCACACAGGGGAGCTGGGGGAGGGGCAGAGGGAGAGAGAATGTCAAGCAGGCTCTGTGCTCGGTGCAGAGCCCACTGCAGGGTTCAATCTCACACCCTGATTGTGACCTGAGCAGAAATCCAGAGTTCTACATGTAACCGACTGACCCACCCAGGTGCCCCTAACTGTGCCCCTGTTAACTTCCGTTTGTGTCTCCTAGGCCTCTAGTATTTAATGAACAAATCAAGGTTCAGCTTATCCCCCATCATGTCTATAGATTGAAGGTCCTAATATCTAAGTTTTTCTTCATATAGTGTCTTCCCACTGCCAAATCATTGTGACTATCCTACTCTCAGCTATTTCTAGGTCTGCTTTTCAAATACTGGGGGAAAAGTAAAACCAAGTGAAATGATAGCTTTCCTATGTTATGTTGGAAGTCACTGGCAAAGCCAAGAACGAGGTCCAAAGCTTCTGATTCTTGGTTAATCTCCCAGTCACATGCGTTCTATTATAAAAATGTTCTTTTGGTTTAATTGTTTGGCAATATGCTACTAGAGGAATCCAAGTCAAAAATCCAAATGTCAATAACCTCGATATTCAACGGCAGAGCCACAAATTCTGGAATGAATGGAAATTCATTGGGGACATTGTAGAATACCAAAGCACGAAGAGGAAGGGAATGTTTATGCTGATAGAGAAAGCCAGTGTAATCACTTGACTGGCCAGAAAAATTCAGAGGAAGAGGGAAGACATTAAATATTTTTCTTTTGTTCAGGGCAGTATCTTAGGTACACAGTAACTGAGAGCCCACAGTATCATGTGAAAAAAAATATTTTTCACTTCCCTTAATGTCTTGGCACTGTTTTCTCTTTTTTGCAGGATGAGGAAGTTGGATATCCTACAAACGAAGTGTTAAATGAAGATGAGAAATAACAGTGTTGTTGCTGACAGGGACATTTTAAAAAAAAATCAATATTATTTCTAACTGTTTATTGAGTGCCCACTGTATGCCAGTTACCAAGCTTGGACCTGGGCAAAGAGTGAAGAAAACACAGATTTTGCCCATTTGGATAGGCTCTTTTGATCATAACTGATCTAAAACCCAACCCAAAATGGCTTGAGCAAATACTCAACTTAGTCATTCACATAACTTCACAGTTGAGGGCACCGGTTGACTAGTGTTTCAGTGATGTCACCAGATCCCAGCTTCTCTCTTTCGTCTCTTAGCTCTGCCTTTTAATATGTTGATTTTATTTTTTATTTGTTTAGATTTTATTTGACAGAGAGAGAAAGGGTACAAGCAGGGGGAGTGCAGGGAGAGGTAGAAGCAGACTCCCACTGAGCAAAGAGCCTGACATGGGGCTTGATCCAGGGCCTGAGTCGAAGGCAGATGCTTAACCGACCGAGCCACCCAGGAGCCCCTCTTGATCCTACTTTTAAGGAAGGATCTTGTGATTGCAAGATGGCTGCCACTGATCCAGCACATCCCATGGGGAATTTCATGTTATCTCATTTGCTATCATTGGGCCATATGTCCATTCCTGGGGAATGCAGGGCTTTGATTGATGTATTCCGGTTCCACCCAAACAATTTTTTTTTTTTAAGATTTCATTTATTCATTTGAGAGAGAGATTGAGAACAAGCAAGGGGGAGAGGCAGAGGGAGAGGGAGAAGCAGACTGGCCCATGGAGCCGGGGGCCCGACATGGGTGGGGCTCGATCCCAGGACCCGGAGATCATGTCCCGAGCCAAAGGCAGACACTTAACCATCTGAGCCAGCCAGGTGCCCCAAGAAGTGGTTCTTTAGAAGGAAATTGGAATACTGTTACCATAGGATAAATACTGAACATATTTCCGGTCTACTCTTCTTGATGAGCAGGCATTCTAGTGGACGTTTCTACTGCCCTACTAGGAAACTGTAAATCACACAGGAGAGCAAGAGGAAAGAAGGATTATGGTGACTGACAGCCATTTAGAGATATATCAGTAGGTTACTATGTGCTGATTGGAGACTTCCCCAGGTGGACACACAAAGATAATGTAATTCTTTTAATCATCCTGCCCAAACAGCACCATGTCCACCAAGTTATCATTGGTTTCTAATTGCTGGTCCCTGTTTGTACCACTATCTCTTTGCCTGCTATCCTCTACCTCCCCAACTTCAAGTATTCAAAAACATTCATATTTTGTACCTTCCCCTATATTTCTGCCTCCCCCTCCTCTCCAGTTTTTAGTCATACTGCATGCTTAAATTTTGCAGAGAATTTAACAAATTAAGTGCATTGTTTGTTCTCCTGTTTTAATTCTTGAGAACATTTTGGGAGACAGCCCGTACAAAAGATCTGATGTGCCTCAGAGCTGTAATATATTATCAGGTTTGAAATGCTAATAAGAGTCTATGGAAAGAATAGTTAAAAGAAATAGTGAGCTTAAGTAGAAAAAAAAAAAAAAAAGAAAAAGCAACTGTGAAGAGATGTGAAAGGTGCTCCTTACAAGTGATGGCACTTTAATACGAGGACGGCCCACCGTAGACAAGGAAGACGTGTTGAAGGCTTAACTGGGAGCTAGAGTCCACATTACTTCCTAGAACTAAAACCCCACAGGGCTGTTAAACCAGCCTCGTAGAAAAGTGTTGGTGGCCTGAACACAATAGCAAACACAAATGTGTGAAATGTATACACTGCTCGCCTCGATGAGGTATTTACTTCAAAGTGGAGGAGGAGACTGAAAACATTATTAAACATGTCAGGGTGTGGATTGGAACTCATTTTAAGTTTAACATAAACCTTTTTTTGACTGCCTTATTATTGTTGGGCGCTTTATAAGTCTTGGTGGCAAGTTTCAACGTATGGCTCATTAGAAGGAATGGAACGTTGGGATTTACCGGATAATACTTGGGAGAAATCTCTCCTGGGAAAATTTTATGCTTTGCCCAGGAAGACAGTACTTTGATAAGAATAAAAATATTAACTTGTTTCCAGCACCTTCTTTCATGACAATAATATTACCTTGATTTAAGTTGTGCCTATTTCTTTCCAGGAGCTCAAACTGAGTTTTATGTGAACATTATTTCTGTTTATCATCACAAATTCCCTTTGAGAAAAGCAAGGGGTAGGTATTACTATTCCTATTTTAAAGTTGGGGAAACAGGAGCTCAGAGGATGACTTAAATATCACTGCTTTCACATGTAGGTGATAGCTTAATGCAAATCCAAATATCCTCATTCATCTTAATGAAGCTAAACCAGCCCGGGGGGCAACAAGCGAGGGGATCATTCTTAAGAGATTGCCGTCTAGGTTCACAGGAGAACTCAGAACCATCTGCTGCCTTAGAGGTCAGGGAGGAGAAATCCATGCTGTTATCTTTCACAGCTGGATATACTGAGTTTGTGTCCAGGTGCCTAACTGTTCATTTGTGATTTTGGTCTGATTTGCAAGCTGGCTCCTACTTTTTGCCTCAGTGGGAGCATGTACCCTAGGTTTGTGCCCCAACACAGAACTCCAAACTCTTGGGGCGCCTGGTGGTTCAGTCGGGTAAATAGTCTAGTCTTGATTTCAGCTCAGGTCATGATCTCAGTGTCTTGGGATTGAGCCCCACATTGGGCTCCGCTTCAGCATGGAGTCTGTTCGAGGATTCTCTCTCTCCCTCTGTCCCTCCCCCTGCTCTCTCTCTCTCTCTCTAATACTTAAAAAACCAAAAAACAAAAACTCCAAGCTCTTACCTCCTCAATGTTGTTTCCTAAAGAAACAGGGAACCCTGAGAATCCACTTGAGAAGGAGCCAAGAGTTACCATCTATTTGCTACCACCTTCTTCTCCCAACGTTCACAGAGCCTTATTGCCCTGCTCGGTGATGCTCCCATTGAAAATCTACCGGTGAGAATCAAGTTGGTGAACCTACAATGACACATCATAATCCCCCAAATCCATAATTTACATTATGGTTCATTCTCGGTGTTGCACGTTGCATGGGTTGGGACAAATGTGTAATGACACGTACCACCATTACAGTATCAGACAGAGTAGTTTCACTGCCCTAAAAATCCTCTGCGCTCCACTTACTTATCCCTCCCCTAAACTCAGCCTCCGGCAACCAGTGATCTTAGTCATTTTTAGATGCCCCCTGGAATTGGGAGCCACTGATCTGCATTCTGTATGTGAGAGCGTGCATCGGCACTGTCATTAACAGGCCCTTGTGCTCTGTGAGTGCACGGGGCCAGAAGAAAGATCTATAGCCTCATGGGCCTGGTTCTATGCTAAGCACTTTGCATGTGTATACTCTCATGGAATTCTCTCAATAATCCCCTGGGTTAGTTACTATGATCCTCATTTTACAGATGAGCAAACTGAAGCACAGAGAGGTTGAGCAAGTTGCCTAAGGTCACACCTCTAGCGAGTCCCACTGGGACTCTTTGGCTCCAAAGCGGAGACCCATCAACCCCTGCCCTACAAAGCATTTGTAGCTACGGAAGTTCTCTCCCTCTAAATTACAACTTGTGCTGTTAGTATGCTCAGCTCAGTGGTTGTAGACTCTTCAAGTCCAGGCGGGAACATTAGGACATCAATATGGTACCTGGAAACTTGAGAAAAACTTAGGTCTGCTACCATAGACACAAAGCTATAGGCCCTTCCAGCCTACTTCCAAAGAGAAACAGAAAACACGACTCCTTTACATCCTAAGCCCCCTTCTCCAGGGCAGGACTTCACAATCCACACCCTGAATCAGGGGTCTCCCACCACACGGTAAGGGGTGGGAACATCCACAAGAGCAAATTCAATCTGTAGGGCTTCATGTTCTAGTAGTTTCCTGAGTTTTAATGTTTCTGTGGCACGTAGCCCCTACCTAGGGCACTGAAAAGTTTCAGGAAGGGCCCTGGCAAGGATCTTTGTTGCCCTATTTGATAGCTGAGTGCAAGGTGACAGTGGGCCTAATGCTGAACAACAAAGGGGAAGGAATCTTAACCCAAGAGCTTCCAGTCCATCTGCCTTGGTTGATGTCAGGTGACTGTATGCTGGGAAGTTAATGTAGGGGAAAGCCCTGAGGCCACCTCTCTAGGGCACAGATTGAATCACCTGGGGTGCGCCCATTGAAATTTGTAGAGGAAACTTACATAAGCATTAAAACCAGGTTTATAGGGAAAAAGGGTAGCCCGACACCAATAGATGAAACAAAGGGGTAAGGGAACCTTCTTTCCTCCTTGGGATAAAGGGATGGCTGGGGTACTGGGGCAGTTTATGAACTCATTGCATTTAAATAACTTTTTTTTTTTTTTAACCTAGCACTACCTCTTTCTTCTCCTGGAAATACTGACCAAGAATCTTTTTTTCCCCAGTAGCTTCTTTCTCTCCATTCCAAACCCCAGTCCCCAAATTTGGGACCCAAAATACCTCGTTTTCTACATCAGTAGAGTTGCTTAATGTCTAAATAAACCTAAACTCAATAGGGCCCCAAATCCACGTAATAAAAAATAGTTCTAATCAAACGTAAAGTGATCAACCATCCTGGTTTGCTCAAGGCTGCTATTTTTAGCACTGAAAAATCCCACCTCCTGGGACACCCCCCAGGTCTAGGCAAACCGGGTGGGGTTGTTGGCCACCCCATAATGTCAGTCTCCCTAATTTTATTATGCGGACCCCATAGCAGAAGAGAATACTTGCAGCAATTTATTCACGAATATTTGCAGCTCCCTTTTCTAGCCATTATACAAATGCTCATTGCAAGTTCCTCTGGTCCTGGAGGGATTTCAAGGGTTATGCCCTTCTGGCACATCTATGAATTAGGTGAGGAGAGAATGTTTTCGATAGCTAGTTTGCAGTCCAGGCTAATTTTCAGGGTAACCCGCTCTCCCGCCTCCTGAGATATTTATATGACCGTGTGATTCTCATGAATGCATTTGTGTTACCCAAGGGTGTAAATATCTGTTAGTTCTTGGTGAATCTGAGTTCTTCTCTCAGGTGGTTCTGAAAAACCTTGGCTGCGCTGCTGTTAAGGACGACCGCACCGGTGTTTTCTCTCTTCCTAATGTAATGTGGAAATTATTGTTGATATTTAATGACAAAGCCTTTCCTGAGGAAGAATGAAGAATGAGAAATTCCACTTTCCTCCCCAGCATCCTGTCTCCCTTTCCTTCCAAAATATGTAATTCCACAAAGGTAATTTTTTATCTCACTTCCGAGACAAAGAGCATGGTTATATTTAAGAGTCAAAATGTAACCAATTGAAATCGGATATTTTCTACTGAGAAAAAAACTGGATTGGCCAAGAAATTAAAATGACATTTTAATAAAAATCCTTGTTTAAAAAAATCGATACCATTAAAGGTAATTACCGAGCATATTTCATTTTAATGTAAATTCATTTATGGCTAATTTCCTGTGTCTTGTTTTTGTGCTAAGGTGCAGTCGGCACTTACTACTCACTCTTTCTTGCGGGACTAGACTAAGGCAACACTTTTAAGAAAGGCCGTTACAACCGTCCACAGCGTGAGCCTTAGTTCCTTATGCGAAGTGTAGCTGAACGTTGGAAGCAGCTGTAAGAGTACTAAACGCAACGTTAAGAAGGGCGGCGCAGACGAATCGTTCATTTGCATAAGAGTCATTGAGTACATACCAGATGCTGCGGATCTCATACTATACAGGATTAGAGCTGAAGAAGACGAAAGTAAGACCTATCTTGGCCCCAAGAAGCTTAGATTAACATGAGCCCATCCATGTTTCTCTGACGCAGGAATGGAAATAATGCGCCACCCAGGCTTTAGAATTAGAACCAACTTTTTGTTGTTAAAGGTTGATGTTTACAATCTTACTGTTAGGTAAATCTAAAAATTAAGTCCCTGCAAATGTTTCCCTATCATGAAAATCGGTTTGGATTGGGTGCTAGAGGGAAGGACATGGCAGATTCGGGGCACAGGGACCACGCTGGAATGCCACCCGACTCTGGCTCACCGCAGATGAGGCAATTAGTCCCACGTTATTTGAGTGCCCAATTTACTTTTACATTTTAAAATTGTAAAGCGCAAAATGATTTTTTTTTTCACTTCCTAATTACGAGTAATAAAAATGTAGGGGAATATAAAGTTTAACTTGTCTGTTAATTGAGGGGAAAGAGCCATGCTAAATCAGTCAAGAACAGAACGGTCACTGAAGAAACAGAAGAAACTGCCCATGAGGACCCCGTTTGCTATTTTAATTAGCATCTGTCAATTAGAAGCGAATGACAGGGGGAAGGAATCCTGATTAATGAAATCATCATCCCAAATTGAAGGAGAAGGTCAAAAAGAACACGATGTCTCATTCGACTTCGTCTTGAGGGTCTTATACACCTAAGTTTCTGGAATCCTCTCTTAGACCTCATGAGACTGTTAATATGACCACTCAATTAACTCTGGATATAATTAACTGCCTGCACGGCCCTTCCTAGAACCAAAGCTCTGTCAGCAAGATTAGCGCAGCCGGCTCACGTGAGGTGGCTGACATGGTTTCCTCTCCCGCATACTGAGGGGGACGAGGGAGGGAGCACGACAAGTCCTCCCAACCCCGAGTCTGTAGGACCTGGCTGTTCCTCTGTGATTCGTCCAGAGCATGCAGGGGACCTGTGAGAATATTAGTTGCTATTTGAACAAATTTCACAGTGCAATAGGCCAATTTCAGCAGCTAGTTTGGCAGCTAAACTAGTATAAGTCATAAAAGGAAGGCTTCTAAAGCACATTCAGTCACTGAAAAACAGCCAACCCAGTTTCCAACCAATAACCCCTCCTGTGAAGTTAGTAAGCAGGGCATCTGTCCTCCGCCTTAACAAACAAGGCACAGATGCTAATCAGCGCTCAGCCAGGGCTCCATTGAAGGCGGCTGGCAAGCCACCACTTTTGAGGCCCTCCTTTCTCCAAGCTCAGCACAAAGTAGAATCTTAAATTGCTGGCAAAATTTACATTTTATCCATCAAAACTTTTGCTTCATGCTCTGGTTGAAGGAGTCAAGGATCTCAATGACAAGTTATGACTAGCATCACACCCAATCTTATGCCCCCCCGCCCATCACACAATCTTTTTCTGAAAGGGTAACATAGAAAGACAAGCACCAGCCATAAACAGCATTTAAACGGGAGCTACTTAGAAATAGCCAGATGAGTGAAGATTTTAAGGGCAGAGGTGAAAAGGTTTGGAAAATGTTAAGAGGACCATAAACGTATACAGTTAGTGTTTTTGTTTGGGTTACTATCTTGGTCATTAGAGATGCAGTCCAGGCCTTTCAGCCAACTCAGGAATCATTTAGGATTACTGAAAACATTTCGAAACAAAAATGCCTCAGCGGCCTTCTTAGTGGAAATTGGCAAGATACTACGTAGGAGGCTATTCATTGATTGTTTTAAAGAAGATTTTTAAGAAGAGCAGGAAGAGGGGAGAGAGAAATGAGCAACTGAACAGAAAAGTCTATTTTAAAATGTGAAGATCTATCGTTTCTCAAGTAGCTGATGGGAGAAATCTGCGTCATTTATCTACATACCATAACTCCACAGAAAGCAACGAAGAGGGGCTGGCGGGGTTATGGCTCAAAGGCAGGGTATGAAAACCTAAGAAAGAAAACTGTTCTTTTCTAAATCTTCCTTCCAGGCAAAGTCTATTTGACGAATTAAAAAAAAGAAAGGTGGCAGAATTCAACTGACCTGAGACATGCAGGGGGGTGTTAAGGCGAAACTCAGAATCAAGACTGACTTGCGACGGGACTCTAGGCAAGTTATTTAACTTTGTGCTTTTTCCTTGTGCCTCTATTGTCTCCATGTGTAGAATGGAGGTGATGAGCGTACCTACTTCACAGGTGATGATAGACGCAAGAAGTCCACGGGCTAATACATGTGAAGCACTTAGCACACTGCCTGGCACGTAGTAAGTACCCCTATAAGTTACTTTCATTATTTCAGTCTGGCACTGATGAAACCTTGCAAGTCCTGAAATCTTAAAACAAAAGCTAAAACAAACCAAAACCAGTGCAGGTGGTGAGGTTGTACAACTGTGTGAAGATACTAAAAATATTGATTGCAGACCCTGAATGAGAGTTAGATCTCAATAAGGATGTTAGAGAAAAAGAGTAGAAAAGAGCTTTTTCTTTTTCTAACGAGTTTTTTTTCCTTTAACGCGAATGTTGTGAAATAGCGAAGTTCTATTTCGTTATAGAATATATACGATTTTCCTAAATCTGAAATTCAGTGTTCTTTCAGCTATGAGGAAAGCCTGAGATTGAAATATTTTGAACCACCAGCGTTCGAAACGGTGGAAACCAAAGAACAGAGACTACTTCGTAAGAACAGAGAACAGAGACTACTTTGCGAGAACTTACTACAGAAAGAGAGGTAGCAGGCAGATGGGAAAGCTTTATAGTGCTCAGTGGAGGTCATTGGCCCTGGTGAAGCTGGAGGCGGGCTAACTAAAAGGAGGGCTCTATCTAATTGGTTTGGGAGGCATACTTGGCCTTCTCTGGTTGGTCCTGAATTAGAAGGGGCGGGGTTTAAAAAATAAAGAAGCCGGCAGTCATTGGTGGTCCTGACTGTTCTGGGCCAATTGCTGCCCAGGAGGCTTAGCTTCTTGGGTCCGTGGCTGCAGAGGCTGTGGGTCAGAGTTCTATAGGCGTTTAGGGTCTGGCCGCTGGCTATGTACCTATTCAGTCTCTTAAAGCAGATCACATATTTGGCAAAGATTCCTTCTAATTAAGGATGGACTGTCTTACCAGTATTCTTCAACAACCATAGCTTTCGATAGCTCCAAAGAATGACAAGAGTTATGAAAGGCATTGATAAAGGAGGGGAATCCGGGGGGGGGGGGGAGAAAAAATGGAAATCATCTAAGTTGAATGTTTTAAAAGTAAGTACAAGCACATAAATTGCTAAGTAGAAACTTCAGCTGCCCTACCACACAAGTGCCCAGACTTTTTCCATCTGACTTCAAATTGCCCCAGGTGTCCCAATTCCGCCTTCTTTCCTCCCTCCTGGTCTTTGTGGCTGGTGCCCACAGAGACCTCCAGAAGTTGAAGCAAGGAGATGGAGTTTAGTGGTCTTGGAGAATGTGGCTACAAAATTTACCCAGAGGGAGTAGGCTCTGCTGGCTCCTGCTCAAAGGAACTTGTACCAGCCTCTGGAACAACCTTTCAGCTGTAGCATGTGAATTTTGATATGTAGTGTTTTGATGATGTTTGGGTTATGTCGCGATTATATGTATTAGAAAGTCTTTTAGACCTAGGAGTAATTTGAAGTATACATTTTTTCATTATCTCATTTTTTATGTTTTAACTGTTTCTTGTTATAAAAGATGTCCATATTCATTATAGAGAACTTAAATTTTATATTGAAATATCGAGTAAAAGTCATTCATCATCCCACATTGTTTATTTTCAGCCTTATTTCCTTGCAGAAAGGTTTTAAACGGAGTGGGGGGGGGGCAGTGAATACAGGGAGAGTTCATTGGAAGGGAGAGAAAGTCTTTTCTTTTATGAGTAAAATAAATTATCCCTTGTAAACGATGGTAGTAAATGGTAATAGAGGGCAGAGACTGACTATGTACAATGAGACACAGGCTACGTTTTTAGAATAATAACAAAAAATCATGGGTTTTTAGTTCTGTAGGACTTTCTGAAAGCAGTTTTGAATTTTTTACTTAGTTTAAGGCCCTGGATGGAAATATATATCATTTTTCTTTTTCGAATCATTGTGGTTTCTGCATCAGGATAAACAACTTACCTTTGCTAAGTTCTTCAGAAGCCATATTTTGGTCCAGGAAAGTGTAGTTCCAGTCCCACTTGTAGCAAATGTCTGTTGTTCCTCCTGTTTTACCCCTTTAGGGACCCATTTTAGATGCAAAATCCTTTTCATGCTTTATAATTCAAAATAGATTATTTTCTTTTCCAATTATAATAATGACAGAAAAATGCTAGTCTGTTGGCAGTTACTATAGTAACCATGAACAACTTACTTCTTTTAAATGGGAAATGGACACTTAACTCTAAGTTTTTGCTTCATTTTCTGAAGCCAAAATGCAGTCAAATGCTTTGTAAAGACTACACTTTCGAATAGTGTATACCATAAATTGTGTGTATATTTGTGTATGTGTGATTGTGTATGCATAAATATTAATACAAATCTATAAGAGATACCCATTATCACTTGTTTTTGAACTAAATTCCTTTCTGACAGAGATGTGTGAAATTAATTGGAATGCAAACAATATCCAAGAGACCGCTTTAACACATGGCTTCTCTTTATTATGATTTTTATCTGAAACTTACAGGAAACTGTTTCTCCCCTTAAAGGACTAAAGGATGCTTGATAGCTTTGAGTCATGCAAATACATTTCTTTCAGAGAAAAAGAATGAACTGCCCTTAGTGGACGACTGCCAATATTTACATCCTCCAGTGCGGCCTGAATCAGAGCAGGGAGGATGTCGGTGGGTGGGAAGAAGTTAGTATTTTTAATCAGGAACAAAATTAACATCAGGAGAGACAGCCTGAGATGTCAGATAAATCTGATACCCGAGTATGTCCAAGCTGAACCTGCAGATGAACAGGTTGGGTTCAGTAAAGTAATTTAGTTCTTGCAAAATACACTTTGAAATAGACAGCTTTATAACGTAGAATGATGGAGAGACTTTGAAATTCCAGGCAAATTCATAAAAATATTCCTGCTCTAAAAAAGTACTCCTGCTCAAATTTATCATGGCATTTTAAGCAGTGCTGACTCCATAAATTCTGACTTTTATCAACAGCACTTCAATAATGTTCAGAAAATAAACTTCACAGGAAAACCTCGGGTGTTCAATTAGTGTTAAACGTTTTAGGGCAGAAACAGATAATGAAATTATGAGGACAACGGCAGCTTAACGTTTTGTGGCTCACAAGAGATTTATGCATTCCAATATAACCTCAAGCTACGCATATGGCATAATAAAAAAGAATGGATTCCTGACAGGGGAACACAGGGCAGGGAGTTTGACTGTACTTGTCTTAATACTAGTTCTTTGTCTTAACGGCAAGACTAAAAATGCTGCCCCTTGCTCTCAGGACAAATCCAGGCTTTACTTCCCCTCAACTCCCCTCCCCCCTCCCATTATTACTCAAATAACATTTGAATGGAATATAGCTTCTTTCACAAGAATCATTTCCTCTTTAGCACAAATTGCATTAGGCTCACAGGGGGTCCTGTGGGAATTGCTGGTCTAAAAAAAGTCCGCAGAGAAATGCCTGGCCTCTCCCCAGCCTCTGTACCCAAGAAGAGCAAGGGGTCACTCTCACAAAGTTTTCCAGGATTTCAGCAGGAGGTGAAAGCAGAAATCATTCATGGTACCAGTCTCTACGACAGAGGCATCTGGCTGTCCCCTCACCCTGCTTGGTGGCCCTGGTGTGCACACACTCTTTTTGGGGGGGCAGGGGAGGCTGGAAGGGGTTCTTCTTGGAGTGCTCCTGTGGATCTTTCAGGATTTCTTTCAAGGCTCATTAGCTTGGAGGACTGCTAGGAAAATTGGAAAGCTGTCTGAAACCTTTCCATGTCGACTATCAGGGCATCCCCCAGCAGACTGCAGAAATTAAAGGACTGAATGCAAAGAGGCTGCCAGTGGGGCTGGTTCCCAGTGTACTTCTCAAGCAATTGAACAGATTCTCGGAAGGGAGCATTTGGAAACACTGGGTAGCTTTTTTTTGCCAGCTCAAGTGTACCCTTCTACGGTTAAGGGTTCTGAAGATAAAGTAGGGTGTCACTTTGGTTTTGGAGATCACCCTTGGGTAGAAGTTATCTCTGGGTTTCCAGGCCCTTGTTGAGGCTGACGCTTCTCTTGTGAATAGCGCGTATCTATACACTGACGTGTGTATAGCCCATCATCACAAGACCTGCTCTTTCAGAGGCAGAGGAATTCAAATTTACGAGGGACACGCGCTCTGAAATTCTACGTGAAATGAAGTGTAAGGGGGTTTGGAGTCATGGAGACCTGGGTCCGGATCTGGCCCCCCCACTTGATCTTGAGGATGTTGTTTCACTTTTTTGAGCCTGTGGCCCTCTCTCTGAGCAGGGATAATGCCTACTTCCCATGACTGTTGAGAGAATTCAATCAGCATAAGTAACACTTGGCACAGTGTTTGGCACAGAGTAAAAGCTTAATAATTGGATCTGATTTTGTGAAACCCGATTGAAAGGGCAATACTCTGTTCAGTAGAACCGGTAGCTGGCAGTTGCCTTTGGTGATACACGCATCCGATCGACCCTTCTTTCTGCCTGGGAAGTGATGCTCGTGCATCTTTCACCAGTTCTCCTGCGTTCTTTTCCTTCCCAGGCATGATGCCCTCAGGTCCTACTTTCAGTGTCAAGCTTTTGGGAAAGGTGGGAAGAGCTACATAATTATAGACCTGAGAAAAATTTCAAAGGGCCATTCTGCATCTAGAAATAGAAAAATCAGTAATAATGGCTACCATTTGTGGATACCTTGCTATGTACTAGGCAACCTAAATGCATTAAATCTCCCTTAAGCTTCACAACAATAAGATGAGATAGGTCTCATTTTATTCCCATTTCACAGATTAAGAAACTGAAGTATAGAGAGATTACCATGCAGCTCATGGAAATTTTAGGACTCACACCCAGGTCCATGTGAGAGCAAAATCTTGAGAGCAAAAATTGTAGTAATCTCAGCTGTCTATTCTCTTTTGAAATATCTTTTAAGGATAAGAGAGACAGCCTCAGTGTTCAGTCACCTTTATAATCAAGAAGTCTTCTTTACATCAAGCTGAGATTTTCAGTCCCATGTAGTTCATTGTTTGGCTTGTTTTATATATATATTATTTTTTAAATTCCAGTATAATTAACGTACTGTCGTATTCGATTCAGGTGTAGAACATAGTGTCGTTCATTTGTTTTGATTGGTTGCCTGTTGAGATTGGAATAGAGGAAACTTGGTGTTTCTTGCGATCATAGCAACTCTTTTCAATTAGGTGAAGTTGAAGTCACCTGTTAGTCTTTTCTACCAAAGTCTCCTCCGTACTTCAGTTATATAGGGGAATGCAGGAGAATCAGAAAGTGGGACATGGAAGGAAAGGGGGCCGAACCGTACACTGTTGATCCAAATCCTATAGGGAATTTGGGCTTAATCCAGCCAGGGGGCTGGAGCCAGTGTAGATCACGCCACAGGTATGTCTTGATTAGGGCGAGCCAGCTAGGGATTTGTGCCACTGCACCTGTTGGTCATTGGTTAATGGTTGCCCCTCTGAGGATGTAAATTTCCAAGTACGTCATGCTGTCCACGTGAGCAAAGCAGGCTCCTTCAGCTTGAGGGCAGCCCTCAGACAAAGAGGTGCAGGTGTTGGCAGCTAGGAGCCACTCTGCTTAAATACAGAAAGAGGCCTGAGGGGTTAATGGGCAGAGCACAGACAGCACAGCCTTGCTGACTAATGCCGGGGAGAGCAAAAGGATCTCTCCTTGGTTCGGGCGTTTCATGTTCTGTTCATATTTCCCAGGGCTTCGTTTACTTTCTCTCCTCTCCAGCGGGGAAAGAGAATCCTTCCTCTCTTAGAGAAGCAGCAGAGTAGGGTTGAAAGACCATGGGTTTGTGGCAGAATGGTTGGGTCATAATCTGGCACTCCCTAGCTGTGCGTTCTTGGGCAAGTTGGTTAAAATCTCCTTAAACTTCAGTCTCCTCATCTAATTAGTGATCTAGCTCCCACCTCACAGGTATGCTCTAAAGATTAGTTGAAATAATGTATGTAAGGTACCTAGTACAGTCCCTTCTCCTTCCATACTACCACAAAGGAAAGCAGATAAAACGCTCCCTTTAAATCATCGTCGACACTACAAAATTAGGAAACACTATTATTAAAAGTCAGCTTCTGAGTATCCATGTCAGAAATACATTGCCCTACAAACTATTGGGCAAATATGTTTAACTTTAAATATATATATCTTTTAAAGATTTTATTTTTTATTTATTTGACAGAGAGAGACAGCCAGTGAGAGAGGGAACACAAGCAGCGGAGCAGGGAGCCTGATTCAGGGCTCGATCCCAGGACCCTGGGATCATGACTTGAGCCGAAGGCAGACGTTTAACGACTGAGCCACCCAGGCGCCCCTAACTTTAAATATATATTCTTAGAAGATTTTATTTACTTTTGGGAGGGAGCTCGAGCACAGGAGAAGGGGGGGAGGGGTGGAAGGAGAAGCAGACCCCCCACTGAGCAGGGAGCCTGATGCCGGACTTGATTCCAGGACCCTGGGGTCATGATCTGAGCAGAAGGCAGCTGCTCAACCGACTGATTGATACTTAGGTGCCCTAAATATATATATACTTGTGTCAAGATGGATCAGATCGCTCAATATCAAAAGTCTTTCCAAAAGGTCACCTATATCCCTCAATGCTAGAGAATGCTTGTATTTGCAGATGGGCAAAGTCTACAACTACAGGGGCTGCAGACTTGGAAAGATTGCTGTCATCAGCTCAGTAGCTGCCCACTGCCACATGCCGGGGCCTCCAGTAATGGAGGTCTGTGCTCCTCCTCCAACCAGGGGCTGATTTTTCTTCTCCTTGATAGAGCACGGCTGTCAAAGATGTTCACGAAGTGTTTTCTAATTTGAAAATAACAGCATGCCCCTGTAATTGTCGGGAGCCTTATCAGTTAGCATCGCGTAGCAAAAACACAAGTGAAAATGTTACTTCGCAAGCACTTGCCATGCTTAAATGCAAGGAGGGAAGGGATCCAGAGGCTGTAGCCATTTTCAGGGGCTGTTACCCACGGGATCAAACCTTTACCAGGCGATCCGTGGGCCTAGCTTTGATGGAATCTAAAGTGCGTCCTGTATCCCAACTTACTCCTTTTGGAACAGATAAGAGGGAATTGCAGGTAACACCTCGGCTTTGGGTTAGAAAGCGTTAATTGCTCTTTGCTTTTGGTACATGTGATAAACTCACAGTCCTGCACTCTGTTAAGCACGCACCACACACAGGAATACACACCCTTTCCTTTTCTCGATGCACATTTGTTTTGCCTCTTGTAGTTTGCATGTGGGTCTTCCTGGGTGTTTATCATGGAAACACGTGCACGTGTATAAATGAGTCCCGCAAAGCAATCTTGGTTCTATTATGCCCTCCGAGTGTAGAGTAATCAGAATAGCCCCATGCTCTCAAGTTGCCAAAATTATGTTCACTTATGGCTCACTGTGGGGTCTCAGAATCTTCCTCCCTGTGCCCACGTCCCTCTCATCGATTCTAATGAAAGTTATGCGTGTGTGTTAGGGGGCGAAAGAGCCCTGTGGATGCTCTCTCCCACATACGGATTGAAAGGCTGGGCTGAAAAACAAAATATCACTTTACTGTTTATTTTTATCACACCAGTTTTTATTAACCAGATCTCCTATGATGAGGTCCAGGCATCTCACCAACATGATTATGCTGATGGAGAACATGTGTAGCTAATCTCCCTATGTTCTGATCCGTAGGCTGGGCTTGGGAAAACTGCTGTGCCGGCAAGGCTTCAAGCCTTCCGCATAACCACAGTGGATGTAGAATTGTAAAAATCAGCCTTAGATTGTTTGACCCATGCTGGAATCTGCTCTATAACTGATGAGGATTGTAGAAATTTTTAGCTGGAGAACTGCAAAGGTCTCTCTATGTCCTCAAAAAGCCCCTTGTATTCCACATCCTGAGAATTGTTTCCAAATGAAAATTATGAAATAAATTAACATTTCCCTCTAACTGAATTTCTTTAAAAATTTCTTTTCACTCTTCTTTCTTCCCTCCCACAATACAAAAGTTGAAATATTTTTTTTTTCTTTTTAAAAGCTGAGAATGGAGCCCAATGCAGGGCCCTGAACTCAGGACTGTGAGATCAAGACCTGAGCTGAGATCAAGAGTCAGACGCTTAACTGACTGAGCCATCCAGGCACCCCAAAATGACTTTTAAACAAACCACACTTTGTGTAGTAGAAAATGTGAGCCTCAATGTGGTCTCAAGGGAATAGATTAGATCACTCAACCAATTAAAGAAAATCAATAACTTCATGATCCACCTCTAACGTCTCTAAACACATCTCCTCTAATTCTATTACTCAAGCTGCTGGAGACACTTTGTATATTGCTTTCCAAAGAAGACCCTTAAACAGCTACACATAATATGGAAAGAGATCCCTTTATCGTCAGATGGGAGTTATTTGTTTTTCCATCTCAATGTCTGATTAAATATGATTAAAGATACTGTGTTGTAATAAGTAACCTTGGAAAGTTGCCCTGGGGGAAACCAGAGCTAATGGATTCATTAGTTTAGGGATGGGAAATGGATGCAGCCGCTGAGCTGAAGTCAATGAGGGGGAAAGGGGACCAGTGGGCAGGTGCAGGTCTCCACGGCAAGCTCTGCACTTGTAGTTGAGTAGGGAGTTATCGGTGTAGCAGCTTCTTAGGAAAGTTAAGTAGAGTCAAAGGCCTAGAGAAGGAAGTAGGCAGAGATTGACGCAATCCATTGTTTAGGAACAAGCCCAAGAACCCATGCCCTCCAGGGCGCAAAGAGGAGGCTGTGCACAAGCCAGGTACATACCGAGTAGAAAGCACTTACTGAGTGCTTACTCTGTGCAAGGTACCTCGCCCAGGTGTTTTACAGCAGCTTGTTTAACTCTTAAACTAGCTCTCAGAAATAGTTACAATTAGTTACCACCCCCTCGTTTTCCCAAGTGTGAAAACTGAGGCTTGAAAAAAAAGGTAAAAGGAACTTGTCCAAAGCCACATAGCTAGTAACCCACATTGAAGCGGGATTCAAATTCAGGCAGGTTGATTGCAGGATCTTCTCCCCCCCTTCTATAAGACTGCATTGATTCAAAGTGATAAAAACAGCAGCATTAACTTGACCATTCTAGAAGCTCAAGAAATAAATCCTACAGAGGAACTTAGCATGACATCATTTTATGCACCTTGGAATTACCCGTCCTGTAGGCAGATGTGTTGAAAGAGGGGCAGCTGCATTGTACTAATAGACGTGCAGGACGTGAGGACGGTCAGGTGTATTCACTCTTCAGTTTGCTCCCAGAATGCCTGGCGTCCGAGGTTCTCATTTAGGAACTTTGTGTGGGACTTTGCGAAGCACATGTGATGGGCCCTGTAGCTAGGATGTGGTAGAGTCAGACACCTTAAGAGAGCTCAAAACTCGACCTGGAGGGCATTAGAACACAGACATGGAGGGGAGAGCTTGAGAACCAGAACCAACAGCGAGAGTAAAGAAGAGGCAGCGCAGTGCCCACGTGTGGGTCCCAGAAAGGAAGTCCTCCTTCTCCTTTGCAATGAGGGATCAAGGCAAAGTCAAGAAGGAGAGCAGCAGAGTCAGATGACAGCTTATTGGGAGTTCTAAATTCTTTGAGTATTCTTTTCTCAAGCTACACCCACTCACTAGATGGTTTCCTCTTGTTTCCTGGCTTTAATGCTTATTCTGTACCACATTCTGTAAGATTTGTATCTCTAGTCTTGATCTTTCCCTTGTCTGTGCGATGTCAACTTATATAAAATATAGAATATACAATGCCTAACAGGCATCTCAAAAATTTTCCTATCCAGAGCTGGACTCTCTTCCAACATCCCTATCCCAAACCTCTTCCTCACGAGGTCGTCTCAATTTCAGCAAATAACACCAACATCCGTCACTAATTCTTCTCTTTCTGCACCTCCATCCATCCACCCCCTTCAGTCTCTCTGTAAGTCCTGCCAGACCTGTCTCCAAAATACTGTACATCAGGGGTTCCTAAACTTATCTGTACATCGAATCACCTGGAGAGCATCAAAACCTGACGCCTGTGTCCTACCCTCAGCGATTGTTATCTAATTGATCCGAGGTGTGGCCTGGGGTTTGGGAAATCTACGCGATCCCTCCCCCAGGTGATCGTAACCGGCAGACGAGCTCACGAGCCGTTGCCATACATCTCCAATAACCCAGCCATTATCTCTTCACGTCTGCTGCTTGCATTGCAGCGCCTCTAACCTACCCATTCCACCCTCGCACTACCCAGTAGCTAGAAGGATCTTGTAAACATGTAGCTCCTATCAAGTCACCTCCCCGTTCAAAACACCCCTGGGGCTTTTCGTTGCAGTGAGGAGTAAAATCCAAATCCTTTACTGAGCCTTCAAGGACCTATAGGATCTAGTTCTTTCCTTTCCCTCTGACCACACGTCTTCCCAGCCTCTTTCGTTCATGCTGTGCTTCGGCTGTATCAGCCTTCTCTTGGGTTCTCTAATATGCCAAACTTAATCCCATATCAGAGCTTTAACATTTGTCATTCCTTCCGCCGTTAGCCTCTTCTCCCAAATTTTTGCCCTGCTGGCGTTCTTGTCATTCAAGTCCCAGCCTGAATGTCATTTCCTCAGAGAAGATTTACATACCATAGTATTGTCCACTCCAACCATTCTCTCTCCTTCTCTAGTTTCCTTGCAGAATCAAGTTAGTATGTTTATTCTGTGTGTGTATATATCTGTATATATCTGTGTGCCCCTGTGTTTCCCCCTCTGCTAGATCAGAAGCTTGATGAAGCATAACCCTTGTTTCTTTTGTTCACTCCTGTATTGTCAGTTTTTAGAATAGCTACTGGACGATAGCCGTTACTTATTAAATATATGTTGGCTGACTGACTATGAGAACGACTGGACATATTTTCCAGACTATAAGGTGATTAGCAAAAGATGGCTTTCCCAGGAGCTTGTATCATTCCGGATCTGTGATGCAGACAATGGTGCTAGGACATGGTGCTTATGTCCACTGGTAAAATGGCATGTTAAGACCTGGAACCCGAATCTAGTTTCGATGTTCTCCTTCCATTGACTTATTTTAGGAAATATGTTTAAGTCCCTTAGGTGCTTCATGTGTGGAACTGGGTAAGAGACCCAGGGATAGAAAGCAATAGGATGTGTTAGAATGGTCTAATTTATGCTGAGGTAACAACCAACCAACATTCTCAGTGACTTAACACAACAAAACGGTTTATTTCCTACTCATGCAAAGTCTGCTGTGGGTCTGGGCAACTCTCCAGAAAGCTGTCCTCCTTCACACGATGTCTCAGCATTCCAGTCTGCTTTGCTCTTGAGACAAGTCTGTATCAACATGGTCACAGAGGAGAAGATAGCCTATCATGTACCAGTTCCTTAGTTCTTTTGTTCACATTCATTAGCTAAAACAAGTCACGTGATGGCCCCAGAGGAGAGGAAAACTATAAATCTTGGTGAGCAGCTGGAACAGGTCAAGGTAGGGCAAAGAAAAGAAACAATTAGGAAGCATTTTACTGCACAAGTGTGGTGAAGGGCTACATTCTCTACTTCTGGTCAATATTAGGAGTAGAGTGGTGAAAACGGGTTTCTAAAACCAGATAAATATAACAGAAACAGGAAGCTCCAGCAGAAATCATTTGACTTCCCCACTATTTCTCACATTCTTGTGGCAAGAAGTATTAAGACATTAAGATCTTAAATGCTGTGTCCTAAGGAGACCTAGTAAGTCAGCCTTTGTGAACAGAAGGTATTTTGCAACCTTCTGGCTTAGAAATCCATTTTGCATCCACTGGGTTACTGAACAAGCTTTCCCCATAGGGCATATTATCTATATCAGAAAAACAAACCAAATGGACTCTTGTCAGACTTCTCAAAAAAGTCCCAGACCTTTTGTGGCCTCAAAATTGAATTATTACAATGTTTGCTATCAGGGTCTCTCCCTTGATCTGTTGGTTACTAATTCAGGGTAAGTCTCCTAATTGGTGTGCCTTATAGAGGTTGTTACATCTGCGTTTGAAGATTGCACTTACGTCATCTTGCCCCAGGTGCAATTCGACTCAGTGACTTTGATCTCTCAACTCACTCAAACAGTTTTACAGGCTACTTTCTTCCTAGGGTTCTACTTAAATACTGAAATAAACAAAGGACATTGGTGGCAAATGCTAACCTGGAATCCTTGGGATGTACTTTAATCCACATAGATGACTTTGGAGTCATGATTTTCAAAGAGAAGTCTACTTTTTCTGACCTTTCTCATGGCTCAGTGCAAATTTCTCTGCTCTCTTAGGCTCACATAATGACAATATCAGAAAATCTTCATTTGGCAGCTTACTTTAAAGATGCTTTAAAGGCACCTAGGTGGCTCAGTTGGTTAAGCGTCTGACTCCTGATTTCGGCTCAGGTCATGATCTCAGGGTCATGAGATGGAGCCCTGTGTTGGGCTCCGCACTGGGTCTGGAGCCTGCTTAAGAGTCCCTCTCTCCCCTGCCCTCTCTCCCTCCCTCCACCCTACTTTCTCTCTAAAAGAAAAAAAAAAGATAAAGATCTAGACAAAAGGGGAAGAAAGAATGACAGTGATGATTTCCACTCTGTGGTAGCATTAGCATTTGTGGTCACAGGAATGCCATGTAGTGAATTATTCAGCCACTCGCTCAATGCTGTCATGAGAAGGAGCAGTTTCCCGTGCTCCCAGGAGCACTGTCCCAGGAACACGTTCCTCATCCATCAAGATGTGTTCTACTGAGTCACTCAATATTTGCATTATAACTATAAAAGGCTACATTGAGCTGCGATGTTTAGAATATTCTATTATACTTCAATATCTACTGGACTGTTTTATGGACACATGAAACACTGCAGGATGCTTTTCTCTAGGCGTATCCTAGAAAGTTTCCTATTTCCTTTTGCAGTGAACTCTCTCATTCATCCCAGTATCCCTTGTACCTAACACATTGTCGCACATGTTTATGAAATGAATAAGTATTGCAAGGATATAAAAATTCCTTGATACGCGTAAGTATTTACTCTGGGAATATGAACAGTATTATTATTGTCATGGGAGACTAGAGCAAGATGGTCTAAAGTTACTTTCCTGGCTTTTTTTCCTCAGTAGCCTCCTAAGTGTTAAGTGTATTTTTACATGTATTTGTTTGAGTGGCCCTACAAATGCATTATAGGCATGTGTTCCTATATTTCATTTATAGCTCTCTTCTGAAGAGATGAGCTGTATTTTTCCATGCAATAGAGAAAATGCTCATCTTGGTGTTGGGTGGTGTCAAACATACTAAGCATAGGCACTTAGCATATATATTTTTTTCTTGCTAGATGGTCTATTTTGAAATGTGTTTAAAAAGTAGATAGATCTACAAACATATTTATAAATAAAGCATAAATGTATACTTCCTAAAGTCCAGTTTTTATGCATATGTTTACATGTGTATTTTTTACCTGACTTCAGAGAGATTATAAGGCTACTGGACAAGATATATGTGTGTATTATAATGTTCAATTAAAAAGAAATTGTCAAGAAAATCAGAACAATGAAAAATAAAGGCAGTTGGAAAAAAAGTATCTTCATCGAAGAGGCCAGGGTACAAAATTATGTTACAAGGTCCTGTGACCTGCTCCAAGCATTCTAATAGGCGACGTATAAACCGGAACTCAAGGTACCTACTCTTTGTAGGATAAAACTAGGTGCTGAGCTATGGCCCAACTCTTCCTGGTACTGAAGCCTAAAAAACGTATCATGTAGATCGTCACTGAGAAGACACCGTGTAATGCAGTTGATAATACTTTCAACAGTGTGCTTATCGAAAATACACTGGGCTTCACAGAACTGCTTCTGGTAACGTCCCTCAGCATAGGGTGTGACATTGAAGTCAATGTAAAAGCAATTCTACAGAGGACCAATTTGATGAGGTCCAGGGACATAGCTCTCTGCCATCTAGCTTAATCTCAAGATAGATTTTTAGAGGGTCAGAGTCATGGGTGGACATTCATAAATTGTTTCTTTCAATTAAGCTTTGGCTAACTATTGGCTGACACTGAGTTCAGGATGATACTGTTATTGATAGGAGGAATGCCCTAGGAGCCATGGACTCCTGAGGTCTTAGAAAATGTCATAGAGACTAATCAGACTCAGAGATTCTAGGAAACGATAACTGTTGGATGTCCTCCAGCATCAAGTAAAACCAATGACTCAAATTTAGCTCTAACTTGTTTATATAAAAGAAAATTCAATATAGTTTCCACTGAAAAACCTTTTAAACTTTTTTATTATTTAGGGTCATGCTTTAAGTATTAAGTATATGCCCTGAAAATTAATGTATTAATAAAAAAATAGAGATCTGGAAAACAAAAACTTTTAAATAAATGACAACTTCTTTTGAATGCTGAGATCAAAATGACTTAACTGAAAGATTACTTGAATTTAAAATCCGTAAACTTGGGGCGCCTGGGTGGCATAGCGGTTAAGTGTCTGCCTTCGGCTCAGGGCGTGATCCCGGCGTTCCGGGATCGAGCCCCACATCAGGCTCCTCCGCTATGAGCCTGCTTCTTCCTCTCCCATTCCCCCTGCTTGTGTTCCCTCTCTCCCTGGCTGTCTCTATCTCTGTCAAATAAATAAATAAAATCTTTAAAAATAATAATAATAAAATAAAATAAAATAAAATCCATAAACTCATATAGAACCCCAAAGATTCGTAAACAATTAAACAATGTCATCTATGAAGTGATGACCCAGAAGAAATAGACAGTTGTATTCTATCTTCAGTAAATGTGTAGCATTTAGAATATACTTCCAGGGGCGCCTGGGTGGCTCAGTCTGACTTAACGGTCCGACTGTTGATTTTTGGCTCAGGTCATGATCTCAGGATTGAGCCCCACATCGGGCTCCATGCTGAGTGCAGGGTCTTTCAAGATTCTCTCTCTCCCTCTCCCTTTGACCCTCCCCCCACCCCCCTCTCTCTTTCAGATGAATAAACAAATAAAATCTTTTAAAAAAGAATATACTTCCAGAGCAGTTTACGTGCATAAATAATAGAGAGAAGAATGCCGAGCATGTTCCAGGTGCGTTCGGATGGCCGCATAAAGAATTCAGCAACTACAGCCTACCTGGCTGTGTAAGTGGTTGACTAGGGAAGCACAAAGAGCAGACAGATAGGGCCCATGACAATGGCGAGAGCGCCTTGCTGAATCCACACAAAGCTCTTCCTAAGTACTTAGGGTCTAAAAAATCTGTCAGATGGCACCACAGCAGGCTAATGTGGTGGCATGTTCTGGAGGCATTAATTTGTTTTTTTCCCCCTGCTAAATAGTGGGGGAAAGTGAATTTTAGTAATTAATAGGCACGTACCCTTCTTTCGTCATATTGTCAGCTTCGGTTGGTTTCTGTCTTGCCATTAACATGTCTAATGCATATGTCAGGCGGAAGCCTGACATGCTAGTGGCAAACAGAATATTATGTGAAGGCGGCAATGTGTTAAAACAATTGAGCGAACAAGCACTAAAGTTTGCTGCTCGGGCCATATGTTACAGTGTTTAATTTCCCGTAGTGGAGAAACATGGTTGTCAGAGAAAAAGATGATGAATACATTTACTTTGGGCAACTTATTACAATGAAGAATGACTTTCCAGGGGAAGAGAACAGAAGAATTAGGCTTGTGTGGAGAGCATATGGGAGGCATGCAGACACAGGCAAGGATAGCAGGACGGTGTGCTTTCAAATGAAAGACATTTAATCAATGCATGTGGCTGGTGTTGACATATGGAAGTGAGAAATGGGTTTTGATTTGGAAGACAGGAAGCAGGTTAACGGTAGTACAGGTGGTTACAGGATGATTGATACTTGGAATAACTAACAGAGAAAGAATATGTAACTCAGTCGGGCAATAGACTCCAAAGAACAATGTAATTTAGAAAAATACAGAACATGAAATGATCCAGGGCAGGTCACCTGGCTCTAAGAAGAGATGACAGACAGAACGAGCTGATGATCAAATGATAGTGAAGGGGATGAGCCGGGGAAGGAGCCACCAGCAGAGGCCAAGGGCTCCAATGCGCCAACTCAGAGGTGGCTGAGGCTGAGGATGAACATTGTCCAAGCGGGGGGAAATGACATGATGGCTAACAGTCTTTGCAGACGGAAGCTGGTGCAGCTCCGATTTTGCTACCCTGCGGCTGACTTGGAGCGTCAGAAATTCGACTTCAAGTTGGAAGAAAAGTGTCATCTGCTCCTATTGAGGTCTTGCTGTGAGGGTGTGAAACACACACTAAATGTTGTTTGTACATTTTTTTTCTTCTGCAACAGGAATTTCTAGGTAGACCTGTGTATTTGCTTTCTTTTCTTGATTCCAAAAGTCCATAGGAGAGAGCTTTTAAATTACCTTTATCTGAATGATATTTAATCTCCTCCTTCCAGAGGTAAAAGGTTAGCTCATGAACTTGGTGAGGCAACATATAATTTAGAATTTAAGTCGCGCATTCTCTATTCATTTTTTTGTTACTTGGTTAGGGAGATGGCCTTGGAAAGATGTTTGGAGAGAAGTGATGCTAATCACTAATGATTATTAGAAAGAATATATAATATCCAGATCCTACTCAAAATATCACAAATACCTACACTCTAGAAATACTGAGTTCACAAAGATATTATATAAATCAGTACCTCGTAATGGTTCAAGTGTGGTTAGAGTAATGGATTTAACAGTCAAAGGTAGCACATTGTTCTTTTCTAAACTGAAAGCACTTGCTAGACACTCGAAATGTGGATCTCGCTGACAAAGTCTTTCTTTTCTTAAAAACGTACACTTCTTATGGGTCAAAGAAATTCAAGAAATCTCCCTTCAGATGTTTCAAGAATTAAACATGAAAATAAAACCTGGACATAAACGCTGCTTTCACACTGGTCTCCAGGTAGTGTGGGGAGGTGCGTGAGGTGGACAGGAAGGGAAATGGGAAAGGAAGATGGAAGATGGGGATTTTGAATTGTTGGTATTTACCTATAAGTCAGAGAGTGGCCCGGCTGATTTTATATTTGCCTGTTTATGCTCTTTAGTCCTTACATTTTTCTGAAGATGAAACTTTAGCCAAGGAGAGCCTACACATTGCAGATGGTATTGATTGAATTCTGAGAGTGAGTCTAAATTGATCGAACATAAATTATCCTTGAAACCAAAGAGTAAGAATGAGTGATTAGGGAAGAGGCCAGAAATGAAGATAATTAAATTTAACTACCAGTTCTCTTGCAGAGAAGTCCTTAGAGTGGTGGACAAACTGCCTCAGTTTCCTCCATCAGAAAATGAGGACAACGCTTCCCCTTCTCATCAAGTCTGTGAGCCTCAAGTACAGCCTGAAATCTACTTGGAAATCACACAAATGGTGCAATGGATGTGAAACGAAATGTTAGCATCCAATATCCCGTAGGTCTCACTCTTCATTCCTTTTCAAGTGTCTACCACTTCTGTTTTCAACAAGTACGCCTTTTGCCCTGCCACCCTGAGTCTCTTGACTAATTCTCTAATGTCTAAAAATTGCACTTGCAGACAAGTGACAGTGGACATGGAGTTGCCCTTACGCCCCTTAAAAATGATTTAAATTGTATTTTTATCTGAACATATGCTGCACTCTTGAGGGTTTGATGAGGGGGACAGAAAGTAGCAGGCCAAAACAATAACCATTAACATAATCAGAACCCACATGATTTAAAAATAGGTACTATGAGCTTCATAAATGGGTAGTGTGGATCGTTATCATTGTGAAAGGTGATGGACTCTATGCACATAAAATACGAGGAAAGAAGAAGACAGTCCGTCCTTGTAGGGTCAAAGGGCAATGGGCTAGCCTCAGACTATGGTAAACCGGCAAATTGCCAGAGGGGAATGAATGACCAATATGCCTGATCTGATTTTTTTTTTCCCAAGAAAAAAATGGAAGCATGGACTTTTATACAAAATCCAAAATTTTAAATGTTGACAATTAAAACAAACACCACGGTATGTCGAACAAAATATGTGTACAGCGCACACGGGACCTCTAGATCCCTAGTTAGCCACTCTTGATTTGAAAAACGTTTCATGCTACAATGATGTACTTTTCAGATAAATGCTCAGAACTGCATGGGCTCTCTTACCTTCTAAGGCAAAAGATTTCTTTTTGATTGACTATCGCTGAAATTCTTACGTGTGGAACTGGCCTAAATCCGGTTCAAAGACAATAATTCTTGGAGACCAACCATGTGTCCAGCATTCTCAAGCCTACAGAATGTGGGTGACACAGGCCCCATCCTCCACAGAATAGGAGACAAGATCAGACGAGTTCACTAATGCCCTCAACATAAGGAGGACTGGAACAAGTGCCAAAACAGCAGCACAAACCAGGCGCCTCGAGGCTCCATGGAGGGAGCGAGCACAGTGGTGGGGCCCAGGAAAGAGACTTCAGGGAATGCCAGGCCTGAAATGAGCCATGAGGGTCAATGGGATTTTGACAGCTGAAGATGCTGGAGGAGAGCGTTTCTGGCAACGGCTTACTTGAGGGCATGGATGTGGGAGAGGCCAGGCATGTTTAAGGAAGCACGCAGAGCCAGGTTTGGCTGGAGTATAGGCGTGGCGACTGGTGGGGACAAAGTCTAAGCAAAGCAGCGGGCTCCATACTGTGGGGAGCTTTGAACGCTCAGGTAGGGCGTATGCACTGATGGTGTCGCATTGAGGGACAAAGGAAGGAGACTGAATGGGATAGACTGTAGCTTGTCACTTTTTGGTCACCTGAGCCCATCTACCTATAGATACTGAAGACTGTCCATTCACTGGCATAACTGCAGTCAGGTCTTGAGCTAATATGTGCCCAGTGGCCTGTGTGTTAGGAGTCTATTCCCTTCAGTGAATGAAGGTTTACTTTTCTAAGTCTGCCATCTGTCTCTTGGGTATCCATCTTCCTTCAAACATAGATGGGGTACTCAGGCCATGAGATGACATTTTCTCCTGTGTTCCTGATATTTATTCAAGGTCTGGAATTTAGCCTTAAACCCTGTTGAGCCTGCCTGGAGTTCTAACCACACCTCCTTGATGCTTGCTGACTTTCTTTTTAGAACAGAGTGAGAAGAATGCATTGTGTTCTATATCAGCTCAGCAACTACCTGGAAACCATCTCTAATCTGCATCGACTGCTCCTCACAAAGCAAGACGCTTCACCATCTGATGGGAACACCCAAGACTCAGAGATTCCCATCATCATGACCTCTCCGCTTTGGTGGACATTTTGGTTGGCTGGTTACTCTCTTTGGGGCCATACACCTTGCATTCACATCTTGTTCCTCTTCTGCCAGCTTTTAAAATTTAAATTAATTTTCATAAAGTCAAACTAAAAATACAGTTTGTCAGTTGTTCTAGTCACATTTGAAGTTCTCAGTATCCACAAGTGGTTACCAACTACCGTACTAGATAGCACAAACCAGAGAACTCTTCAATCATTTCAGAAAGTTCTATTAGACAGCCCTGAAAGCATAACCTTGTTTCATGAACCAATGGGCTCAGCCCCGAAATATGCTGATGTTTATAGAGGCACACATTCATGCACCAACCTGCACTGAGCGGAAAGAGCTCTTCCATCAACTCCCATCTGCCTGAAATGGGGCGGGAAGCCTAAGGAATGCCATTCAAGGCACTGGTATGAACACCAGGAACAGATATCTGGCTTGAAAAATGAGTCATAATGGAATGTAAACTGATAAAACTAAGAAGAAAAACAGAAAGGAAAGGAGTGTGGTGATATACTGTATAATTCTAGAGCGCTAATAAAAAGGCAACAATATAAATCACAGGAAATTATTATGACCCTGGATAAGCATAAGCAGGGGCCATATCTGGAACAGAGTTTCAAATTATATTGTATTATACACAATAAAAAATATTGTGGAACTCCACAAAGAGGTGACATTGAGAGAAACCAAAAATGCCTCCAGCCTGTACACATCTTGTTTGCTCATAAAAATCAAGGATATTGAATTTTTGAACTCTGTACCAATGGAGATTTAATATGCTCACAGTTAACATGATGTCATAATAAAATGGAACTTGTTGATATGGATCCTAGAGTCCTTTCATGCTGAGTGGAGACCCCCAGACTCCAATGAAGGGGACCCTGGATTGAACTGTAGAGTCTGTGAAGCAAAGATCTAGTGGGTCCTGTTCTCCATGCATCTTCAGGGTCTCGTAGAGTACCTATCACACAGCCTATTATAAATATTTGTTAAGTGGATAAAGGAAAGAAGGACAAATGAGTGGATAAAGACACTGGGTGCCCCATGTTAATCTGGGAGTCTCAACCTTCATGCTAAGATAGAAACTGTTAGCATCCTCAGAGTCAAACAGGAGACTCACTCAATTATTATTTTCTCTTTGATTTAAAATTTTCTCTTTCTTTTCCTTTTTTCCCTTTCTTTCTTTCTTTCTTTCTTTCTTTCTTGAGAGAGAGAGAGCAAACCAGAGGAGGGGAGGGGCAGAGGGAGAGGGAGAGAGATAATTTTAAGCAGGCTCCACAACCAGCGTGAGATGGACGTGGGGCTTGATCTCAAGACCCTGAGATCATGACCTGAACTGAAACCAAGTGTCAGACACTCAACCGATTGAGCCACCCAGGTGCCCCTGATTTAAAAACTTCTAATTTTTGAAAAGGTCATATATTTGCATGGTTCTAAATATATGCTTAAAGATAAACAGGGAGAAATCTTTCTACTCATCTACCCCATATCCCCAGTTCCTATGCCCACCACTTACTAGTGATCACTATATCTAGTTTCTTGTAAATTTGTCCAGTTCTTCTATGTGTATAATAGCAAATATAAATTCAGGTTCTTATTTCTCCGTTTTTAACTTCAAAGGCAGCTTATCTTACACACTTTTTAAGAAAGATTTTATTTACTTTAGACAGAGAGTGTGAGTGGATGGGTGGGGGGCAGAGGGAGAGGGAGAGGGACAAGCAAACTTCACGCTGAGTGCAACTGATGTGGGGCTTGATCTCATGACCCTAAGATCATGACCTGAGCAGAAATCAAGAGTCCCATGATCAACTGAGCCACCCCGGCGCCCCACTACACTTTTTTGCGTTTTGTTTTTTTTTTTCATTCAATAAGGTCTCAAGAATCCATGTCGTTATGTAGTCAGCTCACTTATTCTTTTTAAGTTTCACTGTATTCTGTTGTATGAATGTGTCATGATTTATTTAATTGGCTTATGTAACAATTTAGGTTATTTCAATTTTTTGCTCTTAAAAACAATACTGTGATAAATATCTTAAACATATGTCCTTTCGTTCATTTGCAAGTGCATTTGTAACATAAATTTCCAGAAGTGAAAGTGCTAGGGCAAAAGATATATGCATTTGTAATTTTGATGGATTTTGCTAAATTGCTCTCCATATGGGGTTATGCTAACATATACTCCCACAAGCAACGTATGAGAAGGCTTGTTTCCTACAGCCTCACCAAGAGAGTGTATTACCAAACTTTTGGATTTTTGCCAACCTGATAAGAGAAAAATGGTACCTCAATGTAGTTCTCATTTGCATATCTTTTATTATGAGGGAAGTTCAACATATTTCCAAATGTTTAAGAGCCATTCATATTTTATTTTCTTTAAAAGATACTTATAACTTTCGCCCAGTTTTTCCTATCAGCTTGTTGGGCTTTTATTTCTCTATTTGTAGGAACTTTTTATCTAATGGGGAAATTAGTTCTTTGTTTACACATGAGTTGCAGATTTTTTTTTTCTAGTCTGTGGGGTTTTTAAGACTCTTTTGACTGTTTATGGGTGTGTGTGCATGCGTCAGTGTGCACGCGTTTGTCATGTAAAAACTTTTATTTTTATGTATTCAGATTTATCAATATTTTTCTTTTATGGCTCCTGGATTTTGAATCAGTTAAAAAAATCTTTCTATTGCAAGGATTAAAATCTTTCTAGGTTCTTTTAGTAATTTTATGGTTTTATTTCTAACATCTAAGTCTGATCCGTTGGAATTTATCATTGCATAGAATAGGAGGTACAGATCTAAATTTTTCTTCCAGATGCCTTTTTATCCCAACACTGTTTATTAAATAGTCCATCTTCTCCCCTGCTTTGAAGTGCCATTTTTAACACATACCAAATTCAGGAATGCTTACTGTTGAGTTGAATGGAGCTGAAGGAACACTTTCCTTGAACATCTTGCCCATTGGTCAAATCTGTTGAGTTTGCCTTCCTGGACAGGGAAGAACTTCTGGGTCCCCTAGTTGTGTCACAGGCCCCTGGTAGACCCTTTTACGGCTCAAGGAACAATGGGCAAGAGAGGTAGAGTTTTGCTCTCTTGGTGTATCAGTCCTTAGGGTTTAAGGTCTCTGTAGTCCATGCTTCTGGGCTCCAGGTGATGGCAGGAGGTTAGGCTACACCCTCAGAAAGAGATTACAGGGGCAGGCGTTCCAGATGAGTAGGGAGAGGAAGTTCTCTTCAGTGCGTAAGCTTTAAGGAAATCACTTCACTTGAGTTTTCATCTTTAGCTGCTTCAGGAGCTGAAGTACGTGCACTCCAAGTCCCTTTAAGCACTGACATGCGGTGAATGGCAAGCAGGAGCAGTCTGATGAGAGCATCTCAGCTGCATGACAAGAGGGCTGGACTGTTTGTATTCCACACCGTCACTGGCTCCCCCGCATAAATCGTGCCCTGCAATGAGGTCAGTTCCAGGGCTCTGGATGTAAATCTGAGGCCGACACTGACCACTTGTGAAATGGCTAGAGAATGAGAGCATGGACAAAGAAAGATTTATGATGTAGCAAGAGATTTGCAAGACTATGAGGGAATGAGAGAAGGCCTGTATGTTCTTTCTCCTTGTAATTTCTGAGCTTGTAATAATCCATCTACCTGCAAACTTTTGAACCTGTCCTATTGCCCTCCTAGGGCTTATATACTTTGACATTTTCAAATATAGGATGAGCTTTTCCAATGTGAAAGTAAAGACTCTTGCTCATCGCAAGGGCAAATTTCAGGATGACATGATCAAAGATGGTAGAAGGACCAAATGTTGGGAGTAGTTATTTACACCATCCTGGATAAAGAGCCCCACGGGTACCATATCAAAAGCTCTGTTTGTGACATTCAAAAAGCCCCAGCCAACTAGCAGCAGGAGGTATCGGATGGGCTGGCGAACATTCCAGGTTTTTTTTTTTTTTTATGTAGATCCTAAAAGCATTGCACATTTAAATCATAGATGTGAATAACATATCTAAAAATGACTGGAAGGCAAAAATATTTGAGTTTAAACAACATGCATTAAAAATACGAGTAAGCATCTTCCTGTATTAATCACATCAAAATGATTTTTTCTACAGTCTGCAGATGTCTCTCACTAAGCGAAGTAACACGTTTCTATTTCAAGGCTATTAACAGTGGAGCAGCTGTACACTACCAGAGAATTTTTAGAAATCATAATGAAATTAAACAGCAGATAGAAAAGGAAATAAAGAAGAGACCATCTTTAGAGCTATGCTTGGTTGGTGGTATTATCATAGTAAATATATATTTCAAGTACATGATACATTTCCATAGAGTGATGCTAGATCAGTATATCATAACTAATTGGAACAGAGTCTTGAGGTTTAAAAACATTCCCATGTTAAGAGAACAGAATGTTTTTCTCTGAAGGATGAAGACAACCTTTTATTCATGTATTTTGACTACGGAATGTGTAAAGTTGTTCTGTAAGTAAAGCTACAATTGATGCATAAGGGCGCACCACAATCGTTCTGATAGCAGTACTGGTCAACCGGTCAGCGGCGTTCGCTGAATGACTATCGTGTGCCAAATATTCAGCACTTAACTCTGCAAATTAAATATTTATTTTGTACCCATTACTTCCAATAAGGAGGCTGGAGTGTTCTTTGTTGTGAGAGAATCTTGATTGTTAATGTGTCTAATCTTCCTTCTTTCTAAAGTGACTCACTAAATACTAAGTTCTTAGACATTTACCCCATTTTTGGTTGTGCTTATTTTTTTTCACCTCTGAATTAACTCTAAGAAGAGTAAAAATTGCATCAACGCTGACATAACATAACTGGAGGAAACTATCTCAAAAGATAAGTTCTTATAGAAGGAAAGGTCATGTTCTAAGTTTAAAAATATATAATTATGGTGAGGGTATATGCTAGCAAAACAAAATCAAAATCAAAACCCATCGCCACATGGAATGCCTGCGTGGCTCAGTTGAACAAGCATCTGCCTTTGGCTCAGGTCTTGATCCCAGGGTCCTGGAATCGAGTCCTGCCTCGGGCTCCTTGCTCAGTAGGGAGCCTGCTTCAACCTCTCCCTGCCGCTCCCCCTGCTGGTGCTCTGATAAATAAATAAATAAGATCTTAAAAAAAAACCCAAAACCCATCACCACACACACACACACACACACACACACACACACACACACACTATATCTATGGCTGAAACTATGTAATTATGAAACTACAGATAGATAAGTTACATAATTTTTATTTTTATTTCATTATATGTACACATATATCAGTTCCACGGTTTCAACAGGTTTTTGATTAGATTTACATCAGGCATATAAAATCCAAATGATATAATAACAAAAGTTATCTTGCCTTCAGAAAGTGCTATTTTATGGGAACAATAATTTCTTACTTATTAGACGCCAATACCAGTATCTGTAGCTGCAGAAAAGCAAGACAATAAGTTGAATATTCCGATATTGGAGATGACATAGGACAAAAGGCAAAAAATAAAAAGGCAAAAAAATAAAAACAAATGAGTTTTTTAATGGTGGTTATGAAGTCACGTATTGTTTTTGTTTGTATTTGAGAAATGTTTTTAACTCATTCATACTATGTGTCACCATTTTTTTTTCGTACAAAGCATGACTCAAAACCTCTTTAAAGCCTTATAACATGTCATAAAATAATTGTTATTGTTGAGTTGCTTATGGAAGTTGAACTCTTACGGCAGGGGTTTTATTTTGCAAAAATACTAGTCTTCAGTTTCATGTACCTGACCTTCATCTTAAAAAGAACTACCCAACTTATCACTCTTTTGATTTTACAAAATATTTTGAATATTCACTAAAAATAGCTCACTGGAGTTGTACACACTAATTTTACATAAAGCAAAAATAAGGTACACGTCATGGAATTGAGTGATAAAGCATATTGTTGGTGAGTTATCTTACTCTTGCAAACTTTTGGGAAAGCCAACCCATATAGTAGACACAAGCCAAAGAAGCCAGCCACCAGCCTCTTCCTCTGTCAGGGGTAGAAGAGAACAATTCTACATTTTCAATGTCACTCCTTGCTTCTAAATTAAAAGTTAAATACACAACTAATATACTGGTAGACCACATCATTTCTTTATTTAGGAGGTATTGGTGTTGAGGACAGGGCCAATAAGAAATAATGTGAAGCTACTATTTCAAACTGTGACCTTCCAGGAAATCAAAAAAGGACAATCCATTTCAATGGATTCCAGACTTCCAAAAGTATTCTAATTCTCCCAGACAACTCTTTTTTTTTTTTTTTATTCAAATGGAAAGCTCAGGTTCTTGTCTTCTTTTCCTGTCTGACTCCAGAAAAACTTCTAAGGGAGCAAAGCAAGAGAGGGCTCCAATTATCTCCAGCACTCTCAGGGAGCCTTTCTTTCTAAGGGCAAAATACAATTTGTTCTACAGCAAAGCACCTCCAACACATGGTCGGGAAGAGAACTTTGATCATGTGCCTTGGATTCTTTCTGCCAGAAATATTCTCTCTTCCTTTTTTCCTGCAGAGTCAACACACAATATTAAACAGCCTGTCTGCGGTATGTAATTAACAAACTGACCGCAGAAGATCACTTACAACATAAAATATTAAATCATCCTAAAAACTAATATCTCCACACCTCATATATTAAAATAAGCGAGAGACTGAAATGAAATAAAACTCTGATGCGTATCATTCTGGGCCTTTGCCCCCCACAAGGGTCTACTCCTTGAAGCATTTAACCATTTCAAAGAAAAAAAAATACACATCAGCTCACACACACACACACACACACACACACGCACATCAAGCAATTTAAAAACGCTTTCTACCCCCAGTCTATACTTCCTCAGAGCAACTCTAACTTAAGACCTCAGTCTGTACTCCTCTTGATCTTACGCTTCACAAATCATTTAAGTTCAGATATGGAGCTCATCAGTTATGTGTCTTCTCATTATAATTGCAATGCAGTCTTGGAGCTCAGTTCTGTTCCCATTGGCTCAATGGTCATCATTTATCTGCTTTGTATATTTAGGGCATTATTTAACAGAAACAGCAATCTGTTTGAAGAATGCGAGAGCTGTTTGATATTAACACAGAGAATGATTAATCAAAGAGCTCTTGGTCCTAAAGCACCAAGAGAGAGCTGAGGTCATTAGCAGGGCAAAACCAGAAGCAAGCTTTGACTAAGAAGATGAGATGGGCCAGTACTTTGAGGATTTAAAAAATAAATAAATAGGAAGTTTACGGTCGTTTATTTCCAGCGCTTTCACTTTAAAGGACCACTGCATTAAGAGAGCTGAAGAAATATTACATTATTTCTAATGCTAGACATCCTTTCCTTAACAGTAAAATATGAAACTATTTGCATCCAGGTAATAGCTGAATCCACCAGTGTCTCTAACAATAATTATTTCTTAATACCGGAATGTTTCGGTTATTTCATATTTTTAAATAGGAAATATCAACAGATGTACAACCAGGCACTGGATATGAGCTAGAGCTGGACTAATTAAAACTGTTACCCTAGTGAGACTTCTCTGGCGCTGCAAGGTAAGGGCTTCTCTGCCAGAGAGACAGAGGTTTAATGTAATTAGCCAGACATCATTCCAAATTAGTTCAATTTTCTGCATTGTTTTGGCAGTCGTATCCACCAAGCATTTACCCCATGATATACCAGGGAAAGTGGGACTGAACACCCCAAGAACAATAAGAAAAGCAATTACCATCTTAAATTTGGGTTTTTCCCAAAGTGCCGCCCCAGACAAAGTGTATTAGTTTTCTACTGCTTCTGTGACAAATTAGCACAAACTTAGTGGTTTAAAACAACAAGCAATTATTATCTTACAGTTCGATAGATCAGAAGTCGTACACAGATCTCCCCAGGCTAAGATCAAGATGTCATCAGGGTACTCCCTTGATGGGGGCTTTAGGAAGAATCTAATTTCTTGCTTTTTCCAGCTTCTGGATCCTGCCCTAATTCCTTGCCCTAATGCCCCTTCTTCCATCTTCAAAGCCAGCAAGATGAGGCCAGCTCCTTCTCACTGTGCCGTGTCTCTGGTTATCCCTTCCAATTCCCTCTTAAAGCCCAGACACATTACCGGCCACCAGTGCTGGTGAGTCCCTGGCTGACGGCAGGAAGCCAGGTTGTAGAGTTCCCCCGACGTGCTGCCTTAAGCCTGGATCCTAGCAGCGCACAGGGAGATTGCCCGGGAGGTGGCGGCGTAGAAGGGAAAGGCATGTGAGGGGGCCAGGAAAAAAATGAGTCTTAGAAAAGGGAAAGGAGAAACAGAAGCAAGTAAGGACACAGGAGGAGATAGAGAGGCAAGGGAAATAAAGTGAAGAATAAGCACTGGAAATTTAGGGCAGATTGGGGTAGGAGTAAATTTTAAAGAATGTAGGAGTAGGGCATGAAATTAGGAGGACAGGTGGGATGATTGCATTGTTTAGGGATAAGTCGGGGATTTTGATAAGTGGACACTTACTGGCCAGACCGTGTGTCTATCTATCTAATCAAATCCAGCATCTACTTAATCTGGACCTTGCAGGATTTGTGTTGGTCTCTGAATAGTAATATATCTAAAAGAAACTGAAACCTGACTCCTGAGTGCTTTGAAAAATATCTTTTATTTTGAAAAACATTTTTGAAAAAGTTGGAAAGGTAGAACTTTAGGATATAACACACTGAAAACATGTCTAAAAATCTTTTACTGTCTCTCTTCCCAAATTCCACTCTGCCTCAATCTCACTGTCTCTGTCTCTTCCCCCGCCATGCCCCCCACCCAACTTCCAGCCCCTACTAGCCCACTGCCTCAGTCTTCCCTTCTTCTCCCACTTTCCAGATTTTTTCTTTTCTTCCTCCTCAGTTGAGCCAGGAGCTGGGCAGCAACATAGAGCATCCTCTCAGGAAGGGAGAGAAGGGAGGCCCTGAAACTTACACTTTCGTGTCCTTCTCATGCATCATCTGTTAATTCCAACAACAGATTTAGGTAGGGGTCATTATCATCATTCAATAGATGGGACAACTGAGCTTTAAACTAAGATCTGATTCCAAAGTCGATGTTTTAAAATACTGTACTGTACTACATACCAACAGTTCTCAGGTGTTGGCATGAATTAAAAGTCTCCTGGAAACATTTGTTAAATAGGAGGATTCTAGGCCCTACCCCAGAGACTCTAATGTAATTTTTTTGTGGTGGAGGTCAGGAATCTGCAGGTTTAACAAGCACTCACATGTCATTCTTTTTTTAAAAGTTTTTATTTATTATTTTAGAGATAGAGTTGGCCGGCGGGGGGGGGGGCAGAGGGAGAGGGACAAGCAGACTTCGTGCTGAGCACAGAGCCAGATGAGGGGTTCGATCCACAACCTGAGCTCACGACCCGAGCTGAAATCAAGAATCAGATACTCAACTGACCGAGCCACCCAGGCACCCCTGCAAACACTCGGGTGTCATTCTAGTGCAGGTGAGACCCAGAACATACTTTGAGAGACACTGCTAATAACTCCTTCATTGGGGAGGATCGTTTGGAAGTGACGTCAGACTAAACACAAGCACACACACGCATGCGCGGGTTTACATTTTTAAGGCACAGCATGTGCTACTTCCCACAGAGCGTGGATTTTATGTGGTTTTTCCATTACCGTTTGTAGTCTCCAGCGGCTCTGTGCACAGGGCACTAGTAAACATAATACCCTTGTTATTTAAAACCTTTCACAATATAAGAAAAGAATTTGATCTCTTTGCTATGATTCAGAAATAATACACAGACGTACACCGTGGTGTTTCAGGTTTAGAAACCATTATAAAAAGCCATTTGTGGTCTCCGACAATGGCTTTAATTAAGAAGAGTGCCTCTTTAGTGGAAATTTTTGCATAAATAAAAAAATGAAAGAAAGTTCAGCTAAATGACAACCTTTGGAGGTTAATAGCCCCAGAGAGTTCTGTTTCAAAGTTGAAATTCATTTGTGGAAATTCTTCTTCCTTTGAAAGTAGTGTAGGGTCAGCCTCTCTCAGAAGCATGAAGCAGTGATTCAGTGGGTTCTGAGAAGTGACCCCGAGTACCTGGGACCCCCTGCAATACCAGAGGTACACAACGCCTGAGTAATGAGGGTTCCTGAAGGAAACTCTCCTTACTTTGTGTTTTTGTCTCTTCACTAAGCTTTTTCTGGGCCTTGGGTGGAGAAACAAACAGGGCTGCCCCGGGGGCCTCCCTCCCTCACACCTGTGAGCAGTCCTGGTGGGGGGCTCAGGGCCTCTGTGGTTTCTCTCCAATCTTTAATGACGCCTCCCGCCCCAAAGGCGACAGTGGTGGAGTGTTATGTGTGGAGATTTTGGTGCCAGACATATGGGGTTGGGTCCTGGCCCTGTTGCTTATCAGCTAAGGGAACTCGGGTAAACTTCAGTTGCTCTTCTGTAAAACAGAGACGATTGCTCAGGATTTCTGTGAAAACCTAAGTATATGTAGCGTGTTTAGTGAGATGTCCAAAATATAACAAAGGGCTCTTGGATGGCCTGGCGCAACAGTGAGTTCATCAGACACGGCCCTGCCCTGGGGACCTTCCATTATAAGGAGGAAAGTAGACATTGGTCAAATACTGAGCATATTTTGGTAAGATCATAGTCTTCCTAATTGATAAGCAAACAGAAGCTCAGAGAAGTTAGAGAACATGGTAAAAACTTAAGGGCTGTAGGCAGCACGTCAGAAATTGGAACACAATTCTGCCTTATTCCAAAATCCACATTCCATCCACTACCATGTGGCTTCCGCACCAGATGGTTTATGTTGGGTTGGTTTTCAACCACCTTCTCTACCACTACCGGAAGGCCTGACTGCATTCTTCATACTATGTGAGTAAACAGTGTCTAGCCCACAGGAAGTTTGGATGATTATGATTTATTTAACGTTTGGGAAATGTAGAGGTGAGGAGAAACCTTTAATTCATGTGATTTTTTGTTTGTTTGTTTCTTTGCTCAAATCTAAATTAAATGAACCAAAAATCAGAAACCAGGGAAGACCAAAGGTCTTAAAACATGTGTCAGGTAGTTTTAGTTACACCTCAGAAAGCAATAAATAAAGAACAATAAGTAAAAGGGCTCGATTCTGCAAAGCACTCATTTATTGGGAGGGCACCACATTATGCAAACATACCCAAACATCGTACAATAGCATAGATGGACACAAGCTTGGATACATATCATGGCTCATGGCTGAGTTTGGTGGGGAGAAAACCCATACCATTGCCCAACCAAAGAAATAAAATTGTGTTATTTGATTTTCTTCACTTAAGCTTCATAATTGTTTCTGTGACATGGATAACTTCTGCATAACTAAACAAAATCAGAGGAGAAGCTGACTCAAATATCCACAACAAATGTGTATGTACAATGAAACATAAAAATAATTGAAAGACTTTTAACTATAACTCTTGGGCTCAACCTTCTTCAGCATCCCATCTTTTCCAAGGAAGTTGTGGTTCTCTCTGCTCCTGATCACCCTCTAGTGATAACACAGAGACCAAAATTAAGGCGGTAAAAAGGAAGTGAGAAAAAAAAAAGTAGGAAGGAAGAGTAGAATCTAGAATCAACTAACTAGACCGCAAAGGTGGGGTTGAAAACATTTCCATTCACACCATCTTCTGAAGTCTTTTTGTTATGTTTTGTGTTTCAACTACTGTCACTGCAACAAAGCATTTAGCAAAGAGGATTAGAATGTAGTAGCCAAATCTAAGATTATTTTAAAAAGTACTAATAATGAAAACAATAGCTCTTACTGGGACAGTTGGTAAAGGTCAGCTGGACCCATTGGGAGATGCATTGGTTCTTTAAAGGCACCAAGACAGAGTTAAATAAATGTCCACCCAAAGGGTCCCCAGAGCTTTCCCGGGCTCCCACCCAACTCTCCATCCCAGATGTATGACATAAACCGCCCGAGTAGTTAAAATAAATAATTTTAGTTTTATACAGAATTTTCTAGGTTAGCAACCACTTGGCATTGCCATATGTGCAGCTGATCGTTTTCAGAGAGGGAGCCCCCCCAATGTCCTAAGTCTCCCCAGTGTCTATCAAGAATAAGTCATATCAAAAGGTCCTGCTTTATTTATTTATTTTAGGATTTATTTATTTATTTTATTTGAGAGACAGACAGCACACGGAGGGAGAAGGAGAAGCAGACTCCCCGCTGATCAGGGAGCCCAACGTGGGGCTCGATCTCAGGACCCTGGGATCATGACCCCAGCCAAAGGCAGACGCTTAACCGACTGAGCCACCCAGGTGCCCCAAAAGGTCCCACTCAAAGAGCCTGTTTAGTCTGCATGAATCTTGTGTGGTTTTGGTTTCAGCCGTTTTCTTTTTTTTCTTTTTTTTTTTTTTAAAGATTTTATTTATTTATTTGACAGAGATAGAGACAGCCAGTAAGAGAGGGAACACAAGCAGGAGGAGTGGGAGAGGAAGAAGCAGGCTCACAGCGGAGGAGCCTGATGTGGGACTCGATCCCAGAACGCTGGGATCACGCCCTGAGCTGAAGGCAGACGCTTAACCGCTGTGCCACCCAGGCGCCCCATCAGCCGTTTTCTTTTCTGTAAAGAACTCTCATTTGACATCTAAATAGGCAATTGTACATTTTAAATTTTATCTGGATTTCTTCTCACGCAGGATTATGATAGTCTTCCTTGGGGATGGGTTGCAGTCTTTCTCTGCTTTCATTTCCTTAGAGAAGCAGCTCTCAACCTGGGCTCTGGGGATGGGCCCATGGGGTTCTGTGAGCATCTGTGCGCACCTAGGTGTGTGTGGGGGTGTAATAGAGAGTTTTTCTGAGTAGAGAGTCCACTAACTTCATCAGCTTCTTGAAGAACTCTGGGAACAAAATAAGGTTCGGGAAGCTGGCTTCCCGGTCGCTAGTTCTCATCTGTTCCTTAGAAGTCCACTCGCTGACTCGATTCTTAACTGTTTGGCAGCATCTTTGCTTCTTACAAATGAGTACAGGTCTTTTCTGGATTCCTGATCACCTCCACTCAGAAATATATGCATAAATTATACGTTGAAAGATCTGTAGAGATTGCAAGCTTTAGAAAGCTACAGCTTAAAATGCTTGAATCTCGGGTTCCTCACCCTTCCATTTTTGATTAGATACCCATGCCATACACTTTCAAAAATCAGGCTGAAAGCTGTAGGGTTGCACGTTCCTTGGTACAAACAAAACTCATATCGAAGTCAAATGCTTTCCGTGATGCACATTTTTTATTTACAGAAAATATGTAGGCAGTGAGGTCCTCCCGTTTTTCCATAAAGCTTCTAGGATCCTCACCATTGCCTATGATCACAGGAAAAAGCCCCAAACGCCTCACCTTCCCAGGGCGTGGAGGTGGGGCCAGCCCCCCGAGAATTTCCCTGCTCTTCCTCCAGGTGTCAGTAGAGGCCCACACATCATCCTCCCTCCCTGCCCCCTCTGAGTCCATTCATAAAGTGGTGGGTGATTTGTGACCGCCTCACTGTGATTGTAGAGGGAAACAGCCATCTTTGCTTGTCTCTGTACTAGATTTGTTTTTCTAATTTCTTTTTACTTGAAGGTTTACCAGCTGCTTTATTACCAGAGCGAGGCTTCCTTGCAGTCTCTTTTCTTTTTCCTCTCCCCCTCTGTTCCCCTCCTTTTTGTTCCTAGAGACAATCCGTGTCTCTGGTCCCAGCTGCCACTGCTGATTTTTCATTACAGTTTAATTTAAAACTGGGATTGGAATGGAAATGTCTTTTTGCCATTTGGGGTTTGCGAGGCCTGTGGTTTTATTGCCAAAGGCACAAATGTTAGTTACTACTGTTTTTCCAGAGTTTGCTGGGGAGGGTGAGGAGGGGTTGGAGGGTGGGCGGGAAAGAAAGACTGACCTAGCAGAAGTGGGAGGGAAAGGAGAGGGAAAATCCCTCTCAGAGGCAACATTAGTCTGTGTATTGTTTTGTTTGATGTTTTGAAGAAGAGGCAGTGAGTCAGGAGGAGGAGAACATAGTGGCGCATTTCCCCAAATGAATGTTTATGCAGGTCAAGTATCTTGTCCTCCCTGGGAGAGGAGACTGAGGGAGAGACGTCGCTCTCTCAGGTGCACGTGTGCATGCGCACACACACACAGGCACACGCACTTGCACGTGTGTGCACACGCAATTTGGGACCGGCATCTTTACAGGAAAGCTGGGTTTTTTTAAGTAATAGTAATATCTCTAGCTGTTCACTTGACCACAGCTTTAAATGGGAACACCAAGGAGGGACTAAACTGTAACGGACCTTGAGGGAACAAACTCTATAGTTTAACTCAAAGGAGACATCAGGCATCTTTCTCCACTGGCTTCTGTTTTCCCTCCCTTTCTATATTCTTCGGCTCAAGTCCTAGGACGATTTATGAGACTCCCTCCCCAGTCATGAAGCCCCAGTCCAGCTACACAGTTAATGTTTCCTATAATCTCTTAGAAGACTTTCGGTGACTCATTGTTTTGGTCAGATTAAAAAGCAAACCATCGTCTAGAACTGCTGACACCTTTACCTATCTCTGTGTAAAATTACAAAGGAAGGACAGTCTTATTGAAAAGTAATCCTGAAGGAGGAGGTTGAGGGAGAAGCTGAAGGCTTTGCACGCCTTCATTTAAATATTGAGCACAGGGAAGGAGTTGTTTCCCAGGTGTGGGGAATCTGTAGAACGTCTTATCTGTCAAGCTAAAAACAATTACTGTCTCCCCTCCCAGCAAGAATCCCGCTCTTCCTAGATACACCAGTTTCGGATGTCAGCCTGAACGCTCCATTATCTCTACAGATCATGCTGACTCCTCGCAAGGTGAGCGTTTCAACTTCCCTCCAACTGGCCTCAGGCGGCTCTGGAATTGTGAACCTGTCCGGGGTAGACACATCTCACTGTCACACAGAGCAGCTCCAAGACTCCGGGGCCTTGTGGGGGGCTTCGGGCCTCTGCTGCCAGCGTGCTTGTGGTCTGTGTGCTCTTGATTAACCGGTTAACGGGACATTTATCCGAAAGCGTTTCTTTTTCACGGCCAGACATGGCAGCTGGGTTCCCTCTCCTCTCCCACTTGTCTGGTGGATTCTATTTCCATGTCAGAGGGAGGAGGGAGGTGGCTGGGGGAGCCCAGCAACCATTCCACAGACAAATTTCCAAGACTGTTGTGGTCGTCTTTGCAATGCATGGGACGTTCTAGTGGTTGGAATTTCCTCACAGAAGCCATTCCACTAACAAAAGTGGAGATCTCATTTCTGCAGTTCAGAGTTCAGGACACAAAAGAGGGGAAAGAAGGCAGGCTCGGTGGAACCCATCTGAACCCCAACGGCTGCCCTGCCTCCACTTCAACAATAACAACAACAAAACCAATAAGCACAACAACTGATCTCTTCCCCACCCTGTGCCTAGTGTGGTTGATGCTGAACGTCTCCCCAGCCACCGTGCCGGAAACCCTGTGTCGCTGAAAGGCCCGACGCGATACTAAAATATGTGCAGAGGAAATGCCTTCCCTGACCGCCGAGAGAAGTTTGAAACTTCAAGAAGCTGACTGACATTTGAGGAAAACAGTTATTTTTGCATACGTGCGATCTTCCTGGATGAAGAAAATTCCTCAGCTATCACCTTTGCTTGATCAGACCTCCTCTCTATAAATTTAATACTAAGCTGTAGGCTCGAGGGCCAGGCCACTGGTGTTGTGGGGAAACAGGTTACATCTTTAAACGCTTTGCTCTCCTGCTCCGGGATCCCACATGTGGCAGTCAGCTCTTCTCAAAGCAGATATTGTGGCCAATTTTTCTTCCTGTGTTTACTGAGGTAAACGCAGGGGAGGGGGGGGACTATGGATTGATCATTCACTGTCCTGTGTGACAGGAAAATGGGTGTTTGATCTTGTTTTGTGCTACAGGAATCTCTTCAGAAATCTCTTGGAAAAATCTCATAAACCTAGGTTAGTGGCCACATATGGGATCCATTAGCTCCTCATTTCTGCTTGTTCTTAGCAAATTTTTGTCTGGTGACAACACATGAACTTTGGGGTGTTTTTGTTTTGCTTCACACCACAGAGAACTCTGTTGACTTGCTTTAGTTTTGAGAAAATATTTAGCACCAAACAGGGCTGTGGTTGGGCGAAACAACTGATTGCACGTAAGACTTGGAACGTTTGGTTCGTGAGGAAGCAAGGGGACATTTGTTTCTTCAGATTTCAGGGGCATTCCAGAGTTGCCAATGTCCTGGGAAGAATTTTCCTTCCTTGATGAAACTGAGTCAGAAATCTGGGTTCTCTCCCGATCTCTATTCACATCTCATGGCGTAACTTGAGAGGTTGGATTGGTCTCTCTTAGTTTCTAAATTCTTGTTTTCTGAATCTAGAACAACACAACAATGTACTTTTTGCAAGACGTGCCCTTATCCCCAGATTAAAAGGCATTACATAATTACATCACACCAATATTTGGAACTAAAGTTACTCATGTGATGGAAAACAGATTGGAGGTTGTTAACTCAAAGGAATACAGGATAAGAAATTTAGAAGGAAATTAGCTTTTATTTTTCTGTTTTAAGTAATTAATAAACCAAACACAACAATCAGTGCTTTCACCCACAGCCAGCATCAGGGGGCTTCAAACATTGCCTTTGAAGTTGGCCCCCAGTAGGGAGGACCCCACTGTTCAGGCTACTTTATAGTGGTAATATACTGTCTGGAAAAAACAGATGCCAAGAAATCATGCAGATTGTATCTCTGAGCATCTGAAACCCTAAAACTTCAGGGGGCCAAAGAAGGTCCCAGGCTTTTGATTTTTTTTTTTCCTTAAAAAAAAGGGGGAGGGGCCCAAAGTATTAAATTGAAACAGGCACTTCATTTCTTTCCTTCATTTCTCCCTTCACCTCAGGAGACCTACGTTAAATTCCTCTTAGATCACAGCTAGACATGGGTTTGATGGTCTCAAGCCACCTCTTCACGTACGTTCATCCCATAAATAGAAGATGAATAAAGATGTCAAACTTCATCCATATAATATTCTGACACATGTGGCTCTCCCTGTGAAAGAGGAGCCCTGATGAAGGCGGATACAATGGATTCCACGGAGCAGAGAACTGCCACATATCACAGTGAACTTAGCCACACAAACAAGACTGTGTGGACCACCCAGCCAACAGCTAGTGGAGCTTCAGCTGTCAACCTTGTTCTGAATGGACATTTGTGGAAGGACACCCATTGGGCTGGTATAGTAGGAGTTCAATGTGGGCCACTTTCCTAAAGCCATTGTCCTTAAACTTTGTGTTTTAAATGGTGGTTTTCCAGGGAAAGCAAAGTCAGGCCTATACTTAACTCAAGGGGTCCCAAGACCAGATTCAGGTCTTCATGTCTGAGTAAAAATACATGGATCCCAATTTGGGGATCATACGACTACGATTTATTCATCTAGCTATGTCCTAAATAGGGAAAGAGCCAGATTAACAACCGGAAAGCAAGGAATACACTGCCAAATATTGATAATTCCTTCCCTGGAATACTCACAGCTATTTTTAGTTTGTTAATGTAAAAAGCCAGTGAGATGAAAAGTGAAGTGATCCGTTTCCAGAAGAAAAAACAGTCGAATCTTCATTAATAATTCCTCGTAGAATACTCCATGGGCCTTTATCTGACAGCCTGACAAGCTGAACCAAACAACAGAGACTGTATGAATGTAAAAGACATCATCTTAACACCAAACCTTCTGAAGATTTGGCTGTCATTTTACATTAAAGGCAAGGGGTAAAAACCTCCATTGAAACAGAAGGAGCTTGCAGCGTGATTATAGTGCCAGAATTTAATGGGGAAAGAAAAGGCAGGCCTCAGAGTTAGCAAATGGTGGTTTTAAAGAGTATTGAACAGCTAAGCTTTCTTTCCGTGTCTGGCTTGGGCTTTTTGAGAGCCAAAGATGATGATGCAGATATGATGAGATGCTTTTCCTAGGTCTAGTGACAAATCATTACTAATAAAAGCTATGTAACAAGTGTTGGAAATTGTATAACAACTAACGCAAAGATTTAGACTCTGTTTATGTTTCTACAGCAATTTCCTCTTTCCAGTGTCTTTTCACACTGTAGGGTCTCATTGGATTTTCATAATGCCATGGAGCAGTCAGGATAGACACTGTTGCCCTGTTCTACACATGAGTAAATCATTATTCGTAAATACTAGGGAACGTGTCCAAGGTTAGCTAGCTGGTAAATATCTGGGTTGAGACCAGATCCAGGTTTCTTACATTTATACCTGTGCTCCCAATATATTTTTAAAATAAAAACAAATGCAAACAGCAGAGCTTGGACTGTCTAATGCCCACCAAAGGCCAAGATGTGCAGAAAAGAATTGGAGTCAGCAAGCACAGAACAAAGTCAAAGAGCAAAGGATTATGGGAGCATATGTGTGTTACTCCTCCTCTGAGTTAAGGGTCTTCTTGCCCATAATGTGAGTAAAATCAGGGTGGGAAATGGGCTGCTGTTGTGCATGGTTACTTTTCCCCAAATCACATGATATTTAGTAATAAAATACAGTAATTCACTCTTTTAAAGCACTGATTTTATGTCAGGCTGTATGCCAAGCTCTTTACATTGATTGATTCATTTACTCTCTCTGAGATAGGTTTAATATTATCCCCACTTCATCGCCACATACCTCAATCTATGAAAAAGAGAGAGAGAGAGAGAAGGTGTAGGCGGGGGTGGCGTGGGGAGGCATCTCTCTCTCCTCATTCTCTCTCTCACTTTATCAATATTTCCTGAGCACACCCTGTCATGTGTCCCCTTTGTTACTAACCCTCCAGTGCTCTCAGAGCAAAGGTTGGCTTGCAGCTTTCTCCCCTTCCTGCCGCCTGTCAGGAGAGGAAATCACAACTTTCAGAGGGACCTGACACAGGGGGAACTGGATAGCACAAAAGGGTCAAGGGTAAGAATGCAGGGAACAGTGAGAAATCCCAGATAGTGTCCAGCCGGTGCAAGGCAGGAAAGGCTCCTTCACATGGGCTTCTCCTGTTTGCTCTCTCCGGTTCCTGCAGGAAAGAAAACCACAGCAGATTTTGCTGGGACCGCTAGAGAAATGCTGAGGGTTTCAGGGGAGGTGCAGTCCTAGACTGTGGGGTTGCCAATCTCCTGTGTACAAATGAGCCAGGAAATTTAACTGAAATTACGTGGTATTGGTTAAATAACACAAATTTAATGTATAATTCATCAACAGGTCCTACTGATCTAATAACCTAAATGGCAAACCACGCGGTGTGCATAGTAACAATGGTGTAAGGCGAAAGGCTTCATGAAAACGGCACGAGAAGAAACCTCCCTGTAAATTCTTCAAGAGGATTCTCTCCCATGCATCTCATTCCACACCAGGCTACTGACACTGTGAAGGATGGGGTGCGAGGTGTGCACCTCCTTTCCTTCTCCATCTGTCTTGGCTTCTGCTGTGCCAGGAGGACTTGGCCTTTGATGAGAACACACCTTCCCCATAAAGGTCAGGGTATCCTGACGTCCAACACCTCGCAGCCTGTTCTGCTTGGGGTGAAGGTCCCCCTAGTTAGGAGAGACGACCAGATCCACGCAACAAAAGGACAGACCGGGAAGTCATGGGTTAAAGGTTTGGGCATCGATTGTTTTGCTAGTGATGTTTCTAAGTCCCATTAACTTTCATTAAGAATTATGTGTGTGGTGCATGAGGAGAAGACACACTTATTAACTGAGCCTTTCTCTCCTACTGGCAGCGAGTACTGCTATTTATTAATGAAGCCGCCTGTTCCCAGAGCATGTAATGGTAAAGATCATAGAATTTTAAGCCTAGCATGGCCATTAGAGAACATTTCGCCTAACTCTCGTTTTAAAGAAGAGGAAACAGGTCCGGGGAGGCTAATCACTTACTTGAGGAAGGTCATTTGGTTAGTTAGTGGCGGAGTCTGGGCTACGCCCATAGTTTCGTACCCCCACCCCACCTATGCCACGCTGACAAATTTGCAAGTATTAAATAGCTCCTAACATCTCAGGAGCCAGAGTGTGAGGTTAAATCTGCATTGCTTCGGGTGTGCATGGAACTTGAGGCATATTTAGTAGCCAGAGGCTATGGGCAAGATATCTTTTAGAAATGCAAATTGCTATCTACTAAATAAAATTAGTGTAAGTTTGAGGAAGTTAGTTCAGCTGGAGCACATAGGCAACGGTGTTAATTAGTCCAAGGGCATGGGTCCAATTTCCATAAGGACCAATTAGCTTCACACGATGGGGAAAAAAGACTGATTCCTAGACTTGGACTGTACCCGAAAACTCAGCCGGCCGGGTCCCTGGGGAAACCAGGTGAGGGGGAGAGGATGACACTGCACAAATCCCCCTTCCCTGCTGGGAGAGCAACTCAGGGCATTTCTCAGTGGACTCCCCTTCCTACATTCAGGGCAGATGTTTTGTAAAATGTTTTATCAGAGTTGAAAGCTAGAGGTTCCTTGGAGCACATTTTCACGTTCATTCTCGTCACATCTTCAAATGACGGTAGCAAAAGGGATTTTAGTCTAGTTTTGCAGATGAGGCCCTAAAACCCAGAGAAGGACAGTTACCTTTTTTTTTTTTTAAAGCCAGTATCAGGCCCTGGGAGAACATCTTTCCAGTAAACCAGACACCGTAGCTCCTTACAAGCACGGAGCTACCGCTTTGCTGACGCAAAGCGAAAAATAGAGGCATTTCGAGTTGCATCCCGGTGCTAGGTCATCGCTCAGCCGGAAAGCCAGCTTCTTTCCATGACTGGGCCAAGGATAAAAAAGAAACATGTGGTCACGAGTCGGCTGCAGTTTTCTCTGGCAAAACATAAACAGACCTAAATGAGAGGTCTTCTGTAGCTCTTGCTTGGCTCAGCTGCAAGGCCTCAGGTCCGTTTCCCAAGTCCAGACCCCAGACACGTTGATGAGGACAGAGGGCAGGGAGGAGCGGCCACAGTTGGGACAAGAAACGTGAAAAGAAACAGGTGGAGGCATATCACGTGCATGTACATGTCCGCAGGGCTCCTTTGGTCCCTTCTCGTGGTATTTCAGGCCATGCTAGTTTGTGCAATGGCAACAAAGTTACCCAGACAGACTTTGTCCTTTGCAGGAGTAACTCACAAGTTGTTAATATCAAACATAGGCCCTCAAAAAGAAGCACTGAGGGGCTACAGATGTGACCTGAAGCCAAGCAACTAAACAGTAACCTTAGATCTCCTAAAGCAATGCGGCTAAGACACTTCACACCATTCCCCCAGATAAAGTCGATTTTAAACATGACAGAAAAGTCACCTCGTTTTAACTACGTTGTCTTTTCACAACTTGAACAAATCGGCATTGTTCAAATAGCTGTTTTACACCTAACTACACAATTCAGCCAGCACACAGATTCAATTCTAGCTGATCCAAGAACGTCTAACCATGCTGCAGAGAGCTTGGGCAGTGTCTTTTTCACTCCTACCTAAGGTATTTTATTAAGTGATTATGGTTTCCTTGAGACTTCTGTTCATAACGGAACAGAAAGCAGCCAAGACAAGCAGTAACAGCTGCTCAAAGGACAGGGCGAGGCCACCTCTCCCATGCTTTTTCCTGGTGTCTCACATCCGTTTGGGTGGGAGTTCTTCTCAGACAGGCTCGCAGGGTTCTCTCTTTATCCTCCTACCAGAGGCCTGATCTTATCTGGTTGTTCGGGGCTAGGATGGAAAGGACGGGAATTACAATTGAGAACCTCCGGACAGTCAGGTTATTGTTTGATGTCAGCATAAGAGAAGGTAAAAATTGTTGGGGTCATCTGGTCCAGCCCTCAATCCTAGCCTGCCATTCTCGTCCCCATCTCTAGTCGTGGGAAATTCAGTCCCTCCCAGGGAGGCCCATTCCAGTCTAGGCCAGTTCTAGTTGCGATAAGTTGTTTCTTAAGGAGCCATTTGCTTGCCCTGTCACTAGGAACCGCTGGCTCTGGTTCTGCCCCGTAGAGCCCCAGCTAATGAGTTCTGGGTCTCTCCCGCCTTGCCGCCGATTCTATATGAAAACCCAGACATCTTCAGTTTCTGAATTTACTCCTTAATTCACTCAGTCTGCATTTTTAGAGTGTCTATTACGTCGTATAAAATGTTAAATAGCCCTGCATCCTCGCCTAAGGCGTTTTCAGTCCATTTGTGCTCATTGTTCTTCTTCGATCTAAAATCACTCTGTTCTCTCAACTTCTCATAACACATAGAGGACTCCACAGTCTGGATCTCCTTCTCCAGACTTCACAACGAAAACACTCTGATTCAGAATAGTTATTGAGGACCCACCATGTAGTAGGTCTTGGGCTAGTTCCTAATATTCTCAACTTCCCTGCAAGGTAGGTAGTGTCAGTCATGCATTAGCCACGAGGAGCTGTGACTCAGAGAACAAGTAACTTCTCTTGATTCATGTGTGGATGAGCCAACAGGTGGGAGCTGGCATGGCTGCACAGAAGTTGCCTCCAAAGCTTCCAGTTGGAGGGTGTTCCTTGAAGGGACGGCACCTGGAATTGGTGATGGTACTTCCTCTGTACCCCGTCCCTGGCAGACAAGACCATCTGTTGCTTTCTGTGATAGCGAACAGCTCTTAATGTTCGCCCTTTCTTTGGATACCCCACTATAGCACATAAAACATAGTCAAGTACATTGATAGCCCACATGAAATGTATATTCTGTTGTAAAATTTCTGAAGGGATTTTAAAAACCATTTGTTTTTAAAGTACAATTTTTTATAAATTTAATTTATGATTGGCAATCATTTCTTGGCAAACACCACACACGTTCAGAAATTCTTATAAAATGAGAGAATCTAGCCTATAAATTTTGTTTTCAAATGTAATGAAATTTTTATGAACACTAAATATAACAAATAATGAAGTTGACATCATGTTACGTTTTGTAGATGTTTAATTAAACATTTATTCATTTCGGTTAAATTTTGTATTTTGGAAACTAAATCTTTTGAGACCTTCAGATATGTTTACAAGCCTTTGAGAAGAACAAGGCTGTAAGTGCTGCACTATTAGTACTAATACTGGGTCTTCCACGTTCTTGATGGGGATAGAAGAACCACAACAGCTATGTGTGTGGCTTATGATGGCAATTGCTTCTTCTGGAGACCACATTGTTGGTTTTTCTTTCTGTGGCCCAGTGTGGCTTCTTTTGGTTGCCCTGTCTGTCCATCTTGCACGTGCTTGAAACCAGGCAAAGGGTACTTTTTTAGACACATCTCTATGTGTCTTTCAGCCTTTCTTGATCCCCATCTTCCTCTTTCTCGGTCAGCAACCCACACTTACCAAATTGCTTCTTTGTTTCCAATCTGGAATGAAAAGTTGCCGCAATGCCTCTGGTTTCATGAGCAGCCACTGAGGAGCTGGGTAATGCAACCTGAAAGTGAAGGGGAGTTCACTTGGCTCTTGCCCAGTAGGCAACGGGAGAAAGGAAGGAGCCAGAGAAATTCCCTATCTTCTCTCCCTCCTTGCATCCCTTCCAGAGAAGTCCTGGTTGCCAAACCGACGTCCTGCTGCCCTTCTTCATGACTGGGGAAGCAGGACCAGCTGCAAATTCATCTCGTGTTGATGTGCGTCTTTCTTTATCTTCTATCCCGTTTTCCTTTAATCCCAATACCCTGGGTTGTACTTTAATGCTTGCCTCTGGCTCTGCCTTCTAGAGAACCCAGCTGAGAGTGCCAAGCACCAAGTTGTCATTCATGAATTTTATGCTGAGTAGCTTTCCTTGACTTGCTTTTACAACTGTGTCCTGGTTACCTTTCCAGATTCAGACTATTGCTTTTTGTTTTCCTGTTGGTTTTCATTCCCCACTCATCCTTGGATATCATTTTTTTAAAGGATAGACCTGGAAAATATTGACTTTCCTACAGACTAAAACATTCAAGGCTGCTAAGCTAGGTCTCTCTTATAGTGCCAATTCACAGTTAGATTTTTGAGCCCCATTGTAAGACCTTTTATTCATCCCTGTTAAATTTGATCATTTTTGTCAGTTCATTATTGTTCTTGCCTGTCAAAAACATTTAGAATCCTAATGTAGTCATTTTCCATATATTTAATATCCATAAATTTGAGCTTTTTTTTTTTTTTTTTGGCCTTCATTCATTGATATTAGATTATATAGTCCATGGTGGATAAAAGATCCTGGGACAACCTATAGAAAACTCCCAAGCCCTAATCCTCACCATTTAGCTGTATTTGTTTATTTATTTACTAATTCAATTGTCCTTTGCCTGAAGACAAAGGAACTCCATTCCATTCCACAAACATATATTCCACAATTGCATATTTTGGCAAACCACAGTATTACAGGTCTCCTGTTGGGACGCAAAAATAAATAAGCTGTTGGATAATTTTTATTGGTGAGAATTTCTATTCTTTGCAGGAAGATAGGCCTGTGGTAGAGCTACTTCAGAGGAAACCAGCCTTCTGGGCGCCCCCCAAATCCCATAGAATGGTGGCTACCTATTTCTCCTCCACAAAAGGCTGGCTCTGATGAAGGAGAAAAGAAATGCGGTTTCAGAACGCTCTAAGAAACTAGATAAACTAGTAGAAGAATCGCCTTCTCCCACTGAAAATTGAGTTTACAAAGAAGGTGTGATTTGAGAGACTAAAATAGCCTCCTTCCTAAGCACCTACCCATGTCGATGAAAATCCTTTGCCAATTCACAAAGTCCTATCGTGGTTGCAAATGACTCTGTCACAATAATTGTTTCCTGCTAACTCTGAAGGCAAGAGTGAGAGGTTTATTGAATGGCAAGGAGATCATCTGGCATTTCTCGTTTAGTATCTGGAATTTCAGCAAATGTCAAACACGTTTCTGAGAAGGATAAAGAGAAAAAGTCATTGGGAAAGGAAAAATAAAAGACAGCAAAACTATTGGAACATAACATTTCATGTGTCTTCTCAGAAGTATGTAAGAGCTTGTCTTTAGTTCTTTATTACCATTGAAAAATGAACTTTCCTTGCAGTCTGAGAAAGATGCAGTCTGGAGCAAACTGCTGTAAGGAGAAGAAGCAGGAAAACATACAAAACTCTGAAAAGAAACTCGGACTGAAAGCCATAGAAACAAGCACCTGGATAATATATGAGGTATCACAGTGAAACACACAAAGAAACAGAAGCCAAAACATATTTTGAAATGTAAGTCAAAAAATATCTTCAAGAAAAGCAAGACCATCATTAACAGGTGACTCAACTCCAAGGAAAGCCATTGGTTAACATTCACCAGGACGCTTACAGAACATGGAGTTGGGGGCAGGGGGTGGGGGGGGGGAGGAGGCACTGATGTTTGTAATTTAGAGGGCCCTGAACTCACGGACATGCCTTCTTCCCCATCTGTCTCTTTCCTTACTTTAATGGCTTTGTTCTCTAGAATACTGCTGATTCTAATCCTTGAGAAACTCAGGCCATCAATAACCGCATAAGCACATGCATACATATCACGCACACATGTGGGGAGAATATGTCATTAATAATCCGTTAGATGTTGAAAGCTCAGACTTCCCTGCTGACACCGGGGCTGCAGTAGAACGGAGATGGGGACGCATGGCGGGGCCCTCTACCTGGTCTCAGCAGCTGCCTGGCAGCTTCCTGGTAGTGGCCCCTTGGGTGGCAGCTCCACAGGGAACTGGAGAGGCGGAAGAACAGGAGAAATTACACTCTTTGCAACCCAAATAAATCCCTAAGGATGTATGACTTAATCTTAGTGCAGCAGCATCAGAAGAAACACAACCCAGTTAACCCAAAGTAATTTAAAAGAAACTTCAATCTTGTTCTCTCAAGGAACACAAAAGGGATCCAATTCATAATCTCCAGAAATGGGAAAATCCCCTTTCTTCTCCTTTTCAGTTCTTTTACACACACGACACCCACACATGGGGTCTCCGGAGCTTCTCTTTCCTTTTATCCCTTTAACTTCCAGACACACACCTGCACAGTCTCCTTTCTCCTTGCTCTGGAGCCCCCCAAACACACCTGTCTATGCTGTTGGAAGGACGTGGAGACCCTGCAAATCCCTGCTGAAGGAAGCTCGGGTACCCCACTCACTGACTCTTCCCACTTATTACTTCCGTTTGTAGCATTGCCAGATACAATATGGGATATTTGTTAAATTAGAATTTTAGTTAAGAGACAATATTGTAACATAAATATGTCCCACCTACTGCATGGGACATACTTGTACTGAAACATTACTTGTCATTTATCTGAAACTCAAGTTCAAATGAATGTCCTGTATTTTCATTTTCTAAATTTAGCAATTATATCATTTTTGAGAATACTACTCACACACACAAAAAAAGTGTCCACATCAGGGAAACAAATAACACACTTTTTAGAAACGTCCAGAGCTATCTAAGAGAAAGCTGAATTCTAGAGTTTCCACAGAATGAGGCAGAGAATACTTTCTTATCTTGTTATTGTGGACATGAATCACTGTGTCCAGCTTCACCAATAAGAAAATGATTGACCAGAATTAATTTCCATGTGTAACTTAACTGTTTCCATACTCTCTGTCTAGAAGTTTGAGATCTGCCTAGCATAGGGGTTGGTATACCATAGATCATACTGAACATGTATTTTTGAGTGCAATTAAAAGATTCCTGTGTTATCTAAAAAAAGTGTCCCAAACATATCAATAGTATTAATTGCATAGTAAATGTCATGAGACCGTGAGTTTGGTCTTCATATAGGCGCATGCAAATGCTGACCTGGGCATGCTGTCTCCTTTTTCAAGAGTCACCTTGCAAGGTGATGAATTTAAACCTTTCAAAGGTGATGTTGCTCCAAAGATGTCAGATCCTCTCCAGCCGCTTTCAGCACCTGCTTCTGGGTCACATGGAAGAATCAGTCTTCTTGTTTTATGTTCTCCCTTTGTTTTGTCCTCAGACTGTATTCTCCAGTTGGTTCTTCAGCTTGGCCCAGCCTGCTTGGTTCTAAATGACTTTTGGCTATCTCCAAAAGGTCATAGCTATCCTCCAAGGATGGAGATTCACAACCACGGGGAATACAGTGACACCTCAATTAGCAAACCCCCTGGGAGCAAAGCTCTTCTGTAATAAAGTGCCCATATTAAAAATGAGATTAACTCCTTATAAATCATACAAAACAGAGCAACCTGCGTGTGCTACCTGGACAAAAATGCCTTCTCAACAAGCTTCTGTTTGTCCCTGTTCCATTCAAAGTAAAGAGATTGATTCCACTCCAAACGGCAAGTTTGGGGAGGGGGTCATTTTGCCCACTTGGCCTCCCCACCAGTGCTGTTCCCCCTACTGTAAACCCCCACCCCAATGGCAATCTCCTCCTGCCTGTGCATGCCCCATCCCCAACTTCAGTTACCAAATACCCTCTCCACATTAACAACCATAAAGAATTTACACTGATTAATTACCTGATTCTATTTTACTGGGAATTCATTTATTCAAAACTATTTATCTAGGATAAGTTTTAGTCAAGTATACGTTTCAACTCAAAGGATGGTTGGTATTAAAATCTTTGTCCCTGATACAGGGAGAGCCAAGCATCATCTGGCATATGTGCATATATTGTAGGAGATGAAGATGCTTCTGAAATTATTGTCTACTCCTGGGTGATCAACCTGATTTGGGAGGGAGTGGAGAGAGGGTTGAAAGTGTTATCTTTTATACTCAGGTGGTTCCCTTCATCTTAGGAAGGAGGGAGGTGGGCCAAGTTTAGGCTTCTGGAAGCCTATTTCTCAGAGCAGCTGGGAGTAGAGCAGCCTATGAAAGACTTTATCACTATCTTCTCTGAGGATCCCCGCTGGTACTTCAGTGTCTAAGAGTGCAAGCGCCCCAACATGGCAGAGGGCAAAATGAAACGGGCGTATGGATTTTGGTGGATGTACCTCCCCATTCGTAAGGAGAACAAGGTAATAGTCGATCCACCTTCAGACCCAGTAAACCTTTCAAACCCTTTTTGCATGACTAGTTACACATTGGAATTAGGACAAATGACATGATATCCTACTTTACATCCCTGACACTGCCAAAGCCAATCATAGAGTCAACCTTAACATTGGCACAATATCTTTTATTCTTTTGAATATTTCTTAACCCAGTTTTGGGCAACCATTGGAAGATTCTATATACAATCACCTTAATTCTTTTCCTTTAAAAAAGTAAACTAGTTATCTGGCACATTGCTGAGAACATCCAGCATTTAGAGGTTCAGGAAAGTGACATGTGGGGGTGATGGCGGATGCTTAAATATCATTCATTCTTCTATATTCAGGGAGAAGTGGAGGTGTTCCTGCCCTATTCATGTCTCCCTCTAGGCCATAAAAGCAGGAATAAGCAAAATGATGATGCATTGTGATAATGAATAATAATAATGCAAAATAGCAATACCTGTCTTCAGATTCTGATGGCAGCTTCTCAGTCTTTTTGTATGCAGATGAAGAGGTGGATTTTTATAGCAAATCTGCCTTCAGACCCAAATGCCTTCCCACATCTCACACCCACTCCCAAACACACACTCACACTTTGGGGCTGGGAAGGTGACTTAAAATTAGGATGTCACAAAAGGCATAAAATTGATTTTGTGTTCTTCAAGAGGTTATCCTGATCGTTTTAGTTGCATATATTTGTGTAGTTGTTAATAACAGGCATATATTGAGTGTCAAAATGATCTGTATGGAAATTGTGGAGAACAGAACAAAGGGTCATAGTGACTATTTCTTGATGAATGTATCTTCTAAAAGCTTAAATGGAAATGAAAAACACATGCCTGAGAACACAATGAACGACATCTTTCTTTACCTAAAGGCAAGAAACAAACGACAATGCTCAAACATGTCAGTGTGAACAGTTTTCCATAAAATCTTAATTTTTAACCAATTCCAAACCACTCATTAATTAAGTCCTTTAAGATCTCTAGCATATGTATTCTGTGTTGCCTTCTCCAAAAGTCTCTCAAATTGATGTATTAAAATAGTTTGAGGGGATGCTGAGAAAAGTATCTTAAGCTCTCTAGTTGGTTCAAACTCCTTTCTCTGAGGGTCTCTTCTGTGGAATATCTCATTTTTGCCCCCATGGAATTTGTATTCAACTGCAAACCATTTCCTTTTTGATTTTTACACTTAGTAAACAGAAGAACACCCTGGAGATGGCTCTAGAAAATTCTACCATGTGTGAAAATTATCATCAAGATGACAGGATCCACCATTTTGGTTCTTTAATTGATATCCAAGAAAATGAGGGAAACCAATTTATGCAGACCATGTAGTTAAATTGACCTTCCAATTCTAGAGCTGTAAGATACTCTGGGAGGTAATGTCTCATATGATGACTACATTAAAAAATTGGTTTTGTAAATTAATAACCAATTGGGGTTCTTAATAGATCTCTGAAAAAAAGAAGGAATGATCAAACGGGTAAAATCTATGTAGATTAGGGATTATAATGTCTTTTTCTATGGAAAAATTGTTAATGTTTTAAACATGGATTTTAAACATAGATATGCTAATATTTGCACTGAGAGGAAGATGAGCGAAGCTGAGCTTAATAATACTAGAAGCAGGGAGACAAAAAGGCAGCATGGTGAGAAATAAGAATGTTTTGGAGAAACTGGACAAACCAGCAGGAGAACTTGTTCAAGGGAAAAAGTATAAAAGCCAGGGGGAAAATGAGGTGCAAGGATTATGTAGGGAAGCTGATCAGAGAGCTCTGGCCACAGGAGAAGAAAAGATAATTAGGGGAAAGAAAATTTCTAAAGGAGAATAGAACCGTAACATTGGAATTAGTACAGCTGGGTATGGCTTATATACTTCATTTCCCATAATAATAAGGGGCTTCTCTTGTTTATTGCCTGTTACCAAATAGTGTCCAGAACAGGTATATATGGTCAAGCAATGGAGTCTGGAAAGGTGTAAAGTGTGGATCCCAAGTGTATAGTCGTTGGGAGTTGATATTAGAAATTTACTACAAGTAGATCACCAGGAAATGTTCCCATGGAGTTACTTTGAGCTTCTGATAACTTTAATGTCCCTTAAGGAAGCCTAGTTTCTGGTCCTAGTTCTGCAACTGATTTGCCATGTGACTTTGACTAACTTGCTTAAACCCTTTAGGATCTTGGTCTTCTTGTCTGTAAATCAAGAAATGGTTTCAAACTATGCCCACAGGGCCCTACAATCCTGAATAGGTGCCCCTGGGAGGCTAATGGGTGAGAAGTAGGAGTGAGGTTCCATCGTTGACTCTCCCATGTACATACTTAAGCCACTTTGAATCCATCTCATAAACTGTTGGTCCAGATATGGTTTCCTTTTCTTCCTGCTTTAAAAAGTTTTGAAAATTATTATTAAGCAGATAGACCCTAAAGCTCTTTTTTACTATACATTTTTTTTTCTTTTCTATATGATTTTTTCCCACAAAACATCTCTTGATATCACTTGTGCCAAAAAGAACACCGAGATGCAGGGAAGGTCAGGGATCCATGGCCACAGAAAATGTTGAATAACAGCCACAAAACTTGGTACAGCAGTAAGCCTTCCTTCCCCACGTGTGTGCAGGATGGTGATTTCGTCCGGGGGCATGTGGTGGGGGCTGGTGTTCGGGTCTCAGCTGGCAGTCAACAGAGGACTTACCCATCTGAACTCAGCTGCACCTGTGCTGGCTGTTGTCCCAGCACGTTGGCCCCCCCATGTGTCTCTCACATTCCTCCAGCAGGCTAGCCTGGTTATATTCTCATGGCAATAGATAGCAGGAGGCAGAGAGGGAATAGAAAAACACAAAAGAGGTTTTTCAAGTCTCTGCTTAGGTCAAGTTTGCTATTGACTTACTGGCTAAAAGAAGTTACAAGGCCTAGCCTCCAGGCAGTGTAGGAGGGCACTTCCAAGGGGTACAAATGCAAGGAGGTGTGAAAAAAATAGGGCCATTGATACATTCTGTCTTTTCATGCAGAAATCATAAGTCTTACGTTCTTATAAAAGTGGCCAAATAGGTTGGGCTGCAGAGTCCAGGTTTGTGAATGATAAGCAAAAGGAATACCCAGTGGTAGACTGGTTTATCAGGAAAGATTTTTCCAGCAACCCTCTAGCAGCAGAGTATATGAGTATGAAAGAAATTACTTTTTTCTTTCAAGTTTTTACTTAAATTCCAGTTCATTGGGGCGCCTGGGTGGCTCAGTTGTTAAGCATCTGCCTTCAGCCCAGGGTGTGATCCCAGGGTCCTGGGATCGAGCCCCACATCAGGGTCCTCCGCTGGGAGCCTGCTTCTTCCTCTCCTACTCCCCCTGCTTGTGTTCCCTCTCTCGCTGGCTGTCTCTCTCTCTGTCAAATAAATAAATAAAATCTTTAAAAATAAATAAATAAATAAATTCCAGTTTGTTAACATACAGTGTAATATTATTCTCAGGTATAGAATTTAGTGATTTGTCACTTCCATTCGACACCGAGTGCTCATCACAACAAGTGCCCTCCTTCATCCCCATCACGATCTCACCCAACCCTCCCCCACCTCCCCTCTGGTAACCAGCAGTTTGTTCTCTATAGTTAAGGGTCTGTTTCTTGGTTTGTCTCTCCTTTTTTCCCCCTATGTTCATCTGTTTTGTTTTTTAAATTCCACATGTGAGTGACATCATATGGTTTTGTCTTTCTCTGACTTATTTCCCTTAGCATAATACCCTCCAGTGCCATCCATGTCGCTGTGATTGGCAAGATTTCATTCTTTTTTGATGGCTGACTCCATTGCATATATATACACCACGTCTTCTTTATCCATTCATTAGTTGATGGACATTTGGGTTCTTTCCATAATTGGGCTATTGTTGATAGTGCTGGTATAAATATCGGGGTACATGTATCCCTTCAAATCAGTATTTTTGTATCCTTTGGGTATATACCCAGTAGTGTGATTGCTGAATTATAGGATAGTTTTATTTTTAACTTTCTGAGGAAACTTCATACTCTTTTCCAGAGTGGCTGTACTGGTTTGCATTCCCAACAGTGTAAGAGGGTTCCCCTTTCTCTGCAGCCTCTCCAACATCTATCGTTTCCTATGTTGTTCGTTTTAGCCATTCTGACTGGTGCGAGGTGATATCTCATTGTAGTTTTGCTTTGTAGGAAATTCCTCTTTTAATAAATCTAAAACACTTGATTTTTCTCTAAATCAGTCTTCTAAGCCTTTCAGGGTTTTCCACTAGGTGCCCATGAGGTCACATCACTTCATGTATTTAATGTTGAGAACTCAGATGTTCATGCAAGGCATAGAGAAATAGATTGAAAACCATTTCAATTGCGCAATAGATAAAAGCCCTGTCTGCTCACGGGGGCGTGATCTGAGTGTAAGATGGGAATTCTTGGTTTCTGTATGTCCCTCAGAGTGTGAAACTGCAGCTAGAAATACAAGCTCACTGAACCTTTTACCAAACCAAAGAAATGGTGGCCTCTACTCAAGGAGAGTGAACCAATCTGCCCATGTCTGAATGGTAATTTTGATTGTGAGCACTGCTGGCCTCACCTACTGACTTTAGAATGTTGTTCGGGATAAAATTCTACCAAACACCCTGCCAGCAAACTTTTTGACTGAAGTTGAGAACTTTGCAGACACATCACAGACCTTCCATTGGATTGGCATGGGGCTGCAGTGGCATCAGTTCTCTGGGAATCCTGCCCTGGCCTTGGGGGTGAAAGCCAGAGCCTTCCCACTCAGTGATTCCTTCACACTGAACCCGAGTGTGGGCCCAGGCTGAGCCCTGGCTCAGGGGGTGACGCTGGATGATCTTTTACAAGATTAAAAAACCAAATCCTCCACTAAACTGTTCACCTTGATGCTCACTTTGCCAATAACTTCAACCTAAGTAACTGGATGGGTCGATCTGGGCTCACTGGCAGAAGAGTGGGTCGAGAGCAATATTGCGAAGACTGAAGAGAACTCGCGTGCGCCGCCCAAGTATTGTTTTAGGTGGTACGTAAACAGAAGTTGTTATTTCTCTAGATGCCTGTCTGTCAAGCTTTCTCCCCAAGAGATGTCATTTGGGGTGTCACATCCAATTTTAGGGATGTCAGTTAACAGCCTGTAAAATGTTCCTGGGATAACCCCTCTCAATGAGAGAAGCATGTCCTGGGCGTTGACAAGGCTGACCTTGTCATTGACACACACCAAGGCAGCCACTCAACAACCGCATCCATTTCGGCTCCTCTTCAGAGTTCTGAGTGACAACTGTGGTCAGAGGAAGGTGGAAAAGGAACAAAAACATGAAACACAGTGATTTCCAATACATTTTTTCCCTTGTCTTCGGGCGAAAAAATTACACCATTATGTCATTTTTGTGATGTGCTCATCAACAGGAGTGAAAACCTCATTTGTCATCTTTTGGTCTGATAGAAAATCAGAGTTTAGGGAATTCAGCTGGCTGTCAGCACTCTTGCTGTCAAGTCGAACAGCTGAAGGAAGGCAGCAAGAACACAGGGCCAATGAGAGCTACTGGACCCTGATGCCAGTGCTCACTGTAGAAATCCACAGAAAGATCTGTGCTCCTCAGCATTTCAATCCAATTTGCTAGAGCTGTTTATCAAGTTCCCATGCAGACAGGATGTAAATATGCCACTTAAATCTGCAAATACAATAATGAAGACTGATACTTGTAATTGTATCTGTGTGGTCCCACTGACTCAAAGCTAAATGGATTTCCAACCTAATATTGCGAAATGAATCCTTGAAAGATGTGAGGTCCATTACAGTGGAAGAGTGGCATCGCTTCTCACATCCTGTCACGATAAGGATATCTCCGTCGTTTTGTATGACTGAAATATTTTTATCTGTCTCCCGAAATTGCCTTGCCTCAGTTTTAACCCCATTTTTTGTGAAAAAGTATGTGCCATGTGAGTGTTCCTTCCTTTTGCTCTGGTCTGGGGAACAGCTGTTGTACCATGCCAAGGAGAAGGTTCTAGATGGCAGGGAGAGACTTATGGACACTCCCCCTCCCATCCACAGTTCACACATCTCCCCATGGGCAGCCTCCACAGAGTTCTCTCTTACTGTAAAAGGTTCAAACACCATCCGTGTGTCTAGTAAATGATGGGGATCATTGTAATTCTCACCACCTCTTGGCCCCAGTACAGGGCAATGTCACAATTCCAGAAACATTGTTCTGGCATTAAAACATAATTCTGGCGTCACTGAAACACAATTAAGTCTTTGCTGGCATTCTCTTAAATAGTTTGAAGGGGGAAGACATTCCTCACGGCCATCACAATATGTTTGCCATCCATCTTTTCATCTCTTTCCCTTTTAATGTTTCCATCATGAGGCTTCCTTTCCCACAGCAAATTCCTCAGAACCCTTCTGTCTCAGCCCACACGGATTCTCTTTTCTCCTCTCTTCTTTTGTCTCTGACTCAGCTCTTTAGTTTGGAGAGTGACTTGGCCTCCTCATGCCCCATTCCCCAGCTTCTGTGACACAGGATACCCTGGACTGCCTGAGGAAGGAAGAGCCCCTTTCTCCTCAGGTTAAGAGGAGAGGGGGGAAAGGGAGAAGCACAGAAGCTTGTAACTTAGTTTCTTCTTCCGTGATCTCCACTATACTCCTGGGCCTCAGGTTCCTCATCTGCCGAGTGGGTATAAAGGCAACATGCCCCCCATCTCAGAGTTATTGCCAAGAGTCCACAAAAATGGAGCAAGAAAACCCCCTTCCAGAGGAGGGAGCATGCGCATAACTGTGCAGTAAAAGTTATCTCCTTCCCCCGTTCCCAGTGAGATTGCAAAGATGTCCACCGTTTATTACGATGACTCTTCTTTTCTGTGAATGATTTCTTTATAGTTGTTCTTGCTTAGGATTATTTTCTGATGTGGGCGCTGTCATTAAATCATAGTCTATACTATTTCTTACTCTGAACATCTGTTTGAAGGAACTGTATTTTGCTCATTTTGCTATCCCCTATAGTAGTACCCATTAAAATACTTTAAATATATTTAGTGCTCAACAAATGTTGGACCCAACTGCATCACTGGGTTATGATATAGATTGGGTCTCGCCCAATTTCCCAGACATACACGTCACACCTGACAGGACTCAGCAATACTTTGTAAACCCCAGGAAATGATGAGGTACAGATAATGGGAAAACTGCCTGTCTATGGCCATGCCATCCTAAACACAGTGGATCTTGTCTAATCTAGCTAAGCAGAGTCAGGCCTGGTTAGTACTTGGATGGGAGAAAACTGCCTGACATGTCAACAGGGCCCATTGGTTGAGACTTAGCATCACTGCTTTGAGGGAAAAGACTTCACTTTGGTTATTTTTCCAGCGCCTAAAGCACCTGTTGTCTCCAGACATGTAACACTAGAGTGAAACTTGGCAAAGACTTCTGTGATGGCTTATAAAATGTAAATTATTCAGACAAGAGGAAAACTTTAATTCCCTTTCAAAGTTTCTGTCCAGCATAGTTACATATCCCTTTCTGATAAAGTTAAACTTTGACAGCCCTTTTACCCATACAACTCTCTCTCCCCTCCTGTTAAAGCCTCCCAATTCCCAAGTAAATAAAGGATTCTGATTCACAAGTCTTGTTTGAGGGTAGCATAGACTTTCAGAGTTTAGCAAAATTCATCTTTTCTTTAAAGATTTATTTATTTATTTATTTATTTAGATTAGAGAGAGAGCGAGTGAGCACATGCGTGTGGGGAGAGGGACAAAGGAAGAGGGAGAGAGAATCTCCAGCAGAGTCCCCAGCTGAGTGCAGAGCCCACGAGGGGCACCCTCCCACAACCTGAGCTGAAATCAAGAGTCGGTCATTCACTGACTGAGCCATCGAGGCATGCCAAAATTCATCATTTCGATGCCCAAATCTATAATATGACTGTTTTTGTATTTGACGAAAATGTGCTTTGGTAAACTTCATTAAAACTTCAATATATTTCTATTCTGTACTGGTTTTCTTGTGTCTTCTCTCTCTTACCTCCCCATTCTACCTTCTCTCTAACTTACACAATAGAAGGGAAGTTTTAAATACTCAGAATCTGCCCTATGCTCTTTATCTCCTTTTATATTTTCAAGCAGTTACTGTAGATAGATTTATATATATGTAACTTACATGTATAGGAGTCTGACAGATGACATATATATATGTGCAATTGAACGGTGAATCTCCAGAAGACACAGCACAGCCGCATCTTAGGATTCAGACAAAGCCATCCCAGGAAAAATTCCATTTCCTGGAATCATTGTTGCCTTTTTTGTTAGAGAGAGAGTCCAGGTTGACCAGCAGACAGGAGGAGGCATTGAGAGGCATTAGTGGCAACCGCTCACTCTCCATCTCAGTCTGTGCCCCTGACAATGAGGCTGAGAGCAAGTTGGCAGACACTTCTGGAAATACAGATAGAATTTATTTTCTCATGGACCTCTCTTCTCCTCACTCACTCCCAAGGAAAAAAAAAGTAATAACAACACTTCTAGTTTCCATGATAATCTCTGTGTCTAGAAAATGATCCCATGTAAAGAAAACAGTATTTAATGTCAATTTACCTTTATTTTTCTGATGATATTCTTGATACAAGAGCAGAATAAAAAATTAGGAAATGCAGAAAAAGATCACTTTACCCACAATATCTAGAATCAGTTGTCGTTAACTTTGATATGTATCCTTACATGTTGTGTGTGCCGTGTGCACATGCATACGTGTATTTTGCATTAACTTGAATTTGCTTAAATTCTCACTTTACTAGAAACAAATGAGAAAACTGCTTGAAATTACATCGCCATTTTCCCCCTAATACTCCTAACTGTGCTTAAGAGAAACATTTTTATAAGCTGGATGCAAAGTGAGGCTTGAAGGCATATTTTCAGAGAATTAGTAATTTTGGAATTTCTAACAGCCAGATTTTTTGAGTGGTACGAGCCCCCCCAAAAAAGCGTAGAAGGCAGCAAAGGGTAGAGAAAATGGTTGAATAATCAGCTGTGCTGTTGAAGCGGGTGGAGACAAGAAAGAGGCAGCCGATCGCATCCAAGTCTTATTCAAAGGAAAGCGTGCTCCACTTGACGGGCAGGATACCAGGATGCAGTAATGCAGGGGCTGTGTAGGACGGCAACACGGTACTCTAGAAATACATTTTCCAATTAGTCCTAAGTGTTTATTCATCAAGGCACACCACAATGCTTTTGGTAACTGGGCTGTACAAGCAGCTGTAATTGGCAATTGAGAAGCATCGCCGCAAACGTTTTGATGTCTAATCCTGAAATTGTTCCCGCTCCGCGTTTGCTCTGAATGGTCCCTCTGTCCTGGAGTGGTGTCAGTAGTGGGCCTGTGACTACAGGTTTTGGTCCTTTATAATCCTCCAGCACTACATTAGGTCCACCTCACATATTCCATCCTTTTTCCTGATTGGTTTGGAGAAGAGAAGTTGAAGCGGATTGAAAAACGATCTTGCAGCAAGGCTGGTGGGTATTCTGTTTGAGTAGGAAGGGAAGCTGGTGGGATGGTTGACTTAGAAATATTTTTGTAGATCATCCGTGTGAAAGAGTCTGTATCAGAAGCTCTTACTTGCCAAGAGTTCCAACAAGACGCTCTCCACTGGATATGGCACAAGTGGTTGCAGACTAGCCCGGAAACAGGGAGAGCCTGTACCACTGCTCCTGGTAGCTCTGTGTTGGGGACATATCCCATTTGCCTTCTGAGTGTTAATCTAGAACGATCTTTAAGCTGGATAAAAAGCTCCAGTGAAAAGAATTCCTTTTTTTTTTTTTAAGATTTTATTTATTTATTTATTCAACAGAGATAGAGACAGCTAGCGAGAGAGGGAACACAAGCAGGGGGAGTGGGAGAGGAAGAAGCAGGCTCCTAGCGGAGGAGCCTGATGTGGGGCTCGATCCCATAACGCCGGGATCACGCCCTGAGCGGAAGGCAGACGCTTAACCACTGTGCCACCCAGGCGCCCCAGTGAAAAGAATTCCGCAGGATGTTTTCTGAGCTTTAGAAAGAAAATCATCAGGACTGACAGGCTTTCGTTGTTTTTTTTTTTTTTTTTTTCCCCACTTCTTAGTAGCACAGAGCTGCGCAATTACCTAAAAGGGTCTCCTCCCTTTATTCTCCAAAGTTTTCAGGTACTTAGAGTGAGAAGCTTGTGACAATTAAATCAATTTCCACCGGAATCCCCAGAGGTGGGGCTCATCCCAGCTTCCTCAAGAAGACTTGCTGCACTAATAAGGAGCTGACAATTTGCCGGGGAGGATGCTGCAAAGTAGAAAAATGAAATTTCAGGTCAAAGGAAAACTTTGTAGCAGAATTACCGCTTCTTGCAGACTGAAGATCCAGCTCATAATAGAGTCTTATTTATAATGGGAAGAAGAGTGTAGCCAAAATCAGGCCTTGAAAATAGCTTTCTGATAACACTATTTGACTCTTGAAAAAAGAGCTGTTATTAGAAAGAATTTATTTCACTCTCGCTCCAAGTTTCAAATGTACTTTTCATTTCCAGAGGTAAAAAAGGAACCTACTGATTTCGGTGCATGTGGAGGGTTATAGATAAAACAGCCTGAGTGTATTTTACAGTTAGGGAAGCAAAAGCTACATAGAACACCACCCGATTGCCCCTTGCCTGGGTTTAACCCCAGTAATTAGCATGCGAAGCCGCTTTGAGACCGCAGACCATTGTCCTCCTCTTCTTCTCTTTCTTCTCAAGCGCAGCCAGACCAAGGACGCCAGTGCCCATCTTCTTCTTCAACAGGCATCCTTATCTGGCAGATAGAACCATCCGATACCTTCTCACCAGCACTACTGGCCACCTTTTCTGTGTTCAGCACATGCTTTTGGAACCAATAGGCCAACGGATTCGGAGATGCGGCCTACATTCCTCCGGAGCCACCTGGCCTTGGCGCTGATTAGGAAGCTTCGGAGCTACCCGCCCAGGTCACGAGGCTGCCTTCCCGTGAAGCAGCAGGGGCTCTGTGCTGGACGGTGCAAGCAGACAGTGAGAGCACGCATGCGTCAGAGGTGCTCTGGATATCCGAGGTAACAGTGCACGTTGGAGCTGTGACAAGAAAGGGTTTGAGCAAGCTGAGGTCCTCGCAGCCAGGGAAGGGTCTCAGAGGCTGTTACTCTGAGCACTCCTGGAAATCTCCCGAGGTCCCTGGAGTCAACACATTCTGGCCCGGCAACCGGGGTGGCCCGGCAACCGGGGTACCCCGGCTGTGTACCATTAGCTCCCTTGGGTTAGAGTCCCCCTCGGCTCAGTCCAGTCAGGTGCAGAGTGTCTGCTGTTAGGGTGATGTTTTTGTTTGTTTGCCTGCACTGGCATGCAAACCACTGGAGACTCCAAGCAGGGTTGGCCCTCTGGGTGTGTGACCTGTACATTCTCACAGGACCCCATGCTCAGAGAGCCTTGCTCCTGGAAGTTCCTTGTAATTTTTATAGAAGGGGACTTGCATTTTCATTTAGCACTGGGCCTGTGAATTTATATAGCCAGTCCTAACTGCAAGCCTGCCTCTCAGGCTGCCACGTCATCTGCTCCGCCTAAAAGCTGGCTACGCCCTGCTCAGGAGAGCGGAACTGCTGCATTTAAATAAGGACAGAAGCTCTCCTTGAAGTAGGGCAGCCCTCAAACACTGGTGTAGTTTTCTTGAGCTGTGCCCAGGCCTCCATGCAGAACAAGAGACACAAATAAAAGTTGCTCATCCTGATAATTGGGATCCATTGATTCAAAGGTCAAGACATCCTTGCTAATTAATTGGGTAAATGTTTTTCTTTTCCCCTCCATATGGATTTAGATTTCACTCTCACAGGAAAAATCAAGGTTTGTCCTTGGGAGCTGAGCTTGCTTTAATAGGTCGACTAAATAAGTGGCCAGTAGGCCTAGAGCTCATGGGAATATTGAAAAGGAATTGAGGGTGTACAAGGAGCCCGACACCGACAGCAGGAGCCTTTTCCCCCAGGCCATAGGACTGGAGTAGGAGAGCAGTGAAACCGCAAGGATCACCCCAGGGCACAACTCAGGACAGCAATTGTGGGCACAGCCTTGGGACGTTGTTCGGGGGTAGGACCTAGTGGTTGAAAGCTTTTAAAAGGTGGCTCCCCTGAGATTCAAGAGAGAGTGCGAGTTAACTGAAATGTCATCCTTTATCATTCCAGTATTGTAATTCCCTTCCACATCCGCCCTAGCTCTCCAGTAGACCGTTGCTAAGCATGCACTGTCTGTTCCATGGTTACACGAAGGCTGAGGAGACAGGCAGGTGATCGGGGAGGGCTTGGGCGGAGGGGACGTTCTAACGCCATCTCTCTGTGACCTCTGTGTGAGAGAGCGTGTCCACTCCTCCAGGGACCTCCTTGGACCTCTTAGTTCCAAGAGATTGTGGTGAGCCTGGAGATGCCTTCAGCAGCCCCGTGAGCTGAAGGTCAATTCCAAAGAGGATTTACACGAAAGAGACAGGAAAATTAAATCACTGCCACTCCTGCGTATTGGCTAGAGCATACCGTTCCCCCAAAGGGGGAGAGGAATCCTGGTGAACTTCCAGGTTATACAACCTATCTCGCAGGACTAAATACGCCCATGAATGTTCCTCCTCATTTATATAACTTGTGAGCCAAAAGCTTTACTGTAGATAAAGCACCAAATGCTATGTGCTCTACATATAATATTTATAGCTATATGATAGTCATAGATGTTGGTCATACATTGGAATAATTTAGTGAACGCCATAAAACAAGCTGATGTTTTGATATTTAATAACATTTATAATTGTTATTGCACTGTGTGTCGATCAGGGCATAATAGCAAGTTTGGTTCACATGTGACTAAAATTAATTTTGCTTTTACAAAGTCAAATTAAGTTTTCACAGTTTTTCTTCTTCTACTTGGCTCATTAATATTGCTAACCAAAGGTGCTGGGTTTGCTCATTGGTCCCCAGATTTGCCCATCTCTGTCCTTCTCTTGACTCTGAGGCTGGCCCTTTTGTGCTCCGTCTTCGGGGCCCCCATGCAGGCTGGCCTCTGGTTGGGTTTGGTCAATGACGGGCACCAGTGAATCAGGGGGCAGAAAGAGAGAGGCGGGGGGTTCTCCCCTTTATGCAACCCCGCCCTCCTCATCCCCTTATCTCTGCTGAAGCTGGATCTCTTGGTGAGTGCAGTGCCTACCAGGCGGCCCCTCCTCCAAGGCTCTGTTTTCAGCGGGCCCTGGTCGCCCTAATTCCTTCCATTGTTATTTCCGCCCCGGGTCAGCTGCGGCTAGTTTTATGTTGGTGTACTCCCTTCACCTTGCCTGCACGCCTGCAATTGTCCTTTCCTAGAATCTCTCCATCTGATCCCAGCTGGACTTGGCCCGACCCCAGGAAGGCAAGGTGCATGTTGCATGCAGGCTTATCCTCCTCTCTCTCTCTCTCCCCCCCATGCTCCCTCCGTTGAACGCAAAGTTCTCAAATCCACCCCGCAACACCTGGGATCCTATCTGACCCGTGCCCCACATCCTCCCTCACCACCACGTGCCCTGCCCCGGTGTGTGCCCAGATTGCGGGGGTTTCCGGAGATTTTTCTCCCACCTCCAGATCTTCTCCCTTCCATCCTATTCCAGTTTTAATCTCCAGACTCTACGATTATTTGAGCAGCAAGTCCCAGAGTCAATGAGAGCACATGGGGCTGAGTGTGAAGTAAGGAGCTGTGTGATCACGGGCTAGGTCTGGCAGAGAGTAGCGATGCCGTCACTCCAGAGCTTCAGACTCTCACACCTCCCGGGGACAGGTCTCCAAAATCTGCCTCTGGAACAACCTTGTAATCTCCCCCAGAGAGGGAGCCCGAAGGTGGGGAAAGAGGAGGGCAGAACCTATGGTTTGTCTCATCCCAGGTGCTCTGCACAGACTTCTCCCATCTCTATCTTGGCAATCATCGCTGCTTTTGTTGACCTTGGTCTCTCCCATCACCAAGGGACCTTCTTTGACGTAGGTCCTGCCTTTCATTTCTGTATCCCCAGGATCCAGCAGCCGTAAGTGGCTCACAACGCTTGCTGTGTTACCTGTTAAAACAGGTTTTCCTTCAAGACTTTAAATGATTCGTTTGGGAGAAGGGGTGCCATTTTCCTCATGGGGGTGGTGGAGGTCAACTAGAGATGAGCAAAGAAAGGAGAGGAGGCCGGACCAGCAAACACAACCTGCTTCATTACTTTGCTCACTTACTTCTAACTCATCAAAGCAAAGATGGGTAGGGAATTATTGTGGATTTTGAAGAGCACTACGTTTGTGTGGCATAGAGGGAATCCTGCAGACAATGTGTACTTAAGCCTTTCACAAAGCTAGAGATCTGTGGTTAGTACCATGGCAATGCCTCAGGAAGAAGGGCAAAGACCAGGCCACAGGTCAGGGGTCTTGGGTTTGGCTTCTGGTCCTGCCACGCACCAGCCGTCTGATTTAAAACACCATCATCCAATCTTTTTCTGCCTTTTTATTTTAACCTGTACAGTGGAGACGATAATCCCTCCTTCGCGTCCTTCCTCAGACTATAGGGAGAGTCCTATGACATCATGCAGGAGAATTTCGCCAACTGAACAGCATGAGACAAAGGTGAAGCTGCAGAACCCGTCTCTCCATCCCGACTCCCCGAGGCCAGGAGAGGCTCAGGCCCTGGGCCGCGCTGTCCCCAGCAGAGGGGAGGCAGGTGTGCGGAGCTCGCTCCAGCTGCTAATTGCGTGCGCTCTGGAGACGCTGACGGTTTCCAGCTTCACTTTGGGGGCAGTGGATTACTTGGGAATTTGTGTTCCTGCCCATGCAGATTCCCTCTTGCTCCCCAGAGCTGTTCTTCTCTGTTTTCCCCTCAATGTGATGACTCACTAATCCCTTTCCCTTCTCACATTTCCTTCGGACCAGACCCATGTGTTTGACTCCGGAATGACTCCTGTGAATGCAGCCGTGGACTCAAAACATTTGGTTGGAAAGCCACTCCAGGTTCCCGCCATTCTTACGGTTTCCAAGTACATTCTCTTGTAACCATTGCAATGTCTTAGGTCAGAACGTTTTCATACTGCGGCCGTGTGTGTGTGTGTGTGTGTGTGTGTGTGTGTGTACCCACACGCTGGTTGTACTTAGTGGAAAGAAGGCTCGTGGGCCAAAACCTCTTTGGGCTTTTTTGGATGAGTAAGAAATGATGGGAATTCAGAGTGTATAAGATTATAAATATTACAGAGGTTATTCAAAATCTCATTTACTTTAGTCTGACTGCCTCTTTACTCTACATATTTAAATTCCATTTGCAGCCACGGACCCTGATACTCTTAAAGAAAATAACAACAAACAAGCTACTGCTAAGGGAAATGTAAATTGGTTTGTTTGCTTCTTCACACTCCTGGGCAGTGAAAACACAAGCAATTGTTATTCCAAGGGTCTCATTGAATATACAAAAATCTTTGTCTTTCTTAGGAGTGGCTTTAAAGGTTAACCACTTTCTGAAGAGTTCTTTGTGTCTGGAAAGCAATTTTGGGCTCCTTTTGTCCAGCTAAGAAGTTCTTATAAACTTGTTAAAGTTTCCCACACAAACACATTTGCACTCATTAAAAAACAGGGAAAACAGTTTGCTTCGGGAAAATCTGTTTGTTCTCTGACATTTACAAAGTCTTCATAGCTGCTGGGAGCTGCATGCAGCTCTAGAAGCCCGCGGCCACCGTGGGTGGGAGGTGCCCTGAGGGGACGGGAGGTCCGAATTCTGAGATGCTGATGCTGATCCTGGCCCGGAACTTGTGCGCACACAGCCGCGGCCGTGCATGGCAGTGGGAACCTGTGCTCGAGATGTGAACCCTACGCTCATCACGCCCGATTCCCGACTCCCGGGCCCCGAGCGCTATCCTTCCCGGATGATCTCTTTCTAGCAGTGTGTTTCATGCACTCAGAAATGTCTCTTCCCAAGTGAATTCCTATTCAATTTCTATTCACTCTTTACTATAAACGGTTGTGTGCAAGTCAAGATGGTACGCACAGACTGCCATCAAGGAGAGATCGGATAATGCCCAATGCCTTCCATCTAAGTTGGGGTCATAAAAGGAGCAATATCTTGGCAATTTAAAGGAATTCCACCTTCCCCCAGGATGAGAAAATATCATGCTTAAAGTCTCCAACCTAAACTACCAAAAAATTTAATATTTTCATACATATGATTCCTAGTTTTAAAAAGGATTCTTTTAGATATGGACTCAGTCAATGGGCATTTAAAATGGGATTTGGCTTGCAGACATGTCACGCAACAACGTGTGGAAGGAGGTGCACATAAGCCGCAGTATTACAATTTACACACAAGACTCACACGGGATAGGTGCCGAGCAGCGCCAAGCACAACGGTCAATTGCTCAGAGTTGGATTCGTCTTTTTAAGAAATGTTTTCTTAGCATTTCCAAAGGAGCCCTCCTCTGCCTCACAATTCGAAGACTTTCTACTTTGTCATAAGATAGGCACTTTCTCTCGCCCTAATGACTCATCAAACATCTTTTTAAAGATCTGAAATGAGGGTATTTGGGCTTCTGTCTGTTTTTATACTGTGTTTGTTCTTAATCTCTCACTGCTCAGTGATACAGACTGTGACTGTAATTATAGCCCATATAGGCTGTAATTGTTCAACAAAGGGGGACTCAGTGAGGTCAAAACAGAATTCGAAAGCCATTACAGCAAAGCAGCTCGGGCTGATGTGCAGTAGTAATGCATTGGCCGGCTAATTGGGAGGCACAGATGTGGGTACAGAACAAGAAGCTTCCTTGGCCTGAGTGAAAGACAAGCTGACATAATTAGCTGGGGCTTGTGAAGCGTCCACAGGGCTGGGGCTGGAGCACCCACGTGCCACAGCCAAAAAGATGGCCTGAGGTCAGCCCCCGGCTATGCCATGATCCTTGGTTCCATCTGGACTTAAAAGAGAAAAGTCGTAAGTGTGAAAACCCAACTAAGGCTTTGAGTCTCTGCAACCTGCATTTGCTTCCTTTCAAAGAAGGGAAAGTATGCATGACAAGTATCACACCTCCAGTGCAGCCACTGAAAGATAAACTTGCAAGGGCACAATTCATTAAAGTCAGTATGCACAACCATGACATTATCCTAACTGTATCAGAAAGGATACATTTGGCTTCCTTCTAATTCTCCTAGAACCACAATTCTAAGCCTCAAATTCTCATGTGATAATGTTCAAAGGCAAGAAGAAAAGGGGTGTGAGACACCAAGGGCTCTTTTCCACCCCCCCACCCCCACCCCTCTCAGTGGCTAGAATCCAGTCGGATGCCCACCCCTAACCCAACCACTGGGAAAGAGGAAGGACTCACAGGAGAGAGTGAGATCAGCCACTGTTCATCTGCGGAGGCAGGAGCAGGGCAGAGGGGATCCACTTTGCTGGAAAACATTGCCAATGCTATCTGAATGTAATTAGGGTTCTAAGTTTTATCCAGTCCCCACAGGATACAAAAGAAGAATCACAAGCTACTGAAAGCATAGCCTCCTAAACTAAATGGAAGCAATATAGCTTGGTAGATAAATGCTAAATTGGAGAGCTGTTGTTTTGGGTTGCTTTGTCAAATGACTCACTCCCTGCTATGTGTCCTTGGGCAGCTCTCAATGGATCCAAGCCCCAGTTTGTGCTTCTATCAAAGGAGAATAGTGTCATTTACCACCTCCTGGTCTCACAGTTGGGTTGTATGATGATTAAAAGGAGCCTCATAAGGCCTATGAATTTCTCGGATTAAAGTATAAAGTCCTGACACGAATGTCAACTCACGGAACACAAAACCAGCGTCGACTTGCCTCTCAAAGTGGCTTGGAAGCCTTGCCACCTAAGGACGGGCTCTCTTTTGATGACTTTGATTTGAATCCCTCCGGCTCTTATCCTTTCTCAGCTCTTCTCTGAGACACTTGTGCCATCCCCTCTGCCCCATATCCTCCCTCCCCCAAAGCTAGGAAAACAAGGGAATGAGCAATGGGTCAGGGTTAAGAGGAGGAGTGTGGTGGGTGTTGTAAGAGGGAAAAGAGGAGAGCTAAGCAGAGATACTCTGGTTTCTGTCCACAGATTTCCAACCCCGTTCAAGCCCACTGTTCTAATACCTAAACTAGAGCATTAAATGCTTTCATGGTGCCCAAGACTGGCACGATCTGGTCACTTGATTGTAGAGTTCCAGGGTTTCAAGCCAGTACGCCCTGGTTTCCAAAGCCGCCCATACTGATGGTATGTGATCACCATTCAGTTATGTCCAAACAGAGAAGACGTGCTCAGCTAAGCTGGTTCTGAGGATCTTGCACACGTCAGCCCTCAGTTTTTAAAGACATTCCTGTTACAGACGCACCCAGAGCAGACACAGGGTCACTATATTTATTTTTACTTCTTCCCCAAAACAAATGGAAATGGCTTACATTTAAAGATAAAAGAAGTTGTTGTTTTTTTTTTAATGAGAGCTTAGAAATAATTTAGAGCAAAGACCTATCAGATGGTGATCCTAAAATGAAATAGAATGAGTACAAAACTCCACAGTTTAAGACAGAGGAAAACCTGCTGGGTTATATAATTCTCTGTATCTAATTTGTTACTGTTTTTCATTTGTTACTCTCTCCCTCTCTCTCTCTCTCTTTGAAAAACACCCTTTTACCTGGAAAGTTAAACTGATAGTTGTCATTAAATTCGAAAAGAGATTTAATCACGTATCATAAATTATTCTTGGAATAAAGCATACCACTTGTTGATTTATTAGTCAATTATGCTGCATCTTGCAGAAGGGACATTTTGGAATGACAAAGAAGAAAATACATTTACCTCTGGCTTTGTAGAAGATGCAATGATGTCTTCCATATTAATGCTCCTTAAGAAATAATTTTTTTTAAAAAAGCAGATGATATATCACTTTATCGTGATTGAATGAAAATATTTCCATGGGAAGCTAAGCTAAGTGAAAGAAACAGCTATTACATTTACAAATTATGTTTCAGTTTGCAGCCCTGTTTCTAATGCTCATTGTCCATCTGTAAAATTTCCCAGTCTGCCTTCGGACATTGTGCTTTCCAGTTAGCCAATACTGGCACCTCTCCCTCCCTCGTTCGTAAACAATGCTTCTCTGGCGGATTTTGGTAGGGAGCCCCTTCAGTCACATCAGATAACCCAGCTTTTTGAAAAGAATGTAAGCTCTAGAATTAGATGGGCCTGGGTTCCAATCCTACCACTTAGTAGCAGGAACTGTGGGCGAGTTACTTAGCTGTTCTTATCCTCAGTTCTGCCTCAAGTAAAACAGGAGTAATGTCACTCCTCAGATACTTTGTTGCCTCCTCTCCCTCCGCCACCACACCAAGTCCTATTGATGGCCCCTCAGTGGCCATAGAGCTGCCCTCCTGCCACGCCTTCAGCCCACCTTTGCCTCTCCCTCAATTGCACACAGCCTTCCTTCTGATCTCTCTGCTTCTAGAGTGACCCTCCTCCACTCCATTCTCAAGACGAACTTGCTCAAACACAGACGGAGACGTGTCACTCCTAAATATTCTTTACCAATTCGACATTGTCCTGGGACAAGGTCCAAACCCTTTTTCATGGATTGTAAGACCTTAAGACCTTCTTAATCTAGCCTTGACTATTTTCTCTTGCCTCTCTCACCGACCCCAACTCACTCCATGTTTTGGCCACAGTGAACTATCTCCTATTCAGGGAACGCATCAGACTCCCTCTCTTCATTGAGCTTTGGCGCTGAGTTCTCTCTCAGCATCGAACACCCCTCCTCCCTGGCCTGTGCTGGGCTCTCACTATTCATCCACCCTGTTTGCTGTCCCCTCCGCTTCCCCAAGCCCAGCATGGCCCCAAAGTCCAATGAGAAAGTTTTTCTCCTGTGAGCCTCCTCAGCACTCTGTACTGTCAGGAGCCTTTCTGCTTCTTGTCTCTCCCACTGGCCATGAGACCCCGCGTCCCCATCTTGATACCTCAGGGTGCAAGTCAGTGCCTCACAGAAGGTGCTTAATAAATATAAATGAAAATGGGAACGAATGAATCTCTTTCAGGGTTTTGGGGTGGATGAAATGGGACGAAAGAGGAAAGGCACTGGAAACATGGCATGTGCTCAGTAAATGGCCATCCTCATTATTACTCTTGCTAGAACTACTACTGTTGTGCCGGGCTGTACCGCTTGCAGAACTGATCGTGTCCTTTGCCTATGGAAACCCATGTGCAAACGTCTCAAGGGCTTTTGACATTTGTAACTCCAGAAATATGATGAAAACGACCAAAGTCGTAGTTTGGTTGGGTCTTTGTAAAAATGTGCCACTAACTCCACCTCCCTCATTTCCTGGTTCGAGTGCCTCTTGCAACCTTTCGCAAATAAGTGGGTTCAGTCACTGGAACATGCACTTTCGCCAGTTGGTTCACTTCCCTGTAACCCCTTGCGTCCCTATTCAACAGAGGCTAGTAATTACCATAGCAACCGCAGCATGTGGCGCCTGCGCGCTCTCTCCGAAACAAAGCATTTGCCTGAAAAAAAAAATCACACACACACACACACATTAATTTGTAACATGAAATTCTATTTCATGGTATTTATGAAGGGAAATCATGCCTCCAAGTAAGCAGACTACCTTCCTCACCAAGCTGGGGACTCACACGCTTGTCCTCCTGTTTGCCCCACCCCCACCGCGCTCCCCACGCACATATTGATTCATTTTAAAAATGAAATTTTTGTGCAATGGAAAAAAAAAAAGATGGGAAGGATTCGGTTTCAGTGGGAAGGTACAAAGGTCAGTGAGAGGGTGCAGAGCTCCATACAGCAGTTGTTCCTGTCTGAGTGATGATTATACTACCAAGGGGATTTATTAAAATGGAGCCTATTGCTGTTACACTGAATGAGGCTCTCCATACATTCTGTGGGAGCCTGTCAGTGGCTGAGCCCATATGTAATGCTAAATACAGCGCCCGCATCCCGGCTGGCGTGCACTCCCCGAGCGCTGGGTGCGTGTGCAAACGCGCTCCAGCCCAGTCCCGGGGTCTGAAAGGAAATGCTATGCATGCCCAGAAATGGAGGCTTCCCATTCTCATCCAGGCCATGTGTGTGTGTGTGTGTGTGTGTGTGTCCAGCCAGACGTGATGGTGCAGAATGTGACCATGTGACCGAACCACTTGTTCTGGCTCTTGATCTGGGGGCGGGGTGGAGAGGAAGGGGAAGGAGAGTGTGGCTAGAGCAATTCAGGCCGGGCGGCACCATGACCGCCTCCCCCCTGTCCTTTCAAAACACAGCCGAGGGAGATCGGTGCTAGGGACTGCTCAAGGTACAGCTAGCTCTCAATGTCATTAGTCATAATCAAAGGGCAGGCGACAGAGGGCGAACTTTCTGGCCTGCCTCCTTGAGTCACCTGAAGAGAGAAGAAAACCTGGGGAGACACTCTGCTTCAACTAGACCTTTCTTCAGTTGTTTAAACCCAGTCAGTTGGAAGCCTCTTTATGAGTTCTCCAGTTGAAACTCTGATTTTTTTTTTTAATTGCTTTGGTCTGAGGAAAAACTAATACATTCCAGTCAAAGGCTTGCAGGGCCCCGAACAATCTAATCCCTTCACTCTGTTCCGCAGGAATTCGGTTAGACAGCCTTCTCTAATAACATGGGGACGTTCTCTCAGCCAATGGAGCTCAAGAACATGAAATGCTCTGCATTTACTCTTGACGGGGGAGTTGAGGAGTGCGGCTGACAGGCACAGGGTCACCTACAGTCCTTTACTGTTATTAGCAGCATGGAGACCGACAGCTCTCCGGGAAGCCACTGCCTTTGGCCTGGGGCCCACTGTCCGTGAAGCCAGGTGAGGGGTAAGGCCCCCGCTTTGTCCGGGCGCCCCGGGAAGCCTCGCTCGCCCCTCCAGAGGCCGTGCCGGAGGCGCCGCTAGAGGGCGCCCTCCACCCAGCCATAGCTCCCCGCGGCGAACCTGCCGCTAAGGAGAGCACATTGAAGTGAGAAGCGGGGGAAATCACTGACGTGGGGAATTATTATGCACAGTTCATTTCCTTGTAATTTAACTCTCAGAGTAACAAAAGCATAATGTATAGCCTAGTTTTCGGGTCTGATTTACAACAATTTAAAAGATGCTTTCTGCCTCCCCCACCCCATTCTAATCACTTCTGCTGATGTCAGCAGCAAGGAATTTTGTATTTCATCATGCCACCATATCCTCCCTAAAGTCACAGATCCAGGAAGAGAAAAATAGAAAACAGGACCCCTGCAAACAGACCCGGATGCAAATTGTCACTTTCTGTTTCAAATTCCATGAGAGCCTTATTGTCTGTGTTAAAAACTTTCTGTTTTTATGATGGTGCTTTCGTGAGTCTCCACCACCACTTTTATTATTTTTTTTAATTTTAATGTTTTTTTATTATATTATGTTAGTCACCATACAGTACATCCCCGGTTTCTGATGTAAAGTTCCATGATTCATTAGTTGCGTATAACACCCAGTGCACCATGCAATACGTGCCCTCCTTACTACCCATCACCAGCCTATCCCATTCCCCCACCCCCCCTCCCCTCTGAGGCCCTCAGTTTGTTTCTCCGCCACCACTTTTAAACCCTGTGAAGTCCAAATGGGGCAAAGCTCTTCTGTCCTCAAAGGGCTGTGCTGTCGAGTTCAAACCCAGAGGTAAAAGGAGCAAGCACCAGGTTCCCAGCTGACCGGAGCTCTCTGCCTTCCTGCAGACTCCAGCTGCTTTGATCTCTCCTTCCTCCGGCTGCTTGAGCACTTACTGACTCCACCAGCAATTTAGCGTTTTGTAGCTATTGTCTTGTTCTCTAATTGCTTCATATGTGCACTTTTTCTTCCCTAAGGAAGAGGAAATAACATTTTTTTTGAGTGCCTACTTTGATAAGACTCTTCGCTGAGGGTATTACATGTAATTTCCTTTAATCCTTATAATAATTCTATGGCTTAGATGCAACTGATTTCATTTTACAGATGAAGAAACTGAGTCAGAGAGGTTAAGTAACTTACCCAAGGCTGTATTGGAAATAAGAGGGGGGATTCAGACACAGGTAGACCTTTCTGTTATATCATTCTGATCCCATGTTGATGGTAAACCGAAATGACTATCCCACTCTTACACACATGCCCACCAAGTGTAGTGATGGGTACACGTGCACACATGCACACACACACACACACACACACACACAGCTCTTCTTACACAGTATTTAAAATCTGTCTGGTCTAGCCCCTGCCCCTTGTATCTTGGTAAGGTAACCCCATTTTAAAATTAAGTAACTTGCTGAATATTAGCCAACTTCCCAGCCTCCTTGTACAGAGCTTTCTCCACTGTACATAGTAAGGAGTTAATAAATATTTATTAGAGTCCCATTTCTTTGAATCTGTGCTATTGTTGTTGGGTCTTTCAGTCCAAGGGAAGCAGGACCCATGTTGGTCCAGAGATTTATCGTGAAGTATCCACACTGGAAAACCTTCGATGGGGTCCAGCCAGCTACCAAAATAATAGAGTAATTGGACTAATGTGAACTTGGGTCTCTAACTCCCAGCTCAGCATTTTATTCATGACATTTATTGTCTTGTTGCCCCTTTGTGTGGCTTGATTTGGGTTGGTTTGGTTTTATCTTAGATTTCAGTGATTTCAGACTCTAACTCTACCCCCCACTCCAAATATTGGAGGGAAGATCAGTCAAGAGGAAGAAAGAGGGCTGCTTTCTTGGCAGTGGGGAAAAAAGAGACTGCTTAGGGATAGGAAGAAGTCAATAGATCTTACAGCCCTTTAGACGTGTGCTATGTCCGACATGTTTGGGAACAGCAAGTGGTAGATGAAGGGGACTGAGTCAAAGTGTGTGTGTTGATATAGAAGAAAAATTCTTTCCATCTGTTGATTGGGATCAGTCCGTGAGTAATGAACTGGTACCCCTAAACAAGAGCTTTCTTGTAAATATCTGGTACCTCCCAGAAGTCTCAGAGCACTGGGCCGCTACAAAACTACCCAAGCAAGTTAACAAGATAAAGGCACTGAATAAAGTCATCGAGGAGGTGGTCTCTAAAGACCCAGTGGAACCTACAAACTGGGAGGCCATTTCTCCTCTCTGGTGGATTCTGGCCTTCAGGAAGGGAAATTGGGGGACAGAGGAATGTGATTTCTAACCCCCGAGACCACATTTGTAAAACTATGGAACCAATAAGAAAATTATGGTCCCTATAGGGTGGTTTTAGGAACTCAGAATTTTACCACATTTGGGACTACAGATACAAAAAAGGAAACATCTTAGACCTCTTGGGGGTTTGAATGTTAAGTTCACCAAGAGGGAAATTCTGCCATTTGTAACATGGATGGAGCTGCAGGGCATTATGCTAAGAGAAATAAGCACGCCAGCCACCGGAAAACAAATGCTGCACAATTCCACTTACGCGCGATATCTCAAACAGTTACACTTACGGAATCCAAAGGTGGAGGGGTGGTCACCAGAGGCTGGGGGGAGGGGAAAATGGGAGCTACTAATCAATGGGCATCACTTCTCCGTTAAATAAGATGAATAAGCTCGAGAGATATGCTGTGTTGCATTGTGCCTCCAGCTCGTAATACTGTATTGTACACTTAAAAATTTGCTCAGAGGGTAGGTCTCATGTTAAATGTTCTTAGTACAATAAAATAATTAAAAAAAAAATAAGAGAAAAATTTATGTAAAGTTAATGAGCTACTGTTCATGGTCTCCTGACTTACCTTGGTGGTTTGTTTTGTTTTGTTTTTTTAAGACTTTATTTATTTGAGAGAGAGGGAGAGAGGGAGAAAGCACAAGCAGGGGGAGGAGGAGAGGGAGAAGCAGACTCTCCACCGAGCTGGGAGCCTGGTGTGGGACTCCGTCTCAGGACTCTAGGATCACAACCTGAGCCAAAGGCAGACGCTTAACCGACTGAGCTGCGCAGGCGCCCCTGACCTTGGTGTTTTAAGCGCCTCTAAGGGGAAGCAGCTTGAGCGGCTTCTGTGACAGGGATGCTAACATGGGAGCATGTCTGACTGGGAGGTAGGCATAAGGGTGAGAAGCTCATCGAAATCAAATTGTAAGCTAGGGATGGGGTGTGGGGTGTGGGATCTGGGGGCTCCTGAGATAGAATTTACTTTCAGGGAAGAAAAGGTTGGAATCTGTAAAGGACCTGAGGGTCAGAGGGTTGTGCTGATTTCCAGGACAGCAACACTTTGGTGCTTCTGAATGTGCTCTGATCCAGTCACTCGGAGGAAAACTAGACAGCTTTCCATCCTTAGGAGGAAATGGTGCAAGGGCGGAAGAGGAACTGGCTCACCAAACTCATGACATTTGAGCAGAACTCCAGTCAGGCTCAGGCAGAAAGGGGGTGCTGTGCTCCACCCCCCTTCATGAGGGACTGCTGATGTTGGGGATTGAGGACAGACAACTACACTGCTTCAGCCACCATGCATCCCCCGTGCCCAGAAGCCAGTGAGCTGCAGCAGCAGAGTGACAGATGACTGGCAGGTGGAGACGAGGGTGTAGGGGAGTGGCGGGGAGGGCATTCTGGCAGCAGAGGGCAGCTGCAACCAGGTTGATGCCTGAGTGCATAAGGTGACACTCCCAGGGCCTCAGCAGTCCCCGGCAGGAGGAGGAAATCCTGGCTGTGGGAATCCTATGTATGCTGGTGGGGGCAAGGAACCAGAGAGCTGAGAGCGCTCGGGTCCATGGGATCTGAGTCATATTCCAAAACTGCTGAAGGCTTGGGGGGCTCTGAGTAACCTTTTCAACATCTACTGCAGATGTAACATGAAATAACTGTTAGTTTTCTTCCATTTCCTTCCCTTCTCTGGAAGGCTTGTGTGTGGGGACCTTATCCCAATTCATCAGTGAAGTATTAAGACTTGGTCCATCCCCTATCATTTTAAAAAATAAGCTTTACTAAGCATAAGTAGAGTCATTTAGTGTGTTAAAAAAATTCCCAAGGGGTCAATTCAGACAAAATGCTTTCTTCTCAATGCTACTTCCCTCACCTCTGCTACAAGCCACCAAGATTCCCAATTGATGAAGTTTGAGAAAGTATACCAGACACAGTCGTGTCGTAGGACTATTGCACCTGCTATACCCTCATCTATGGAAAGAAAGTTCCAGGTACCCTGAATGTCTGGCCGTTTTGGGGGCGTTGCTCACAGGTCACTTTCTTAGTGAGATCTTCCCAACCACCTTAATTAAAATTGTAACCATCCACCACCCCTCTCTGTGTCCCTCCCTGCATTGTTTTCCCACAGCATTCATCACCTTTGATACATTTTTGCTTATATTTGTTATTGTCTGTTTCCTGCACTAGAAGGACAGAGACTTTTTTCAGTCCTGTTGGCTGGTATTATCTGCAGAGCCTGGAGGATTGCCTGGAGCAGAACAGGTCCTTAAATATTTGTGTGAACATATATTAAAATGCCACACCTTTAGTTAGTATTTCTGCCATTCAACATTGCTTGGCTTGAAAGCAACATTTTATTTTCTCAGCATCTGTCTTAATATATCTAAGAATTCTTTCTTGCTATATTTAACTCTGGGTAAAGAAGAAAAGGATGCATAAAGGAATAAGAAAAATGCCTGATCAAAAAGCAAAGGAAGGCACACAAAGCCAGCGCGGCAACAAAAGCAAAGAAAGATCATTCAGTCCTGGAAAGCTAAAGTGATAATATAACAATAACAGTAATAATAGTAATAGTGATAGCTGTTAGCGGGTACCACCTGCAGGCTGGGGCTTCATTTTCAAGACATATAATTAGTATCATAGAATTGTCTTTCAGGAGCTTAGAATTCCTGTGACCTTACTGGGGCAGGGGGTGGGGAACCATGAAGAAACTGACAGGAAGATACATAATAACAGGAAGTAGGAGTAGCAACAGGGAAAGGAGGTGGGGAGAGAGGAGGAAAGTAGAAGACGCAGGCCAACATCCGGGCTGCTTCCCCACCCCCACCGAGACAGCCACCCCTGAAACAGCCCCTTTGCAACCACCCCTGCTTCTGCCCTCTGCTCCAGGATCCGTCAGGGCTCAGGCAGGTTTCTTTTCCCTCCTCGTGTCAAGTATTAAAAATCACCTGCTACCTCTCCCTGGGAAATTAAAGACAAATGAGGCATTTAAAAAAATTGCTTAAGACACCCTGTTATAATGCTTTAAAGTTGCGAGGATCCCCACTTAAACATAGCTTGCAAGGCTTCTGAACAGCACAGGATAAAGGAGATACGGGAATCCCCCACACTTGGAGGAAAGGAGGCATCACCAGGTTTGGAAATCTGGCTGTCAGCTTCTGGCAGGAAAGTGAGTGGGGAGCTCGGGGCAGAGTGAATGTGGAAGTCTACCTCAGCAGTTGTGACCCACGTGAGCTCACAGAGGCATCCTGACTTACTTCTGGCGCATTGTGCTAAACCAAAAACAGCCAGTTGGAGAAACACNTCTAGGCGCAACCACTAAAATGCAGCCCTGCCCCGTTTTCAATCCAAATGAAACAATGGCCAGCATTTGAAGCTGAGAAACCACAGTGATAAATCCAAGAGACAAAGGGAAGACTCCGAGTTTCCATTTACGCAGGGTTTCTCCCCAGGCGGAGCAGAGCAGCCCAGAGGATGGAGAAAGGCTGCCAGGAGCGGAAGTCGCCGTGATCGGCGTCCTATTGCACAGGTGGAGCAGAGTTTTAATAATTACTGGCTGACAGCAGCTGAGGTTTTGATGCCATAGCAACAATCAACTCCCGGTTCATTCTGAGTTGATAAAATTATCCAGGCCGCAAAGACATTATTAAAAACAAAACAAACCAAAACAAAAATATCTATTCCACAGCTTGAAGGCAGTGCTTCTCCAAATACCGTGCTCTGGTATCAGCGGCGCTGGCCACTAAGATTGCAGGTGCCTTGATTTCCCCTCTGATATTCCACATTATGGTCTTTGAAGGGGAGGTCCCAAGAATCTTTATTGCTAATAAGCCCCCTCAGTGAGTGGATGCAATTTCTGAACCACAATTTGACAAACTCTGCAGTCCATGACGCCTATTGGTTCTTAGTTCAAGCCCCAGCTCCAGCTTTCTCCCAAAGCAGCCCAAGGAACGGGGCTCTCGACCTGTCCTGTCTGATGCAGAAGCCACCAGCCACATGTGGCTACAAACACAAATGGAGATGTGTTGCAAGTGTAAAATCAACTGGATTTCAAAAACAGTATATATAGTAAAAACAGTACAAAGCATCTCATTGAAAATTTTTATATTGATTATGTGTTGACTATATTTTGACTATACTGTGTTTAATCTATTCCTTTTTCGATTTAAAGTTTTTATTTAAATTCTAGTCAGTTAACATATATGGTAAAATTGGTTTCAGGAATAGGATTTAGTGATTCGTCACTTACATATAACACCCAGTGCTCTTCACAAGTGCCCTCCTTAATACCCACCACCCATCTAGCCCATCGATAAAATATATTCTTTTTTTTTTTTAAAGATTTTATTTATTTATTCGACAGAGATAGAGACAGCCAGCGAGAGAGGGAACACAAGCAGGGGGAGTGGGAGAGGAAGAAGCAGGCTCATAGCAGAAGAGCCTGATGTGGGGCTCGATCCCACAACGCCGGGATTCGCGCCCTGAGCCGAAGGCAGACGCTTAACCGCTGTGCCCCCCAGGCGCCCCCGATAAAATATATTTAAAGTTAATTTTACCTGTTCCTTTTTACTTTTTAATGTAGCTACCAGAAGATTTCAAGTTATATATGTAATTCCCATTATATTTTTAGAGCTGCCCTGGACATAGGAGTTCCCGATCATAGAACAAGTCATGGAAACTTTCCAGAAGAGGAGGAATTATTTCCACTTTTATTTTTCATTTTATCTACTCCCTTAACAAAAAAAAATGGAAGTGACCGAGGCTGGTCTAGCTTGGACAGCAGAGGGTGAAAACAAGCAGCATTCCAGCTCCAACCGAAACCAAACCCATAGACGTATTCTGTTTCACTCAGCAAAGATTGGCCCACATAATGTTTTCCAAAAATTTAATGTCCCTAACATAAAAAAAATAGTTTACTACATATTTTTATTTTTAGTATCTATTAAAACATCTGAAGATCCAGGGGCGCCTGGGTGGCTCAGTCGTTAAGCGTCTGCCTTCAGCTCAGGGCATGATCCCTCTCTCTCTGTTAAATAAATAAATAAATAAACAAACAAACAAACAAATAAATAAATAAATCTTAAAAAAAAAAAATCTGAAGATCCAGAAACACTGGGTTCACCATCCCAGATGAAAAGAATGCTGTTGGCCCCACGTAGCAGCTGCTTCCTGATGAGTAGGACACAAGCTTTTCCATTGGCCTGACAGTCCCTGACCCTCCTTATTGCCTCCCACACTGAAATGGGAGGCTCAGTGCCATTTTCGTTTTCCTTGTGCTGTGGTTTTTCCTATAGGAAATACGGATCTTTCCTCTTTATTATATCCATATTTCCATTGAAAGTTGGAAAGTAAAAGTTAGACCAAGTCTACCACGAATGATAAGGAGAACACCTAGCCCACTGTCCACATTTACACCACCTGCCCGGGCTCAGCCTCGGGGAGGCATTTGAGTGAACAACTCTTGCTCAATTATCGTTTGAAAACAACAGCCCAATGCCTGTCAGCCTTTTCTTTAACTCTTGGCTCATTGTGGTGAATCCTTAGCCCCTTCTGGAGCAACAGGGTGCCAATCTGCCTCAGGGATTGCCACAGGGATTGCCTCATGCCACAGGGATTGCCTATCTGCCGTCTTCGGAGCAGAGAATGTGCTGCCGCCATCTATGTTTCTCTCCCAGAGACAGCTGATTATTCACTGGTAGGAATTCTGCCAGATCCTGCCCTTAAAATAATCCATCTCCAGCCTGGGGCCAGCCGGTTTTGGTCTTCGTGGTGTGGACGTGGCAAGATTCTGGATGTGTTACATATGGAGCTGCAGGTCTCAGCAGCAGTGGCTTAGCTTCCTCTGTTCCATCGATTCCAAGATAATCTAAGGACAAATCAGTCCAGATGCCATTGCCATAGTCTCTATTCTGCTTGTCAGATTTTACTGTGGCTCTGCTTTCTGAGATTGTCATCAGATAATAGACAGGAGAAGACAAAGAACAAGATAAGTAGCTCTTTTCGAGATTTGGGTCTGACGGCTTCATCTAACCCTGATGCCTGTGTCTTCCACCCACCTTGCCTTCGTAACTAAGAACAATTTCAGAACTGGGGAGACAAAAAGATCCAAAATACCCAAACTGGAAGTAGATGAAGTTCTAATTTATATAATTAGAGAAAGCCTCTTATTTCCTACCTAATGATTTTTTATAATATATTAGCCAGGGCAAGTGAAACTACCTACCGTAGCAAACACCCTTGGAAGCTTGACATGATACAAGTTTATTTCTTGCTAGTATCCCAGTCATTTGCAGGATGGAGCAAGGGCTCTGGTCCACACAGTCATTTGGGAACCCAGGCTTTTTCCATGATGTGGTTCCATCATCTTCAAGGGACTTGGAGTCCTCCATTGGCTCCTGGGAATCTGGGTGGCAGATAGGATAAGGAGACAAAGTACAGAAGTTCATGTGAGTTGTTTTCGGGCAGGTGGGAAGATGAGGTATGTCACTTTCATTTAATCGCCATTGGCCAGAACTCAGTCATAAGGACCCACCGAATTGCAAGAGAAGCTAGAATATGAAGGTTAGCTGCGTGGCCAGTGAGAAAAGGAAATGGGTTTTGTGCACCCATGTCAGCATCTTTGCGGGATCAGGGCTTAGGAAGGAATGGAATGTGCAGAAAGAAACATTGAGATAACTCTGGGAAGCCAAGGAAACAGCCAGGATCAGATCATTGTGGTGAGGTGCTGGGTCTTCCACAGCCTTGCCTATCTGTCCTTCCTTCATTCCAACCTTGGATACATAGGACTGACAAATTGCTTTTTGTACCTCTACGGGCAGCAAAATGGATTACTCTGCTTTTCCCAAATAAATTTAATAAAGAACACAAGGACCTTTCTGTTACTCAGAATACAGTGTTCAGTTTTGGCCCAGTGCAACCTGTGACTCTAAGCCTCTGTTCTAGTGATTAATGTCATTTAGGACCCAGAGAAATATTTCTCCAAATCTGTTGCCCTGCATCCTTCTGTCAAAAGGCAACAGCCCTCAAATGCTGTGAAGGTTTGTGGGTTATTCTGCTGGCATCAAAGATGGACCTTGCTTTAAACTATGGGGATGATTTGATCATAGAAGCATTTAGGTATGAGTAAAAAATTGTCTAATTTTCCCTTTTAGTATCCTCGAAATAGATTCTCACGTAATAAAGTATTCTTCTTTAATAGGGTGGAGCACTGTCCTCCGCACACGTCCCAGTCTGTGGTTTCAGAGGTGCTGACAGAACAGTTTGTAAGGCTAAGCTGGTCATATTCTTTTTAATCAGCATATATGTAAGCCTAAACCTATCATCCATGAGGGACGATACCAATTCTTTACCCGCGTAACTCGATGGACACCAAATGCTAGAACTATAAATATTCCTGGTTTTGTAAAAATATGTAATAAGATTTTAATAGCTTTCTGAGGTATAATTTACATCTCATACGATTTACTCATTTAATGTGTATAATTCAGTGGTTTTAGTATATTCACAGAGTTGTGCGTTTGTCCCCACCATCTTAGAACATTTTCATCATTCCCCAAAGTAACCCAGCTTCCCTTACCTGTCATCCCCAATCTCCTCATCCCTGCCCCCAAGGGGCAGCTACAAATCTACTTTCTGTCTTTATGGATTTGCCAGTTTTTGACTTTTCCTGTAGATGGAATCATACATGATGTGGTCTTCTCTGACTTGGCTTCTTTCACCTAGCATAATGGTTTCAAGGTTCATGCATGTGATAGCAAGTATCAGTACTTTTTCCCGTTTCGTGGCCTAATCATATTCCATTGTACGGATACACCCCATTTTGTGCATCCGTTCATCAATCGGTAGATATTTAGGTTGCTTCCACTTTTTTAGCTCTTATGAATAATGCTGCTATGAACATTCATGCGGAAGTTTGTTTTGCGGATGTTTGTTTTCATTTCTCTTGAGTACGTATCTAGGAGTGAAATTGTTAGTAAGATTTAATTCAATTTTTAAAAACTTTAAAATAAATATTTCAGCTTTATTTAAATAGGTTGACTTGAATTTTTGATATTCATTCGCTGTGATTTGAATGTCTTTTATTCTTAATAGATAATTTTAAATATCTTGAAAAAATAACATTTTGAAAATTTGAATAAGTGTATAGCTTTTATTTTAATTTGCCTTTTAGTGAAAATACATTTAAATGGTCTGCTTTGAATCCAATATTCCTTTTTAATCCTTTAGGTCGTTACTATTAGTACCCTGTAAGTTATATGAAAAGCTTGGTTATAGCAACATAATGATTTTGATGAAAAACAAAGGGAAGAAAAAGAAATTATATCAAATAAATGTATAATTATTTTTGAATTGTATATATATCTTATTACTCACCCCAAATTGCCAGCCTGTCAACAAACAATCCACAGACATAAGCAAAATATTTAAATTTTGTCATTAAAAATTCAACCATATAAAAACCATAGATTTATATGCATCTTTCCATTTTGTTGTCATTGTTCTACTTGTTTTTATGAAAGCATATTTGTTAAGGTAGGAAGATAGAATGTATGTTATTTTGTGGTTTGTTAGCTTGATTTTTAACTTTTAAATATTTAGACATATGATATGGTGACCTTTACTTCTACTCTTAACACAGGCACTGTAGGGTTTAGGGGGAGATTAGTGCAAGGTAGTTAAATGAAGATCAGTGAATACTTGTTGATTGATTGGTCTAGAACTGGAACAAGAGGATTTTTTAAAATAATATTTTAAGAATTTTTAATTTCCTTACACCCCATGCTTTAGTCTCATGGAGAGATGTTTGGGTTCGATTACCTTGACTGGGATGGACAGGTGCAGCTGGTTGGTTGTGAGACCACACACAACATCTACTTCACACTAGCAAAGGCATGTAATTAAATCCTCCATGTCAAACTTCTCTAGTTAGGGTCTCATTGCCAATCCTATGGAATTCTGCTTGCCACTCTAAGAAGTAAATTGCTTATTTGAGCATTTCTAATTATTTTACATTCCATATTCATGAACTTGGGAATCCCTGGGCCCTGTCGACCAAAGGAATGTCAAAATTGTTTTCCACTTTTTATCTTTTTATAAATTGCAACCAGAAACTCTGTATTATCATTAGATAGCTAACAGAAATACATTGAGTGAACATTTTGTGTTGGGTGCTATCCTGTCCCTATGTAAAGAATTGGCAAATAGGGAATACAATAGAGTAAGATGTAGCACTGTGAACATTTGGCATTTTGAGGGAGTGAAACATTCTTTCTATTTGGGAGAAGTTCATTGTATCAAACCACTCAGTGGCATGTAGCCATATGCATTTATAATCACCCTCATCATTCCGTGATGAGCTTGGGCAGCTCTGTCTCAACTGTGGGACTGAGTCAGCTGGGGTGGCTTTGCTCCACTGATGTTCATTCTGGGGTCAGGCTGATGGGGGCAGCCACTTCTCATAGCATGTCCTTCTCATGGCAATGGCAGCCGCATAGAAGGAAGGCCCATTATGTAGATTTATTTCAAGTCTCTGCTCACATCACTCCTGTTGATATCCCATTGGCCAAAGCTAGTCTCATGGCCAAGCCCATGATGAGAAAGAAAGAAAAATGAATATTTGTGACACTATCCAAACTATTACAACCCCTTTTGAGTGGGTCTTGGTGGATGCAGCGTTCTCTACCTCCCACTTCAGATGCGAAAAGAGGTAAGATCTTTTTTTTTCTGGACTCTGCCCTGGCTTGCGCACTAGACAATCCAGAGGGGATGACTTAAAAAAGGAACAGCAAGAGAGATCACGCCCTCAGCAGATCCCTCAAATGACCAGGGCAGTCACGTCATTGGTAGCTCTCTTGCCAGATTATTCCAGGGACAAAGCCTTGGCTATGTTCTCCTTTACCTAACCTTCCTTTGGTCTTTCTGGTTTTCTGAGCCTGGTTCTATAGATCTGGACAAAGCCTTGGCTATGTTCTCCTTTACCTAACCTTCCTTTGGTCTTTCTGGTTTTCTGAGCCTGGTTCTATAGCCTCAAGGTGATTTCTGGTATTGACCCAGTTAACTGCTTTCTCCTTGATAGCCAGAAATAGTTTTGATTGCTTGCTACCAAGAAAGCTAACTGGTGTTAGTAGACACAATATTTGCCCTTGAAAAAATAGTCTATAGTTAGAGGAAGCAATATTCTCAAAGAAAACTCTTGAACAAAGCCTTGCATGTATCATATGATATTCCAGGAAGCAAGAGTATGAAATTTAGAGCCTAACAGCAATGATTTCACATCTCAATTCTGGCACTTCCTTGCTGTGAGACTTTGTGTGTATGATTTAGCTTCTCAGAGCATTGACTTTCTCATCTATAAATAGGAACAATACTACCTACCTCACTAGGTCTTCACAATGATAAAGCAATAATAGCATGTGTGAATCTCCTAGTACGGTATTAGCATGCAGTAGAAATTTAGTAACTAGTAATTACTACTTTTACTATGAAAAGATATTATTCAGAGTAGAGAAAGCTTCCTGAAGGAAGGGAGCTTTGAGTAAAGTCTGAAAGAAAGTAGGAGTCCTGTTTACAGCAGAGGGGGAATGAACCATGAGAGACTGTGGACTCTGGGAACCAAACTGAGGGCTTCAGAGGGGAGGGGGGTGGGGGAACAGGATGGGCTGGTGATGGGTAGTAAGGAGGGCACGTATTGCATGGCGCACTGGGTGTTATACGCAAGTAACGAATCCTAGAACTTTACATCAAAAACTAGGGATGTACTGTATGGTGACTAACATAATAGAATGAAAAAATATTATTAAGAAAAAAAAGAAAATAGGAGTCTTAGACTGGTGAAGGTAAAGAGAGGAGCATTTCAGAAAAAGATAATCTGTAATAGCCAGAGTACAAGGTCAAGACTTGACAAGTTACATGTGATAGACATGGAGGAGACTGGCATGGCTACTTGGCCGGGTCGGGGGGGGGGGGGGGGGTGCGCATATCTGCATGGCAAGGAGAAGTTATAAAGCAAGAGAAGATCTGATGCTCGATACAGGCCTCCACTCATAGACAAGGTTTAAATGTGATGATTTGGTAATAGGGAGACTTTACAGATTTTTAGGCTGTTGGAGAATATGCATATGTGCAGAAGGACAAGTTATAAATATTTTTTAAATATTTGGGGGGGTTATGTGTGGGATGGTTCATGGTGGAAATGGAGTTCAGTTAGAAAGCAATTGCCATAAATCAGTATAGCGTGGTAAAAATCTGGGTCGGGGTGATGGCCGTGCAAGTAGAATCCTTGAGAAGAAACCCATCTGAGAAATACAAGGAGCTCAGTGACTCTTTAGATGCAAGAATTGGGAGGAGTGTGGGGTTACTGTTACATTGGGTAAGGGACTGCATTTATAAGGTCAGAATAATTGCTTCTTTTTATTGATATTCACATATTTGAGTTCTCCAGAGGAACAGAACCAATAGGATTGGTTGATTAATTGATCGATTATGAGGAACTAGCTCACATGGTTATGGAGGCTGAGAAGTTCTACCATCTGTCATCTGCAAGCTGGAAACTCAGAAAAGCCGATGGTGTAATTCTAGCCCGAGTCCAAAGTTTAAGTACCAGGGGAATCAAGAGTATATTTCCCATCCACTGAGGTTCCGGCTGACGTAGCAGGCAGGAAAGGAATGAATCTTCCACTTTTTGTTCTATATAGGCCCTCTGAGGATTGGATGGTGCTCACTGACAATGGGGAGACCGATCTATTTGAGTTCACAGATTCAAATGTTAATCTCATCTCGAAACACCCTCACACTCACCTAGAAATAAGGTTTAATTTGGTCATCCATGACCCCAGTTAAGTTGACTCCAAAGTCACCATCACACAAACCATACATTTCACCATTTTAAAGTATACAATTCAGTTGTTTTAGTGTATTCACAAAGTTGTGCAACAAACCCCATTATCTAATTCTAGAACATTTTCATCAGGCCAAAAACAAAAACAAAAAATCCCATACCTGTTAGTAGTCACTCCCTCACCCCTGCCCCTGTAACCCCTGGCAACCATTAATCTACTTTCTATCTCTGTAGGTTTGCCTATTCTGGCGTTTCATATAAATGGAATCATATAATACGTGGCCTTCTATGTCCAGCTTCTTTCACTCAGCATCGTGTTTTCAAGGCTTATCTGTGTTACAGCATGTGTCAGTACATGCTGATTTCATTCTTTTTTGGGGCTGAGTAATATTTCATTGTAGAGAGATGCCAATTTTATTTATCCATTCATCAGTTAATTTGGGTTGTCCCCACTTTTTGACCATTATGAATAATATGCTATGGAATTTTGTGGATGAGTTTTTGTATATTGTACAAGTTTTGTTCATATGGTTTTAATTCTCTTGGGTATATACCTACCTGCAAGTGTAATTGCCGGACTGTATGGTGACTATGTTTACCTGAGGAACTGCTGAACTGTTTTCCATTTCACATTCCTCCCAGCACTGGATCAAGGTTCCAGTTCGTCCATATGCTCATCCGCTCTTGTTTTGTGTTTGTTTTTGTCTTTATAACCATCTTACTGGGTATGAGGTGGTACCTTATTGCAGTTTTGAGTTGTATATCCTTAGTAATCAATGTTGCTGAGCATCTTTTCATGTGTTTATTGTCCATTTGTGCGTCTTCCTTAGAGAAATGTCTGTTCAAATCCTTTGCCCATAATAATGAGATTTTTGCCTTGTCTTATGACCTAATCTAAGTCCATCTCTACAAAGTGCCATATTTGATAGCTCTTTTGGGTATAATCTGCACTATATAAATCAGAAAATTCTGAAGTTTCTGAAGTTTTTGAGGAACTACAGTGATGCCTCTTTTATTTTATTTGGTTTGCAGGGATGTGATCAAGAAATTTAAATTGCACTAGGGAGCTATTTTTCTACTCATTCCTTCTTTCTCATTTTTGTTCATATTCCTTGAAGGTAATTGATATTAACATTTTGGATTTATTTTTTTAATCTTCTTTCATCTGATACCAAGGACAAATGAAATGAAATTCTTCTCTAAAGTTAATTAATTTCACTTTATTTGAACCATCTCCCAAACGCAGCTTTGTATAGTGCTTCCAAATTAGTGGTATAGATGTAAACTACACAAGGACTTTTTTCAGTAGCTGTAAAATAAGAGAGCTGTACTAAATTATCTCGGATTTTTCTTTCACCTTTAATAGTCTGTGACTCTAACATAGTTGGTTTTCAACTGAGATGGGACGTGAACCTAAGAATGCAAACTTAAGCCCCCTTCCCTGGTCAAGATGCCGTTTTTCTTTGATGAAGTAACATTTGCGAAGTAAGTCTTAACTGATCCCCTGGAGGCTGAAGACTCTGGAAACATAAGAAATAGGTCATAGAAGGAAAAGTTCAGAAACTAATGTATGCACTTAAGAGAATGGTCATAGTAATTATTTGGTGGGTGAACTGTGCTTATAGATAAAAGTCATGGTTAAAAAATGCAAAACAGATGGTGGTTAGGCAGGGGGGTGAAAGTATTCCTTGGAAACCAATGAAATTTGGACTGAGATATTTTGAGAAGTCCAAAATGTTAACGGAAACCTTGACAGTAGATTAAAAAGTATGTGGAAAATATTATCCATTTGCAATCTGCTTCCATCTAGCTATTAAAATGGGATCAAATAAACCTGAAAATAGAATCAGGAGGAAATGGAAGCTAGGCTAATATTGTGAGTTGGAGGTAAAATGGGTTTCAGAGCCACGGAAAAGTTTGTGTGCTTTAAATGCTAGGTTTCCTCTGTTCTCAGTCCATTTCCAGTTTTCTTCTGGAACTATTTAAGAGAGGAGGGCTAAAGAGAGAGAGGAATTTGAATTTGAATTTGAATTTGAATTGGTTGAGTTATGTCTTGTGCTTAGCACTTTTCTGGAATCCTTCGGTTATCTGAGCCCTGGACCAGAGGCGGTTAAAATCTTATTTCTATACAGAACCCTTTAGCTAGGGGTTTAAGGCAGTGTATGATTGAATGTTGAAATATATATTATATGAATTATGAGTTACATGCTATAAAAAGTCAGAGTACCGTGGTTGATTCAGGTCAGAAAGATCAGGCTCAGGAAAAGCATCCAGGGCATGGTGACCTGGAGCATGGACTTGAAGAATGAATGGAATTCAGGCAAGAGAAGTAGAGGGAAGAGGGCATTTTATTGAAAGGACCTGTAATGAGTGAAGATTTGGCTTGGGGGATAAGCACGGTGTGTTCTGGGAGTAGCAAGTGGTCTTCTGTGATACTTCTATGCCTATCTTATTAGAAGTGAGAAAGCTATAGAGCTAACACCTCAAATGAGCCTCGAATGTGAGATATGAAAGCTTTATTTTTTAAGACTGAAAGAACAGGGAACTGTCTGCTGGACGCCCACCCTAAAAGAACAAAGGCTATATAAAAAGAAAAAATGTTATCTACAAAGTATCAGCATTAAGATTATTTTTTTAATAGAGCTGCAACCTTTGACTTCATCTAATTCCTTGGTAGATTCATACAATCAAATCCTAGAATCATAGAGCAGAATGTAAAAATTGAAGCAAAATCTAAAATCATCTAATTCATTCTTCTCATTTTGTGTAAGAGAACTGGAAGTTCCAAGGAAGTAAGGAACGTGCTCAAGGTCACACAGCTGGAAAGTGGCAGAAGCCCTCTCTCTCCAGCCATGGTCTCTCTACCACAAAAAATGTGTTGTTTAACCTCCAATCCTTATTTGGTGAGATCTTGGTCTTGCAGCTCGCAGACTAGTCAAAAATTTGTTCCACTTCTTTGTAGTGACTTTGTGGGTAAAAGATCATTGTATATAAAATAGTATAAAACCATGTCCCTCAAGGTGTGATTTGTAAGTCAATTGCATCAGAACATTCTTAAATTCCATCTCAGAATTATTACAAATTTTTGTGATTAGAGCCGCAGAATCTGCATCTTAATCAAGAATCTGGGTGATTTTTATACATTAAGATTTGAGAATCATTGCCCTAAAGTAAAACGGAATTCATCCAAAATGTTTCATTTTATTTTTGAGGCTCAAGTAAATTATGTGCAAAAACAATTTAAATAATTACTATTTTGTAATTTGTATGAATCAAAGAACTAAAGATTCTGCATTTCAGTGTTCATACATGATATTCATCTATTCAATCATTGGAACACTATGGGGAAAAAACATAGAAATGTGAATTATTTTTCAGTCCCATAACTGCAAGCTGAAAGAGAACACATGTCTGAAATCTGTATGTGTACGTGTGTATTACCTATATAATATGTATGTTTACATTATGATATAGACCATATCCAGCGAAGAAACTGAATTGATAATTCATGATCCTCATTTGTTGCCTAAAGTCCTGGATCCAGATGATTTTTATGGATTAGAGTTATCAACATTTCAGGAAACAGGTCATCTTTGGCTTATATATGTTGTTTCAGGAAGAAAAAAAAAATGCTTCCACAGTAATTTCATGGTTCTAAAATAATTATGGTTCAAAAATTAGATAAGAACAGTACAATAAAGGAAAAAATCAGAATCATTTCACTTCTAAAATAGATGCAAAAATTTTTTTTTTTTAAGATTTATTTACTTATTTTAGAGAGAGAATACGAGCAGGAGGGGCAGAAGGAGAGGGAGAGAGAAACTCAAGCTGACTCTGTGCTGAGTGCAGAGCTGACTCAGGGCTCGATTTCATGAGCTTGAGATCATGACCTGAGCTGAAACCGAGAGTTGGTCGCCTTACTACGCCACCCAGGAGCCCCTAGATGCAAAAATCTTAAATAAAATGCCAATTAACCAAATAAAATTAAATCCCCAAATTATATTATGATCAAGAAGTATTTATTTTAGGAATGAAAGAAAAATTTAACATCAGAAATTCACTTCATTAAAGGATTAAGGAAGAAAAATCATTGACTATCTCAATATATGCAGAAAAAGCATCTTGTATAGTTAGATATGGTAATAAAGGCAGATTACAGTGATCTATCCTGCTCAGAGAAATCAGGCTGGATTATTATGTTATATATCGCATATATACTAATCAGATTCATTAATAATAAAACCTGGAAGCAAATGAGGAATTAAAGGAAACATTCTTAATTTGATAAAGTCTACATGCCTAAAACCTATAGCAAACATTATATTAACAAAAAATTCTAGATATATCCTAGTTAATATCAGGCAACAAAAAAATTAATCATCACTACTGGTAATATAATGCTAGATATCCTGTCCAATTATATAAGACAAGAAAAAAGGAATTTCTGGAAAAGAAAATCTAAAACTCTAATGTTTTACTGATGATTGTCTCCACTGAAAATTCAATAGAATTAAATCAAATAAATCATTCGAAGCATTAAGAGTTGAAAAAAGTGGTAGATACAAAATTATCTAATAAAATCTATAATGTTTCTTTCTATCAGGAAAAACAGCCTAGAAAATATCATAAAATAATAAAATACCATTCACAAAAGCTATAGGAGTTGGCAAACTATGGCCCATAGGACATACCCATCTCTTACTACCTACTTTTTGTAACGATTTATTGGAACACAGCCATGTCCATCCATTTACATATTGTTTATGGCTGAGTCAACTGATTCAGCTGTAGAATTTAGTGGTTGCTAGAGAGATAGTATGGCCCATGAATCCTAAAATGTTCATTACCTTGTCCTTTACAGAAAAAAGTTACCAACCTGTATTATAAGATTTTCAGAAATCAACATAAGGTATGTATAATATCTTATGAAGGAGTTTGTTAAATGCCATTAAAAAAATTTGAATAAAAGAGATATCATGTATAGGATGGGGTCATTTATCATAGCTGTCATTTCTTCCCTAATCTAATTCTCCCTAAAAATGAATCTATAAATTCAATGCAGTTCAATCAAATTATGGTCTGGATTTTGAGGAACTTGACAAACTCACTTTAGAAATTATGATAAAGGAATAAATGAGCACAAATACCCAAGTAAAAGTTAAAAAGAAACAAAGAAGGGAGATGCCCACTACCAGATATTATTTTTTTAAAAAGATTTTTATTTATTTATTTATTTGAGAGAGAGTACGAGTGGGAGGGAGGGGCAGAGGGAGAGGGAGAAGCAGATTCTCCGCTGAGCAGGAAGCATGACGTGGGCTCAATCCCAGGACCCCGGGGATCATGACCTGAGCTGAAGGCAGATGCTTAACCGACTGAGCCACCCAGGTGCCCCCGCTACAGATATTATCAAGGCATAGTAAAAACAATAAGTTAAAAAATAGCATGTAATGGACGCAGGAACAAATAGACCAGTGGGATATACCAGAAGACTCAGAAATACACATATACACGTACTTTTGTATGTATCTGTATAAACTTGATAGCATGGCACCACAAAACAACAGGAAAAGGGAAGATTGCTTAGTATATGGCATTGGAACAACTAGTTTGGTATATGTGGACCCTAAAAGTACACACTACACAGTAAAAATTTGATGGGTTTGATTATATCAAATAGCATATTTTTATTCAATGAAAGATGCCGTTTAAAAATTTAACCAATACATATTAGACTGGGAAAAGTTATTTGCAACATCAAAATAATGAGGGATACATATCTAGATTTGACAAATAACTCTTGTAAATCAAGCAAGCAAGCCAATGAAATGGAAAAATGAACAAAGAAGACAAGATAATCAGGAAATTTACAGAAGAGGAGGCCGTCAAAGAATAATATGTGAGGAGATACCCAAATTACCTTGGTGATCAGAGAACTTACAATAGGGGCGCCTGGGTGGCGCAGTCGTTAAGCGTCTGCCTTTGGCTCAGGGCGTGATCCCAGTGTTCTGGGATCGAGCCTCACATCAGGCTCCTCCGCTGGGAGCCTGCTCCTTCCTCTCCCACTCCCCCTGCTTGTGTTCCCTCTCTCGCTGGCTGTCTCTGTCAAATGAATAAATAAAATCTTAAAAAAAAAAAAAGAGAACTTACGATAATAAAGAAATACCACTTCACAACAGCAATCATGGCGAAGTTAAAAACGTGAATAACAGCAGGTGTTGGTGAGCATGTAGGAACAGGGTACCCTGCTGGGTAACTGTAAAATGGTCCTTGGGACAGCAACCTGGGGGGGTCTGGTGAACTAAAATATGTATATATCCTTCAAGCTGGTTCTTCCCATCTAGTCCTTATCTCAAAGTCTTCTTGCAAAGTCCATAAAGAAACATGTGCAGGAATGTTCATAGCTGAATCATTTGCTCTGGTGAGAAGTTGGAGGCAACCTATGGGTCCCTCAGTAGGAGAATGTATAAATCAAATGCAGATGCTCTGGAACTCATTGCAAAGGCACAAGGAATAAACTCAAAATGCACACGGAAACATGTGTTGATCCCCAAACATAGTGTTGAGCAAGAAGTGTTTGGAACAGAATATGATTTATAACGTAACACTGGTTTTATAAATTAAAAATACATACACATAGAAAAAAACATTAAACTTTCATAAGAATAAATACATATTTAAAGACATATCGCAGATAAATCTGACTGGGTACCTGTAGGGTGGAGGGAAGAAAATGAAAGTGTGGAAATGCAGAAGGGGGAGTGGCAACAAAATAAAATGAAATTTGAAAACAGCCTTTCACCAACTGATGATGACAATACTCTGCAGACTGAAGAGTGAAATAAACTGAACGGTGCACCTCCTGTTTTTAAAAACAAAAAAGCATAGCGGTGAACTTTTAGTCAAATCTTAAAATAATGAAATTAGCGATGTTCGTAAAATGCCCATTTGTTATTTAAAATTCCTCATCTTGTGTATGTACTTACAGAATTTCTCTCTTTCTGTAGATATTTCCCAGCTCAGCCAGAAAGCTGTGTTTCTGGGCATTTTGGAGGAATTGAAGGTTGAGAGGGTTTTGCTCTGCTGTTGCTCAGAATGTAATATCCGACCAGGCTATCTGTGCAGCTATCGGCAACATTAGTCCTCCGGTGAATCAGAATTCCGCAGGATGTGGATTAGAATTTAAATGTAATAGGATCATACCGAAGACTGCCTTGGATGAGATGCCGAAGCTATTTATCCCCTTAGTAACCAGCTCTGACTTGTATTGCACTAACTGAGAATTTCTCCTTCTGCCTAATGATTGCAGTAAAGTGCTAGGCACACAGTAGTATTTTTTTAAATTGTTGTAAGAATATTAGTTGAATAAATAAGTAAAAACATAACAAAACAAATTAGCCCCTTGCCTCAAACAAGACTTAAAAATACATACTAACAGGGGCACCTGGGTGGCACAGCGGTTAAGCATCTGCCTTCGGCTCAGGGCATGATCCCGGTGTTATAGGATCGAGCCCCACATCAGGCTCCTCTGCTAGGAGCCTGCTTCTTCCTCTCCCACTCCCCCTGCTTGTGTTCCCTCTCTCGCTGGCTGTTGCTCTCTCTGTCAAATAAATAAATAAAATCTTAAAAAAAAATACATACTAACAAAATTTCACCACTAAAACATGCAAGAATCATACACCTTGGAAAACCTGAACAAATATTTAATTAACAAACCTTCCCTTTCTTAGATAAAGAAAACACATTATTATTTGGGGGAGGGGGGTTAGAAGTCTTCTTGCCTTATGGAGTCCATCTGTCCCCTTGTCTTGTGACCAGGTGATGGTGGCTTGACTCTAAATGCAAAGACTGAAATTATTAGACTGAATGAGAGGGCTGAGCTAATTCAAAGACAAAGTGACTAGGGACTAAGGGAAGAGTCGTGAGCAAACAAGGATAGGAAGAATTCTGTGAAGGCTATCGAACAAGAAGGGAGCTGGCCTGAGCATTTGCCTTCAGCTAGGAGAAGACTGCTGCTCCCTCCCAGTAGAGAAGGTCAAATGGAACTTGGGCCAATGCAACTAGCATTTTTGAGCAAATCTAGGAGCTCAGTGCTTTTTAGCTGTTATCTCCTTTAATCTTTACAACCTTATAAGGTGGCCGACACAGCTATTCTTGTCTTCATTTCAGATGGGTTAGCTTAAGGCTCAGAGATCTAAAGTATCTTGCTAAGGTCAGGTCAATGGTAGACGTAAAATATGAACCCACTTTTTTTGTTGGTGGTGGTGGTGGTTTTTTTTTTTTTTTTGCAATTCCAAAGCATTGGCTATTTCCATAATACACAGTCTCTTCTTTAGCTGATGCCAGGAGTGAAGACAGACTAAAGAGAAAATATAAAATTTTAATATCCAAGGGAGAAAGATTGGAATTAAAATGGGCTGGCCTCAGGTGCTGGGAGTCTGAAAATATTCAGAAGTGATGATGCCTTATGTAACACTTGCTTCCTAAATTAGACTAACACTGACATTGTGTCTATGTACCAAGAGCTGTCTACTTGTGCATAACATTTTTAACATTTGCAAATTACCAAAAACTTTTATAGTGTCTATAATGTGTAAAGTATCTATAAGTTATTGGGCCACGGATGGGGCAAGGATTCAAAGAAACATTTCCCACTGTCAAGCAGTTTGGAAAGGAAGTAGAGAGGCAGGACAGATAAAAAATGGACAACATGAGCCATAAGGGTGGAGCAGACAAGGGTGATTGGAATACAGATATGAGGATGATGGCTGCAGAGGGCTTTAGCAAGGGCAGATTTTAAGGAGACAGATCTAAGAAAGGGCATAAAAATGAGAAAGGCGTAGTTCAGCGGTTCTCCAAGGATGGTCAGAAGACTCTCGGGGTGGGTGGATGGGAGTCTTGGAGATCCTTTCAAGAAGTCTGCACGGTCAAAACTATTTTCATAACAATGCAAGACTTTGCCTTTTTCACTCCATTGACCTTGGTGTTGATAGTGCAAAAAACATGGTTAAAACTGCAGGGGCCTAAACCGTAGAGGTGACACGTGGGTGTTCTTCACCGTGACACGCTCACAGTTTAACCAAGCTGCCAATTTCACTTAAGGATCTTCTTGATGAAACAAAATAATTTTATTAACTCTCAATCCTAGAGTATAGATCTTTTTAATATGCTGTATGATAAAATGGGAAGTACACAGAAAGCACTTCCGCTGTGGATTGAAGGATGGTCATCTCGGAGAAAAGTGCTTGCGTGATTGAGTTGAAACCTGAACTAGATATAGCTGCTTTTTCTTCGCAGAACATTTTTTTCTTGAAAAAAAAAAAAGATAAACTATGGCTATTCGGGCTTAGATATTTGGCAGACATTTTCTTGAAAATGAAATGAAGTGAGCCTGTCACTTCAAGGAAAACAACTAACAGTATCTGTTGCCAAAAATAAAATTAGAGATTTCAAGTAAAAATTAGAATTTTTGGCAAACCATCTCCACTACCATAAGCTTGACAGCTTCCCAATATTTGAAGAGTTTTCTGATGAGATAGGTGATGATATTAATGAATGTAATATATACATACATCATGTATATAATATATGTAAATAAAATAATGAAATAGGCCAACGTTTGGAAGATTTGCCTAACTCAACCAGTATTTTCCAAATGACTAATGCCTGATGGTACAAAGCCATGAATGGGTAAACAGTTCATTCAACACGTACGATAGACCGATGGATTTTAATGTAACAGAGTATGAAAAGTTTCATGATGCAATTTTAGATTTCACATTGTAACTATCTTTGGAAAAAACTACTGCTTGGAGAATTTTGATACAGCATCAAAAAAGAATAGCTATAATTATCTGAGAAATCTCAAAATACTCTTTCCGTTTCTAACTACGTATTTGCATGAAGTAGGATTTTCTTCGTATACTTCAACCAAAACATCATACAGCAACAGACTGAATGCAAAGGCAGACAAGAGAATCCCCATAGCTTCTATTAAGCCAGACATCAGTGATGTTAGTACTTTTTCTCAGTACTCTTTTTTTGTTTGTTTTTGAAAATAGTGTTTTTTCATTAAAAAATACAGTGGTTAAGTTGATATGTGGTGAGGTTATTATTTACTATTTTAATTGAGTTTGTAAATAAGTATTTAAAATGTTTTTCTCAGCATCAGTTCCTAATACAATGCATATCAGTAGATAAAACCCACATAAACATGAACACTTTGGGTTCCTTGGTCATTTTTAAGAACGTAAGGGAGTCCTGAAACCAAACACTTTGAGAACCACAGGCTTGTGTGTGTGTGTGCACGCTACAAGTTTTCTTCTTTTTCTTTTAAGTCAAGTTTAGCGAAGTACAACTTACATTTAGTAAAATGCACCCATTTTTGTGCATAGTTATGAGTCTTCACAAATGCAAGAGAGTCATGTGTCTATCACCACATTCAAGTTGTAGAACATTTCCCTCATCTCACCAAGTTCCTTTGTGCCCCTTTGTACTCAGTGTCTTCCACTATTTCAGCTCCTGGCAACCACAAAATTGGTTTTTGTTCCTATAGTTTTATCTTTTCCAGGAGGTCTTATAAATGGAATCATACAGTGTGTGATCTTTTGAGTCAGGTTTCTTTCACTTGGCGTAATGCATTTGAAATGCATTCACATCGTGAGTTTGTGATTGTTCCTGTTATTGCTGAGTAGTAGTTCATTGTGTGGACATACCATAATTTGTTTATCTATTCACCAGTTAAGAATGTTAGGGTGGTTTCCATCTTTGGGAAATAATCAATAAGCATTCACATGCAAGTTTGTGTGTGAGTATAAGTTTTCATTTCTTCTTCTTCTTCTCCTTCTCCTTCTCCTCCTCTTCCTCCTCCTCCTCCTCCTCCTCCTCCTCCTCCTCCTTCTTCTTCTTCTTCTTCTTCTTCTCTTTAGGGATGGGGGTGGGGGCGAGGGGCAGAGGGAGAGAGAATCTTAAGCTGTCTCCAAACCCAGCGTGAAGCCCAATGCGGGACTGCATCTCATGATCCTGAGATCATGACCTGACCTGAAATCAAGAGTCGAATGCTTAACCAACTGAGCCACCCGGGCACCCTAAGTTTTCATTTCTTTTGGGTGAATACCTAGGAGTTCAATGTCATAAGATGACTTAGATATTTGAAGATGCTAGGGGGAGTATTCTAGGGAGGGAAAATACAGGCAAGCCACACTGCTTTTTTGTCCTCATTTATTTCTTTTTGTGAAACAGCTGAAACTTCATCTCTGCCTTATTCTTCTCCTTCATAAGTGCCCACCATCTGTTAAATAAACGTGTAAGCAATGTCCCAGCGACATTGCTGCTGTGCCCATAAATGCAGGATTCTATGTGGTACTTCTTGGATCTGTTAAATAGACCAGTTTAATTGTTGCAAAAGACTTGTGGAATGGAGTGGTGGGAAATGATTCTGCAAAGAGTTAGGATCCAGCTTGCGGAGGGCCCTACACACCAAACTAAGGAAATGACTTTTTTTCCAGCAAAGGGTGAAAATGAAAGAGCCTCGGGAGAGGATATATTTCTTATCCTCTTAAGCAAGCTGCTTCCCAAAGACAGAAGATTGGAAGCATAGGCCTTATGGAAATGACGGGGTGATGGGTAAGAAACCAGCTCTTTAAGAACTTACCAGATACATGGAATGTCCCTCCTCAGGCCTCTTCGTGTCACCTACCTCAGTCCTGCAGTGCTTGCCCCTCTCCAGCTGTTACTTCCTCCAGCCAACAGATGACACCTGGATCCGAGCTGTCATAGCTGCTTAGAGCTGAACAGTCCCTTGCCTGGGAATCAAGAAGAATCAATGTTTGGAAGAATTAACACAAGTTTGTTTCTATTTGTTAGATGAAATTAACTTTTTAAAATATAAGAGCTATTCATAATTATTATAGAATTTTGGAAAATTTAGAGTTAAAAAATTCTTTACCCAAACTAATCACTGTTCACATTGGGGTTATTTTCATGAGATCTCTTTCTATCCTTATTTCTTTGTAATTGTGATCACATTCTCTATGTTACTTTGTACTTCATTTTCCCCTAATATTCTATCATAATCATTTTCTCCTTATTAAACTCTTTATAAAAATTATTTTAATGGCCATGAGCTATTTCATCATATAGCTTAACATAATTCACTTGGTCATGTCTTTATTACTGAGAAATTGCTTTGTCTCTGTTTATCACCAGTATAAATAAAGGTGTGGTAAACATCTCTTTTTATGAATATTTTTATTAAATCAAATTTTTCTTTCTTTAAATTCCCAATAACAAAATCACATGAATACTTCTGAAGCTTAAAAGAAAATTATGAAGAGAAACATCTTGAATGACCCAAGGAAGAGTTTATTTACTTCTCTCTCTCTTTTTTTTCTCCTGCAGTCTAGCCATGCTGGACACCTACCATCTGCTGATTCCTTCCTAGGCATGGCAAAAGAGGCTCCAAAAAAAATGTAGCTGGAGCTTTAGAGTCTGAGTATCCGATTCAGTGACGCCGATATTGGTTGCCTCTCACACTCACGTTACGCATCATAATGGAACTGGTTTCTGAGGAGGAGCAGGCCTTCCCAGTGCCGTCAGAGAAGGTCTCAGTGCATCCTCACACCAACCAACCTAAAGTGCACACGATGTTGTTGACCTCACTTTACAGACGAGGCGGTAGAAGCACAGAGAGATGAACGGACTTGTCCAAGGACATACAGCTCATGAGAGGCCAAGCCGGGATTTGAACCTGTGTGGTTCACAGCCCCTTACCCTTTACATTACCTTGTTCTTCCCTCAAGAGCACTTGCAGCTAGGAAGTAAAGGTCCACAGCGTCTTGTACTTTACCTCTTTCTTGTCCATGTTTATGCCCTAAGAGCAGTTCTGGGGAGGAGGAAGGCACAAATGACTCTGGAGCGTAAGCTGTGAATAGTGGAAGGTCAGCGTCGACCACATTGGGGGACTTCCACATAAAGCATTTTATACAAGTCTTGGTCTCTGGAAAGTTCTGCTGCTAATATTTATTTGCAGTACTTTGAGACATATCTATATTTTTTAAAAACACATACACAGCAAAGGAACAAAGTTGGAAGTCCAGACAAGAAAGAAAAGAAAACTTGAATTCTTAAGGAAAAAAAAAATTCAGACTGAGCTAGATCACCACCTTCCAAATGGTGTTTTACATAAAAGAGTTTTGTGGATCAGCCCAGTTTAGGACATGCTGCATTCTTTACCTTCCTTTTAGAGACCGATTAAGCACATTAAGGAATTCAAGGCTCTGAGAAGTCCTGCAGTGAAGCAACCTGTTTAAATTTAGTTATATAGACCCAGAACCCTTTTCTCAGGTGACCCCTATTTGTATCCCACACACTTGGGGAAATGGTGGACTAGACTTGTTGGATGGTAATTCTCCTCAGGCTGCTTCTGAGCGCAGAAGCCAAGCACCATTAGTTGGTGGGGTCTAAGTGGCTGAGGAGGCTGGTCAGGCTCTGGTGGCTGTGTTTCTGTCCTTTGTCATGTCTCACCCATGGGAGACAACAGAGCAGTGAAACATGACAATTCCCACCAAACGGGCTAATTCTCACATTCTGATTCATTTCCCTTATGCTTGTGAAAACTCTGGAGGCCAAAGGGAGCTGTGCTTATAAAGCAGAGGAAGGCCCCTTCTCCACATTTCATGTGACGCCTGGTTCAAGCGTGTCGCTGTTACTGGGAACACCTGCTGCCCATTCTGCAGCCCAGCATCTCCGCCAACTGGCCCAGCTGGGCCTCTCTCCCAGCACATGAGCCATTTCAGGGTAGTGTGATGAAGTTTTGACTCAGCCCTAGAACCGCCTCCTACCGTCCGCCCAGCCGCCTTTGGCTATTGTTTGGATGGAGGTGGTGATTGAATTAACAAAGCTGTTAAAAGCAGAAATGGAACACATGGAAAAGGACTCAGAGCCCTAAAAGGCAGCTTCATTTGCTCCCCAGTCTGGAGCAAAAGTGTGAGCTGCACTTAAGTGGTACCTGGTGATTACGGTATTAGGCGGAGCTTTGCTCCTTGACGCCTGTCACTCACTGCGGCTGAAAAGCGGTCTCAACCAGGGAGCCGTTGGAGTGGCTGGGGACTATGCACAGCCCTGTCATTATGATGCTAATTCCCAAAAGGTCAGAAGTCCTTAATCAAACATTAATCCAACCGTTTTGTAAATGATAATGATTTTATCCAGGGTGGGACGTGAAACAGTCAGGGACAGAGCCCCAAGTCCTCTTGAACCAAAATGGATTTTGAGGGTAAGTGCTGGTGAAAGCAAATAGCTTTACTCAGGAAGATAAAAATCAGTAGCAGGTTTTGTACTTGTTTTTTAAGTTCAAAATAACATCATTTTCTGCGGCTGTCTCATTACCTTGAATAACCACGCTAGAGGACCGGTTAAGGATAACAGTCCAAATGTGCAGACTCTTCTCCCCGCTCACCCTCTCTAAGCACATTCCTTTGTAATCATGTTAAATTTGCAGAGCCCACTTCACTTTATGACACACTTCCATTTACATTGTCTTGTCTGCTCTTAGCAACCTCAAAAGATGCGTTAATCCATTACAGAGATGAGAAAACTGAGACTCAAGGAGACTCACTTGCTTTTCTTTGGCTGGTCAGTAGCAGAGGGAAGACTGAAACCTAAATTGTTCCAAAATACAAGGTCCTTTGCACACACCATAGCTTCTAGCAGGGTAGGTCTTGGATTCTCGGATTCCTGAGCCATGTGGGCCTCTTATTCAGTAAGCAAGATCTCCCTTTCACCGCACCCCGCCCGACCCTGCCCCAAATAAGAATGTGGGAGCTGACTTTTAATGGCTAGGGCTCCTAATTTGCAAACCTCCCCGTTACAAATAAATACACAAGCTATACAAGCAAGCCTGCACCTTCTCCAATTTCTGAGTCTTTAAAAATACATTTAAAAGACACACAAAAGAGTTTTTTACATACTGAGAAGTATGCATATTTGGCGATTGGTTGCTTGAAAAAGCATAACCTTATCCACTAGATCGCTTATGTCTCATTATACTTTTCTTAAGGCTTTGAGCCATCTTTAGCCCATTTATTTCTTTAAAGCATTGCCGATCAGCTGAGATCAAGCTGATGGTAAATTTCTAGACGCTCTCATTATGCAACTGGTCTTGGTCATCCTGGTGGGCAGAGTGGTTTTCTTTGTGGTCCTGCATTGTGTGCACCCGTCTGTAAACTCCAGGCAGAACACGTTGGCAAACAGCCTCCTTTTCCAATCCTCATTTTCTCTCCTTCCCGGGGTGTGAGCTCCCCAAAGTGTGATTAATCCACCTATTGATCGCCTCCTGCCATAGAGGGTGAGCTATGGCTAGCAATCGGTGCCAGGCCGCCTATGTGACCAGACTGCTAAGGCGGGGTGAGAACAGACGAGGGCTAGCCGGCTTCCCAACCCTGCAGTCGGAGGGGGCAACAATAGCCGGGCTTCCCACAAGTCTTGTGAAACAATCTCTCTCGTCAAAATGCAGCTGATTCCTTTTCGAATGAATTATTATGCATATTCCCTGCTATCTCAGTTGGCTTCACAAAGGTCTAATAAAGGTTTATGGGTAAAAGGAAAGAAGAAGATGAGGGAAAAAAGGAACCAGGCAGAAGCCTCCTGGAAATAGAGCCAAATAAGAATGTGCTGCTTTGACTGAAGCATTCCAGGCAGACAGAATGGATGACCAAAAGTGTGCCAACCAAGGGGATTAGAAGAATAAGAAAGCATTTATCTAACACTCAGAGGCACTACGGGGGGGGGGGTAAGGTGAAGATAAGCCAAAGGGATAGGCAAAGCCTCTAGAGAGAAAACCCACCTGTAAATGATAAAAGTAAAATGAAAAACATGGGCACTTCTCAAGGCTAGTTTTGGCTGGCAAACAAGGAAAGAAAATTTGGCCAAACAGGAATCAGAAAAGCTTTCCCCCCCAGCCCCATTCCTGCCCTCCTGTCCAAGAGAAGGTCAAGCACACCTATCCTTGGCCCCAGATGCCATATTTTCTTTCATTCTGCTTCATATGTTTAGAAGAACCCTTCATCCACACAGTCATACCACTCTTCCTTTCAGCAACTCCTATCATAAGCAGGAAGTCACCTGGGATTATGCAGCAACTTCCGTTTCCTGTGGAATTGATTTCCGAAGCACTCAAGCAGGAAAACAAACCAAGAGTTGAAAAGTTGATCAGTAGTTTAAAACCTAGTGGCCCTTCTGCATTAGGGAGAGTGGAAGTGAAAATTTTAAGACAGCCAGACCCCCTCAGAGTAACTCCATGTCTCTGACTCATGTTAGCTTTTCTGCTTGTCTGTTCCAAAGGGATATCTGTAGACATCTGGGAGAGACAGGAAGACCTGACCAAGGACAAAAGAAACAGCCATAGTGTAAAAATTGTCAAGTGAAATAAAGAACAAAAAAATCAGTTATAAAAATTTCAGTAAAAACTAGTTAATTCTAATTCATGTAGCATTTCTATGTAGGTTACGTATAAAGAACCTAATACTTTCTAGGCACCTACTTAAATGTCAGTTTCTTTCTAGGGGCTGGTGTTCACAGTGAACAAGGCATAGACCTAGTACTCAAAGACTTTGTAGCTCACCAGGCCACTGGAATAGACCTTTAGAATTAGAACACAGAGGAGTACCTGAATGGCTCAGTTGGTTAAGCATCCAACTCTTTTTTTTTTTTTTAAGATTTTATTTATTTATTCGACAGAGATAGAGACAGCCAGCGAGAGAGGGAACACAAGCAGGGGGAGTGGGAGAGGAAGAAGCAGGCTCATAGCAGAAGAGCCTGATGTGGGGCTCGATCCCAGATCGCCGGGATCACGCCCTGAGCTGAAGGCAGACGCTTAACCACTGTGCCACCCAGGCGCCCCTAAGCATCCAACTCTTGATTTTGGTTCAGGTCATGATCTCAGGGTCCTTGGATCGAGCCCCATGCTCAGCAGGGAGTCTGCTTGAGGGTTCTTCCTCCCCTCCCTCTGCCACTCTCCACCCCCAACCCCGCTCATGTATTCTCTCCCTCTCAAATAAATAAATAAATCTTTAGAAGAATTAGAATACCGAGCCAGAATTCTATAGAAGGTTTTTGGCTCAGGCTGAGATAGGTGTCTAATCCGGTCACCAAAATCCAATCTTGGCAACTCTTGTTTAAGGTTCCTGGAAGAAATGACACAAAAGCTGGAACCTAAAGGACAGACAGGAGTTTGCCATACTGAAAAAGAAGCAGATGAAGAGAAGTAGGAGAGTGGGGGTAGGGGAAGCATAAGATTATTCTAGGCTGGAGAACCATCATCACACTGGTATGGAGGTGAGAGAGATCAGAGCACGTTCAGGTAACCGCAAACTATTAAACACGGCCAAAACTTAGTGTGTGAGCCACAGTGACAAGTCACGTGCCTAGAGAGTCAAATCAGGCCCTATAGAAGACGTTAAAGTATTTGGACTTAATTCTGAGGGCAACTGCGGAGCAGCAGATGGATTTCAGGAGGACTGTGATGTGATCGGGCTTGACAGCGTGGGGAATGGGTAGGAAAGGGCCAACACTGGAAGCAGGGACCAGTTGAGAGAGGATGGCTCTAATCAGATCACTGGGCTGATCTTAGGTGCCGGCAGTGGGGATGGGGTGAGGGAAAAGGAGGAACCACAGCCACTGAGAATTTATCTAGAGAATATACATCTAATCATAAATGGGTCCCTGAAAGGGCCCAATACTTCTTAGATGCCCAACACATTGTTAACAAAAAAATGTGGTAAATGAACACTTGCTCTTTCCAGTGGGTTCCAGGAGGTAGAGAACTCCAGGAGACAAGAAAACAATAGATTTGCTAGGCTCATATTCTACTTAAAGAATAGCCCCGGAATAGAAAAAGAAAAGTTCTGTCAAATTCAAGAGGAAAATGGAGTCACAATCCACATGTGAAAAACTGGCCATACCAGACTGTCCCAAGGTCGCTTTAGCAGTGTTGTTCTCCAACCACCAGCCAATGAAGGCAAAGTTGCACGTGTTTGGAGATGAGCAGATCATTTCCCACAAAACCAGTGTTTCAATGTTTTGCTTGGCACCAAAATCAAATTGGACTGGAGAAGATTGTGGTTTGGAAATAGGCTGAGATTTAATAAATGAAACAGTCTGTGAGAAATGCCAGTGTTTCTAAGTATGGAGCACAGTCTTTGATAGAAATATTATTTCTTAATGTCTTTATTAATAAATTGAAAAGAGGGATTCTTTTATTGATGCAAATCACAGATGCTTCTAAATTAGGCAGCATTGTCAACACCCAGCAGATCACAATGTCCCCAAAGAGGTTAGAAACGAGGGGCAGGAAATAATAAAACAAGGTTAAATTTGGCTGGATGGAAACTACATCTGGGGAAAGATAATTCAAAAAGCAGATATTCATTGGACCAAAGAAATCTGGACCACACTGGTGCCAAAGGAGACCCAGGTGCTATACCGGATGGCAGATGAGGTGGGAATTTAAAATATGCTGGGGCAGCCCAAAGCCCATTTGGTCCTGGCCTGCCTCGTCTGATAACGCTGATAAAGATCGGCCGGCCTCAGCCTTCCATGTTTGCGGGCCATTCACAAAGGAAACTCAATTCATTCACTGCCTTTGTTTTAGTTATAGAGAGAAAACAAAAACTATCTACTGGAACTCTGTGGCCTCTACCACTATCTCAAGCTCATGGCCAATGCTTTTTAGTTGAAGAAATAAAGCCATGGTGATTTACATACAGAAGTTTTGTTCACAGCAGTTCAAGATGTGTAGCAAGTACTCTTTCATTATCCTCCCATTGTCGTCTCTTCGCAATAGTCTTTCAAGTGAGTGGCTAGCCAGTCGTATGGTCTGTCTCCGTTGTACATATTAAGCAGCTGAGGCATGGTCGGCAAGGGCATTCAAGATTGCCAGTCATTGGTCTCTGTCTGGTGCTTTGTCCATTACAAGAACATGTTTTTTCTAAATAATTTATGATTTTGAGAGATTTTAAATAGAAATGAAGAATCATCATCCCAGTGTCACCACAGGTCTAAGGGGACATTATTGGATGACTCAATAGGCAGATGAAGTATGTGGCTTAAGGCACCAAATTTTTAAAAATTAACTGATACGTAAAGAAATATCAAGTAGTCTTCATGATAAAAGTCAGAACTTTCCTGGATACTCCAGAGTTTAAGCTTCATTATTAATCTACTTTGAATTATAAAAGGAAACGTGGATAGGATATGACCATAGTAATTTCAAAGATTTAAGGTTTATATCAAGTCTAGTTTGGAACTTGACATAAAGAGAAGCAGGAAATGGAAGTAAACACTATGACTGCAAGGAGGATTATTTCATTATTTCCTCAATTTGCTTTTATGACTTATCAATCACATTCGGAGAATGGAAATGCTCCTAGAGCAAAAATACATGATTTCACCCAACTGTCGTAGCTCAGGATTAAGCGAACCCATTGGCCATGTCCGTGTTTGGGCAGTTACGGGGGCATTAATGCTGTGCATGCTCAGAAGCTCTTCCCAGAACTCAAACTGCATTTTGACCTCGACTGGAGTCTGGGCACTGTGGTTTCAGAGCTTTGTTTGTAGTCAGGCTCATTTCAGTCATATTATCTGAGTGACAACTCATTACTGCAGTTCAAGGAAGGGATAGTTTGCAGCTTGGGCTTTAGCAAACGATAGTACATTTTATAGTGTATATAATTTGGAACATGTCTGTGTTTAGCCCATATGTGGAAATCTGCCCGTGTGCTTATTATTATGCTTATCTGCAAATGACCAGATGGCCTTGCCCAAATGTAGAGAACCATTTAGTGCCATTTTAAACCATTAAGGCTATTAGCTCTGACTTGAGATAATCCTTTGCCCAAAGGGAACTAGTTTTGCTGTCCTTCAAAGTCATCAAATGTAATTAAATGCCATACTGGGGAGTAGGCATTAATGGATTAAGGAGACCGCACAGTCAACCAGTCCTGGGTCAACCAGAGCAGAAGGAATGTGGGGTGGATCAGAAGGATGATGTATTAAGTAAGGTCCTGGCTAAGCTGCTATGACAACGCAGGCCCCAAGTACGACGACTCCGAAAGGACCATTCATTCCCCTTTCAGACGAAAACCAGAGGTAGCTAGCTCCAAGAGAGGCAGGTATCAATGCCTACAACTAACACACGACATTTTGCTCTTCACCCTTCACGTGGAAGAAGTCAGTTCAGTGTGCCTCAGCCTGTGCAGGAAGGGATCGTCAGGACCAGCACTTATTCAGAGAGCTACCGGCGAAGGTGACAGGGCAGAACAGAAAGGCCCAGCATTTTCTTGTCATTGCTGCTGTTTCCTTCAGAACCAAGACCTCTTCCACAGTATTTCCACAAGGCTGGTGGCTCAGCTCTGCCCTAATCCTGCTCGGCTCAGAGACCCTGGTCTCCTTCAATATTCCCTATACTCCCAGCTTCCGTCTTCACAGACAATGTCCTCAATGGGAGCGAATTCTCCAAGCCCTCCTCCTGGATGGTATGACAATAGAGCTTGATGATTTAATCATGCATTTGCCAGGCAGCCTGGGAGACAGCTGGTTAGGACTAGGATACAATCTGTGGCTATGGAACAGAGCCAAGTAAACTGGGGTTGAACCTGTGACCTTGGCCTCCTGGGAGTGAACTCTAAGTCAATTGCACTAACTGGCCACATGTATGGCAAGACTGTTGTGTATGATAATAGTAATAATAGTGCACATTTGCATTTATGGAGCTCTTACTATGGGTCAGGTTCTTGTCCAGTGCCCTTAAGGGGACTGTTCCCTAGAAGTCTCTCAATTCCCTGTGAAATAAGGACACCTACCATCATTTCCATTTTCCATGTGAGGGCATAGAAACTGAGAGAGTCTAAGTAACTTTCCTGGGGCACATAGCTAAGAAGTAGTGAAAACAGGATTTTTTTTTTAAAGATTTTATTTATTTATTTGACACAGAGACAGCCAGTGAGAGAGACAGCCAGTGAGAGAGAGACAAGCAGGGGGAGTGGGAGAGGAAGAAGCAGGCTCCCAGCGGAGGAGCCAGACGTGGGGCTCGATCCCAGAACGCTGGGATCACGCCCTGAGCCAAAGGCAGATGCTCAACGACTGAGCCACCCAGGTGCCCCTGAAAACAGGATTTAAACCAGGCATTTTGATTCCAGAGTTCACACCAGTCCTGTGAGATTCCACACATTGAAGACAGAACACAGATACAAAGAAGTTGTGTCCTCTGAATAAACTGGCTAGCTGGTATGAGCCTCCTGATTTTCAGTTTAAGACTACTCATTTGACTTGGAGTTTGCAAATTTGTAAGTCTTGGCATCATTGTTTTTAATGCGCCAGAATCCCATCTTTTGTACTAGATGACGACAGTCCCTACTGTCATCAGTAGGAGAAAGAGGCTGATACTAAGGGTGCCTACACTAACCACGTTCTCAAGAAATAGTTTATCAAAACCTGGGTTGCCAAAGAGCAAATATTCAATCATCATTGCATTACTTATACAGCGCTAGTAGAATTATAAATTGGTACCACTTTCTGGAATGTAGCTTGGTAATAATGTATCAAAAGCCTTAACTGCGGGTATGTAGTTGACCCAGGCATTCACTTTGGCAAATTTATCCTGAGGAAATAATTTGGGAGAGAATTAACAATGATGCAATCAACCAAGAATTTTAGTCACACTATTGTTTGTAAAAATGAAAAGTTGAAAACACCCTAACAATCCACCAATAAGGGATTGAGTAAATAAATTTTGTTAAACTCTTTGTAGAATTCTCCTTAGCTATTTCAAATAGGGAATGCTATCCACATTTATGTTTGTGATTGCTGGTGAATTAAAGATGCTTGTGATATGTTGATAAATTAAAAAAGCAATCATCAAATAATCTGGTTAATACAGTGTATTAGTCCCTTAGGGCAACCATAACCAATTGCCTCACACTGGATAGCTTAGAACAACTTTATTATCTCACAGTTCTGGATGCCAGAAGTCTAAAATCAGAGAGTCGTCAGCGTTGGTTCCTTCTGGAGACTTGGAGAATCTGTCCCATATCTCCCTCCTTGATTCTGGGGCTTGCCAGCCACCCCTGGCTTTCCTTGGCTTGTGGATGTTCCACTCCCATGTCTGCCTCCATCTTCACATGGCCCTCTCCTCCTCGTTGTCTGTGTCTTCTCCTTTCTGTCGTCGGATTTAGGGCCCCCTCTAGTTCAGGAGGATCTCATCTCAACACCCTTATTACTTTTTAAATTGAAGTATAATTAACATACAATCTTCTATTAGTTTAAGGTGTGCAACATATTGATTTGACGATTCTATACATTACTCAATGCTCACCATGATAAATTATTACAACATTATTACTATGTTCCCTCTGCTGTAGTTTTTATCTCTGTGACTCATTTATTTTATAACTGAAAGTTTGTCCCTTATTCCCCTTTGTCTATTTTGCTCATCTCCCCCCCCTTCCTCTGGCAACCACCAATTTGTTCTCTGTATTTAAGAATCTATTTGTTCATTTGTTTTTGTTTCTTAGATTCCACACGTAAGGGAAATCTTATGGTATTTGTCCTCATTTCACTTAACGTAATATCCTCTATGTCCAACCATGTTGTCGCAAGTGGCAAGATCTCATTCTTTTTTTTTTTTTTTTTACTAACACTCCATTGTGTATGTATATACACACACCCACATATACACGTACATATATATACATACACACCATACCTTCTTTATCCATTCATCTATAAACGGATATTTAGGCGGCTTCCACATCTTGGCTATTGTGAACAATGCTGCAATAAGCATAAGGGTGCATATATCTTTTTGAGTTAGTGTTTTTGTTTTCTTTGGGTAAATACCAGTAATGGAATTACTGGATCATATGGTGTTTCTAATTTTTTGTGGACTCTCCATACTGTTTCCACAGTGGCTGCACCAATTTATTTACATGCTCACCAACAGTGCATGGGGGTTCCCTTTTCTCCACGTCCTTGCCAATGCTTCTTATTTCCTATCTTTTTTGTATTAGCCATTCTGACAGGTGTGAGGTGATATCTCATTGCGGTTTTGATTTGCATTTCCCTGATGATGAGTGATGTTGAGCATCTTTTCATGTGTCTGTTGGCCATCTGTATGTCTTCTTTGGAAAATGTCTATTTAGATCCTCTGCCCATTTTTAAATTAGATTGGCTTTTTGGTATTGAGTTGTATTATAAGTTCTTTACGTATTGCGGACATTAACCTCTTATTGTATGTATCATTTGCAAATATCTTCTCCCATTTGCTAGGTTGCCTTTTTGTTTTGCTGATGGTTTCTTTGGCTGTGCAAAAGCTTTTTATTTTGATGTAGTCCCAATGGTTAGTTTTTGCTTTTGTTTCCCTCGCCGGAGGAGACATAGCCATAAATACGTTGCTAAGGGCAAGGTCCAAGAGATTACTGCCTATTTTTTTCTTTGGGAAGTTTTATAGTTTCAGGTCTCACATTTAGGTATTTAATCCATTTTGAGTTTCGAGATCCTCTCTTTCATTGCGTCTGCGAAGACTCTTTATTCTACAGACGTCACATTCTGAGGTTCCAGGAAGATATATTTTGGGAGCCACAATTCAATGCATTACATATGGTTTTATTTTTGTTCTATTAAAAACATGTATTTATACAAATGTATATGTAAAAGAGACTTTATCATAGCTATATTGGACTTTGGAGTCAGAGAAATGGTCTTTTGATTCTGGTTCTACCCTTGGCTGACTGTAGACCACAGGCAAGTTACCTTGATTCTTGGGGCCTCGGTTTTCTTATGGGGGATAATTCTTATTAGTACCTGAGATGGGTGATAATACTTCACAGGGTTATTAAAGGAGTTTAAGAGATAACATACAAAAACTGCTTAGCCTAGTGGTGCCTAACATGCAGAAAGTTCTCAGTAAATACAAGCGTATGTTATTTAAAAAAAAAAAAGTGTTCTGGAAAAATAACCCCCCAAACACTAACAGTAGTCATTTATTATAGGGGTTAACTATTCTAGGTAGTTTTTACTTTCTTTTAAATTTATATCTATATTTTATAAAATTTTTAACCACACATCTATTACTTTTTAAATTCCGGAAAGAAACAATACAGTTGTTTTTATTTAAGGAAAGAACAAGAAGACTTATTAGATTCTGCATCCTCTTGTTACATATACACGCTTATGAATAAGCCAGACATTGTAGATTAAATTAGCCACGCAATTAATTTTTAAAAATATTCTCTCCTGGTCTTGGGAGCTCTTCCTCTCTCTCATTCCTCATTTTTCCATGTGCAAAATTTGTGTTGGCTTCACTGACATTTTTCAGTGCCAGAGCCACAATATACTGACAAACATTTAAGAAGAACAGCATTTCTTAAATGTCCACAGTGCAAAGGGTGAAGCATAGTATGTTTTGAAAGATGGGCTCCTTCTGTGGGAAGATTTGCTCTCAACGCAGGGATGAAGGAGTTCTGCCGGAACTAGGATCTGGGGACAGAAGGTCAATAGCAAAGTTGAAACCAAAAGGCTAGGTCTGATGTGAACTTGTCTAATGGATTTGCATCATACTTGAAGGTACATTTTTAATGTTAGTCACCCTCTGAGAAAGAAAACACCTTACCTGAAAATCTGTATTACAATTTTTTATCATGATCAAAGTAGTATGTGGTAAATGAAGAAAATATAAAACACACACACACAGACGGACGCGTGTCCCTGACAGCGCACAGAGCCCTATATGTGAAATAGAAAAAGGCATTGTTCTTTCGGGATCACATTAAAAAAAGATGACACCAAGTGGAGGGTACCTTTCTGCAAATTAGGAAAGGGCATCTTTTCCTCTGACCTGAAGTACTCTCTTAGCAAAGTGTCCTCTGGGTGCCCTTGTGAGAGGACAACTGGCATGACAGACTGTGGGGCCCTGAAAATGAGGACAACTGCACCTACAGTTTTCAGTGCTGTATTAGGTAATATCTGATGCATACAAAGTGATACTTGTAATACAAATGCCAGTTGTGGGGCAACAACTTTAAAAATGAACCTATCAACCAACTTAAGAACAGAATCGTTACTGGTGTCATTGCTTCTATCTCTTTGGTCTCTTTGGTCTTCACTGTCCCAGTCCTAGCCTTTCCCCCAAGGGAGGGAATCACTATGTAGAATTGTGACTTTATTATTGCCTTGACATGTTACATATGTCTATATCTAGCTACCTATCATCTACCCATCTATGTCACATCAGGTTGAATGTAGCCAGTCTTCTGTGACTTGTTTTTTTTTTTAACTCATGCTACCATGTAGCCTAGTTTATCACTTAATTTACAAGCATCTTTTATGCCATAGAATTTTATTCTACAATATTTGTACAAACTACAAAGTATTCTCCTGTAGGTTTGGGCCATAACTTAACTAACTCTGTTTTTATATTAAATTAGTTAAAAACTGATCATGCTCAGTTAACCTAGTTTAACTAATTAAAGGGCAGACTTTGCATTATTTCCAAGGTTGCTACAGAACTCTTCATGATGATTTTTAATTTCATGTATAGGAAATCCTGAATCTACAGGAAATCTTGGACAACATCTGTCATTATTTTCTTGGAATAAATGCCCAGACATGAATTTGGTGTGTCTGTGGTGTGCTGATTATAAGGCTTTCAACATGTATGAATACTGGTGGTGGTGTTCAGGTGATGAAGACGCTGCCAACGACTATATGATACTTAAACCAAGGAAGTTCAGGGTTAACAGAAACGTAGTGTAAACACTTTTCAGATCTGCTGTCCTCAGAGACATTCTCTGTGCTGGAAACCCCACAGGATTTTCTGTCTGCTTTGATTCTAGGAGCTCACGGTTTACCGTAATTCCAATAATGGTATCAGTGTGGGGGTGACCATTTGGGGGGGTGGAATTCTCATGTAAGAATTGGTGAGCCCAAAGAATCACAAAACCAATCCAGAGAAACCACTTTGGATCCAAGGGAACCACAGGAAAGGGCAAAGACAGCTATCTCTCTGTACTGTAGTCAAAATGAAGGCCAGCCCATGAAGGGGATTTATAAGGAGATTAGAATATGCTAGAAGTGGAAAGGAGGGGTGTGGACAGCCTACCATCACAGCCCACATCCATCCCAAAGGGAGCCTTCCCCTCACTGAAGGAAGAGGTAGAGACTTTACAAGAGGCAGGACCCACCAACCTCGGCTCTGGCCCTGAGAGGAAGACAAATAAGCCCTTTGTGAGAACAGAAGAACATGATTAGAAAAGCAGGCAAAAGTCCACATGAAGAGCCCTTCTTCCTGAGAGGAGACTGTTAACTCAGTCATTGCCTCGTTTGACCTTGATAGATACCTAACAAACAGAAATATTGTTTCTATGTTAGTATATTAGTTGCTTTAAAAAAACAATTTAGAAAAGCTCTTTCTTCTTTCAGGAAGCACTTCTATTTTTCTAACTGATTCAATTACTTGAATACTATGCTTCAAATCTTTACAATTGAAATGAGCGTGGTTTCCTTTCTATCATGTCTGGAGATCAGAAATTAAATTTGTGTGTTAAGTAGATTGTCAATGCGTTTCAAAAGGTCATAATGTCTGAACTTAAGCAAAAGTAGGTCTTTATATAAGGAAATGTTCTCTCTTCCTCTCCAAAGAAAGGCCAATAGTTTCGTTTTGCTTCTGTTTGCAGCATTGGCCTGTTTTGCTATGTGATGAAGCAGCGTCTGCTCAGAACCATCGAACAATAGTAGCAGTGACCACTGATTGAACATTTATTACATCTCAGGCACAGGTTAAATACAAAACTGTTGAATCTTTCTAACAACCCGTGGAGGAAGCTGTTGATGTTTAACAGAGAAGCAAGCTGAAGTTTAGTGAGGTCACCTAATGGGGGGGGGTTGCCTCCAGGGTCCGTGACCCAGTGGCACACTACCTACCTTCCATCTATAACCCATACCAATGGGGGAGGGGGAAGCAGGTGGAGGGAGAGTCAGCCAGATCCTCACATGGAATGGGGGCAAGAACAAAGGGATGTGGGGTGAGGTCTGCCCTGTGACTTGGGTGGGGAGGAATCATGTTATTAGGGCTCCACTCTCACCTTCCTTCTCTAGATGTCTTTGGGTGTTGCTTCCCACTGTTTTCCCTAAAGCTTTTTTTTCTTTAATTATAGTCTTAAAACTGTCATGTCTACACACCAGCTTTTACATCTTTTGAAAAAAAATAACACCCCTCTTTAGAGCACATATGTAAGAGTAATGATTGCTCACCTCACCACCACTTCAGCGTCCGGGCGTAATTATGACCCAGCTTAGAAATGAAATCCAGCGCTTCTGTTCTGAGCTCTGGATTGGAACTTTGAAGGCTATGTCTGTGAAAAGTTTGGAGCTGTAGGACTCACTATAAACTGAATTTATGAGCTTTCTAAGCTCTGTCAAGGTAGCTTTGCTGTAATGAGTATTTCGTTTTCAATTGACAAAGAATGCTTGAACACCTACTATATGCCAGGAACTATCGCAGTTTCTGGGAAGACTAAGATGGGTAAAGCATGGTCCTTGCCTATGAAAAGTGAGGAGAAGACCACAAACAGAAATGAAAAAAAAAAAATTACAGCAAAGCAGGGGGTCTGGCTACATTAGAATCAGCTGGAGAGTTTTAAAAAAATACCATGATTAGATCTACCTTCGAGAATTTTGATTTAATTGTTCTTGGGTAGGACCTAGATATTTTCACAAGCTCTCCAAATGATCCTAAAGTACAGCCAGGATTCACAATCACTGGAATTGAGGCGTGCATAAGAATGCCCAGGGGTGTCTGAGGATGTAATATTTGAGTTAGATTTGGAAGGATTGATGGGAATGTGCCAGGCATTCCAGGGTAGAGCCGAGGAGGGGCATTGTAGGAAAATGGAAAAGCGTGCACCAGACTCCAACACACAACGGGGAAGGTGACTGTCACACAGTGGCTGGAGCACTGAGTGGGTTGGAACTCAGTGGGAGGCGAGGCTAGAAGGGTGAAGTGGGCAGGTGGAGGGGAGGGTCCAGGGAGGAAGCAGGTAAAAAAAGACTGAAGGCCAGACTGAGAAGATAAGATTCTATTCTAGAAGTGACAAGTGGCCTTCAACAGTCTCACACAGATCCCAGTTGCAGCACTGTGTGTGTGTGTGTGTGTGCGTGCACGTGTACGTTGGGGGGCAGAGCTAGAGAGCAAGCGCTTGAGCGTTTGGGGGAGGGAAGGGAGGGTTGGGAAAGAAGGTCCTACAATGAATGAGCCTGGCAAGATATAGAAAGAAACCCATGAGTAAGTTCTGGAGGTACTTCTGGTGAGATCTCATACAAGTGAAAGAGAAAAGGAAATAACTCACACATTTCTTGTTTGTTTCCTTGGGGTTAGTGGTCAGTAACTACAATCTATTAAAAACAAATTTTTTTTCCTTTGTTTGTTGGGTTTTTGTGTTGTTGTTGTTGTTGTTGTTGTTGTTATATTGGAAGCCTACAGAATAAGGCACAGGGGAGGGGCGCCTGGGTGGCACAGCGGTTAAGCGTCTGCCTTTGGCTCAGGGCGTGATCCCGGCGTTATGGGATCGAGCCCCACATCAGGCTCTCCTGCTGGGAGCCTGCTTCTTCCTCTCCCACTCCCCCTGCTTGTGTTCCCTCTCTCGCTGGCTGCCTCTATCTCTGTCGAATAAATAAATAAAATCTTAAAAAAAAAAGAAAAGAATAAGGCACAGGGGAAACAAAGGTGAATGGGAATACAGATGGAGACCCTGCTGTCCTGTTGCTTACAGTCCAGGGGTTAGGGTTGTAGGTGGTGAATTTTCCAAAGTCATCTTTGAAGGGACAACTTCAAGAAGTGAAGCAGGTTGAAAAATCTACACAGATTCGAGAGGATTTGGATAAGTGTGATGTGGGGGTAATTGGGGTTGTTAAAGAGAAGTTAGAGGCATTTGCTACACTTAAAAAAAAACTTTCTGTAATTGGTATCAGGGAGGTCAACCATGGTCTCCCAGAAGATGTTGCTTGTTGCCCATATCAAAGACAGGATTCTTGGTTGAAGGGACTGTTAGATATATCCTAGCATAGAATTTCTTACGTTCAGATTATTTTACTTCTATCAATGTGGGATATACCATGTAAGAAACTTGAATTAACTGGAGTTGTCCCAAACAGCCAATTATAAAAGGTTTGTTAATTTAGCCTAATGACCATTGCAAGTGTCCACTTGAAGGCACTTGGGTACTATACCAACTATTTCTAGCATCCCATGGCCTAGTAGAAATATTATCCCCCAAGTGAACTAAAATATGCACGGGACGTCTTACCCTCAAGTATTATGGAATTGATCTTGAGTAATAAGGATGAGGATGATAGGTTTATTATGATTTACTAACAAATATAAATTAAAAATCCACTTACAAATATCCATTTGTATGCAAAATCATTATTCATTACAGTAAATAATTTTTGACGTTAAATTAAATTAGTGCAAGATTGGGAGGAATATGGATTCAATCAGCAATTCCTGGCTTTTTTTTTTTTTTTTAAACTCAAGCTCTAAAAGCTGATGAGGTGTTTTAATTATTTCGTTTCACATGTGGAAAGAATAAATCTGAAGGAAATAGCTTAGGATTCTTTCCAAGTTTGAATTACAAATTATCCCAGGACCCTGGAGAGAAGCAACAGCAAACAAGGTTTGAGGCGGTTCTTTGTCAGGTCAGCCTTTCGATCAATATTGAAAGGTACCTCAAGGACCTCATTTCTCTCTTCTGCTGTTTCCCAGAGTTGAGGGAAATTTAATCTTCCTCTTGATAGGTCTATGATATGTATTATTCATGTATATGTGACTGGTGTCCCAGGTTCAAATCCTATGAAAGTTGCTTCATCTGGGCATCCCATGTCCACGTCAGCAGAGCCCTATGGAGTAAACGCCCCATTGCCCCTTTAGCTTGAGGCCTGCACAGGAGACAGGTGACACTGACTGTCCCTGTGCCCTGCCCACTGGCCATCTGGGTCTTCACACTCAGGAAGGAGGAAGCAGGTGCTCTAGCAGTGCTCAGAGTAGGGCTGGCTTACGTGCCCCACACCGCCGGACTCCGCGATCAGACACAGTGTTCTCTGATATTCCCTTTTCCTAAGCTCCACTCTGGTCCAACTCTGTCTGAAAGGAGAGAAGATCCACATGATGAGAATATGCCACATGGAACAGAAACACTCGAGAGAAGAGTATGTTATCCCAATCTGGTTTTTATTTGCAATCCCTTTAATTCTCTCCCATAAGCTCCCACCCCCCATCTTACGGTGGCCAATTATATTGCCCAGAGGAATCCTTCTTGTCTTGGATTCATACCCTTAAACGTAGACGTGAAGGGCAACCTGGAACATCTTGTAGGAATAAAAATGTGCCGCTAACCATAACTAAAACCTGGATCTAAAAACCATACAACTTTTTCTAGATGGCATTAAGAAAAAGACAACATGAAAGATCAAATATTACTAAAAAACCATCTGAATCTCACTTGTCCCAGTAAAAGGCAGTAGAAGACACACCATTTCATAGGCAAACCCGGCAAACCCTTAGGAATTTTGCGGCACGAGAAAAACAACATCAAACTAGGCAAAGATTTAGTGTTTGACTGAGGCTTGATCGAATCTCCATCCTCTCCACCAGTCAGCAGGAGAGCTATTATTTTGGTGCTGGTTTTCTAAAAGTCTTCCACGCAGAGGATGGTTTTTTTCCCCATCTGCAGTGATTTCTCTTGACTCTAACCTTCCTGCTGGCATCTGAGCAAACTCCTCAGGCGTTTAAACTGCGAAGGGGAGAGTCTCGGGCATCTCCGAACGCTGTGCAGTCACGGAGTGATCTGCCCTGCGCTGCTGTGCCTCCCAGAACACCTGTAAACCGCCCTCCCTCTCTCTCTGCCTGCGGGACACCTCCTTTTGGCATCGGTATAGACAATTCCGTCCTCTGGTGCAATGCAGCTTCCACATCAATTGATGCCGGGAGCATTCTGCTGAGAAACAGGAGTAAAAGGAAAATCAGCAGCCAAGTGACTGTATCATTTTTTTAAATACTAATTGACCTTGTCAAGATAATTACTGCAGATTGGGAGACACTGACTGTCTCTGGCAGGTTAGATGGAAAACTTACTGATTCTGGGGAGAATATACTAGGAAAAAAGTTTGCTGTGTTGAATGAGAAGCCTCAGGCTATTTTAGAGGGAAATACTTCGTATTCAGAGATCGTGAAGCAGAGGGACATACGCTTGCTTTAAATCTGGAAGAAAAATATATACTCATGAGGTTGTGTTTTGTGTCAGAGCCTCAAAGCACTACACGGTCCTAAAATCCTTCTTTGAAGCCGACAGTATTATTGTCTATTTATATCAGCTCAGTGATTCAGTCATTCAACACCCATTTTTCGAGCATCTGCTGTTTACACTGCTATATTAGATTCCACGAGCAACACAAGGGTGAATCACACTCAGTCCCTGAACCNNNCTTATACTATCATAAGGGAGGTCTTATATTTGTAACTAAATATAATACCAAATAGAAAATTCTATGATTTCCAGAATGCATTTAGAAATGTTAGGCTACGATTTGGAAGAGGTCATACCTGGAAGTAACTTTGGAATCATTGGAACCAACCATTTTATTGGAAATCTTGGGTGAATGCACCAACGTTTTGCAAGGAGACCTAATCCAAAAAAGAAATCTGATACAAACTGGTAAAGGTATAATTTGTCACAAACTGGGCTGCCAAAGTAAAATAGTTGCACTGGTCTTTAATTGTCAGATTATTTTGTCATCACCAAGTCAACATTGATTCATATGCTCAGTGCTCAGTCGGAACTGGTCAGGGGACAGAATGGAGAAGGGTCTTTAGGTTGTTCTCATTGAGGGCTTGGTTTCCTCATAAAGAAGTCTCTCTTAGAATCTTGTCCTATTCAACAGGTGTCGTAAGTTGCCCAAGGATGTAGATGACCTGGTGGTCATGGCGGATCAGCAGATGAAGCTAGGAGAGAGATTTATCGTGTTTGATGACAAGAAAGACTCCCAAACAATCTCAACCAGGTATAGCAATGTGTTTGCTCTAACAGGATAAAATTTCGTAGTGAAAAGAACCTGTGTTGGTCCAAACAGTAAGTGAATGTGTACAGCTGGCAAAGACGTGGCTCAAGAGCAGGAGGTGTGATCACTACCAGCCTGGGAACCATGATTTCTGTAAGCTTAGTGTCAGCCAACCATGTAAGGATGCATCCAAAAATCGAATGCACACTTAGTCTGCACTAATAAAGGAGGGCTATTCCAAACACGGGGCCTAAGCCCCACTAACGTCTAAGCTGGTCAGAAACTATGTTTGGAATATTTTTTGCCACACTTCAGAAGACAGTTGGCAAATGGTAGATCACCAAGGTTGGCAAAGGAAGTTGAAAACCGTGATATACGTAGAATTCTTGAATGAATAAAGCATGTTGAATCTCGGGAAGAGACTTGATGGTGGGAAGTACATGAGGATTAACTTCCAGTAAAGGAACAGCTGCTGAGGGAAAAAACATTAGACATTCTGGATAGCATGGTTGAACAAAAATGGGACCCAGTGAAAGGAGTCATTGACAGAGAACTTTTAGCTCAACATAAGAAAGAATTGTGTAACAATCAGAGCCACCATAAAAATGGTAGTCTTTTTTAAAAAAGATTTATTTATTTATTTGAGAGAGAGAGAGAGAGTGTGCATGCATTGAGGGAAGGGCAGAGGGAGAGAATCTTCAAGCACAGTCCCTGCTGAACACGGAGCCTGACATGGAGCTCCATCCCAGGACCCTGAGATCATGACCTGATCCGAAACCAGGAGTCAGAGGCTCAACCCACTGAGCCACCCAGGAGCCCTAAGATGGTAGTCTTGATAGATAGTAAGTTCTTTGCCATGGAAAGCATTCAGGGAGCATATTTAATGGAGTATTAGAGTGAGATTCATGTATCAGATAGGAAAACAGGACAAATGACTCTTAATGTCCTTGATAAATCAGGGAATCTATGAGTTTATATACATGATCCTGGGAAACTATCCTCTGTCTGTGTTCATCTAAACATCTATATTCATTCACAGTATTGCTCTTACCAACAAAATCACTGAGAAAAAGACTTATTTATTTGTCAAAAAGTGCATAATACAAGACCTACCTTGTCACCATGGCTCATACATAGACACTCAGCAAGTATTTGTCGAACGAATGAACTCGGCTTGTAATACCAAACAAATGAAAACAACACAGAGCTGTATGAATAATGCAGTATGGGGGTGTGTGAATTAAATGCTACTAGCCACAGTTTCTCTCTGTCTGCTTCCTGGACGAGGGACAAAAATGACAAAAATCTTAGGATCCTTGATCTATCTTCCTTCCCCCCTTTTTTCCCTCACTTGACATCACCTCCCAACCCTCCTTTAGGAATTCAGTTAGAAACCCTGAAGCTCCAAACAACCCCTCCCCCAACTAAAAGGAATTTTCTCTCAGTTACTTACCCCTGCTGACTGACAGACTGATCAAGGTGGAAAGACTTGCAGTCACTGTGTCACTTAACCAGGCCTGTGCATTTACTATCTTCCTCTGTGATTGTGGCACAAAGCTTCAAAAGTCTACTCAGATCTTAGTGAGCAAGGGGATGAGGCATTGAGGGTGGATCAGATCTGAACCGTCCCCCCAAATTTCCCAGTGTGGTAGAAAACTTTTGAATAAGGGGATCAATAGTTACTGACGTATAGTAGAAAGTTAATCAATTCAGCCAGGCAAATAATGAACCCAAACTACAATTCTACTTCTTTTACTACAGTAAAAGAAAAAAAATGAAAAATAAAAATGAATCACATACTTTTTTTTTCAGGAGGGGAAATAAAAACTTAGAAAATCCATAGAAACCATCTCTTAACAGAGACTTACTACTCTTACACATTCCAGTAAACTGTGCTTGCCCCTCCCCCAAAGTGGCTTTTTTTTTTTTTGAGAGGGGCACTTGTATCATGTGTGTGTTTACACATGTATGTGTGTGCACACATTATCTTCGAAGGGAGAAATAAGAGTGCCAGAGGAAGAGGGAGCCCTGTTAGCAAAGCCAGCCCTGAAGGTCTAGCGAATTCTATCCTTTGCATGGGGTTCAAAATGGGTTTTTCCAGCTCTTCCCACTCCCACGGGTAAAATGGGTCAGTCGTTGGGCAAGGTGCGGCTGCTGGAAGCTTCTTTCCAGATACTGAGGGTTTAGATTTGTCTGTTTGACACCCGTTGGCACATCTGGCTCTGGCTTTCCCTCTGTCCTCAAGCTTTTTCTCCCCTTTGGAGAGGTCTCTGCTCACCAAACCCTCCAGCAGCCATTCCCCCTTTTCTTTTCTTTACATGCTGGGCTCCCCCCTCCCCCGACTTGAAGCAATCCCCTTCCCCTCCCTACCTTTGACCCAAGAGATTCAGATGCATGTTTTACATTTCCAGCTCATTTGTTGCTAGCTTAACTAATTTATTTTTATAACTCCCTCTTTCTGACATCCTAAATGCCTCCATGTGTCTCTGTATTACTTCTACTTCTGCTAACGTAGTTTCTAGTATCAAAGACGGTATTGCAGTGCATGCTCTGCAATTAGTTGAGGTCTCACTCTATTAATAGCAGCCCCATCCTTGGACCTTCCAGGATTTCTTGTATCCAGGGGAGAGAAATAAAGCCGCAGGGCATTTCACAAACAGCCTTTTGTAAATTCAGAGCATTAACGCCACGGCACATCTGATCTCAGCAGCGCCCGCCCCCCACCACTGGGGAGCAACTGCTTTAAAGCAGGAGTCTTCCTTTCCAGGCACACAGAAGCCCCGAGGTAGACAAGGTCGTGCCAGGTCTGGCGAGCACGGAGATTTAGTCTTTGGTTTCATGATCAACCCCGCTTCATGTTCTCAGCCGCCTTACCCTAATGATCCTTAATGCCACTGCCCTTGGAAGGAGGAAGACAGGAGTTGAAATGAAAACCTCAAGTATAAAAGACACTCAGCAATAGCCCTCCCAGCTGGGAGGTGGGCTGGCGATGCATGCTGTTGACCTGGCTGCTTGAATCTAATAACACAGACCGATGCCTGCAGCTTGCATCAGAACAGAAAATCGTGGGACACTGTGGACACAGGGAATGGAAGGGGGAGGTTGCCCACTGGGGTGTTTTCGAGGCAGGTGGTCTGTCCTCTGTGCTAAGGGTTCTCTTTGATCTGGTCTTTTGATGACCAGCCTTAGGAGCCAAGGCCACCTGCGAATTTGCTGACAGAGCAAATCGCTGAAGAAGCAGAGAGGAAAATTGGTTTCTGTGCAAATGGACTCACGTCCAATACTCCCACCAGGCCCCACCTCCCCATGTGGCCTTGGCCGAGAGGCTGCTGACACCATGACGCAAAGCTCACTGCGTCTGAGGGCTGAGGCAGCTGCCATCCGGGGGCAATACTGGGGCTCAGAACTCTGCTCTCCAAAACTGGGGTGACTCCATTAGAACTTTAAGAACTCCCTTCTATTGACTTAAACTATCAACCTGTTGATATCCAGCCCGAGGTTTTCTCAAACTGAATTAAGCTGTTGGGAGGGTCTACATGACGACACATTTTTAAAATAGCTTTTGGATGTGTGTCCCTGTCAGGGTGCTTTGCTTCCTCGTGCACCCTGGAGAGGAAGTTCTGGTTTCAAATTCTTACCTCAAGGAGACTTTGGAGCCCAGGGAAAGANNNNCAGCTACAGGCACACCTCTCCTGGAGGGGGTAGAGATGAGTAAGTTGGAGCGAGTGGAGGGGCACGATCTGTCCACTCCGTTCCGTACTGCTTTTCGCCCGTTGTGAGGAATTCTGAGCTCCCGTGCCTGAATCCTGTTTATTCTTGCCGCAGTGTGGAGGGCCGGTCCCAAGAGCATCACCTGTCGGCCTGCTCCCTTTCCTTTCCCCTGACAGCTCAGACTCCCTCAAGGTCACGGCGGTTCACGAGCCATTCCTACCGAAGAGAGAAAGCTCCCGGGGCTGTGTCGTATTGCCAGCAGGCATAGTTCTCGTACCGGTACTGGCACTGACCAAGACACGGGGAGATCCACCCCTTCCTCTCCAGTTGTGAGAAAATGAGTCCTGCGACGCCATTCTCCCCCCTGTCCCTCACGGGTAGAAACGGCTTGCGCGTAGACCGTTTGATCGTGCAAGAGTCACCGTCAAAGACGTAAAATAGCAACAACGGTGTTTTAAAGCGCTGACAACTGTGCTTTCTCATGCCTAAGGTTCTTCTGTAGCTTTCCTGCCCTTGTACTGAAACAAAAAAAAGCCTCCTTCTCAGAGAGGTGGAAGGGTTAAATCCCAAACCTGAACCACCAACCGGGATTTTCTGTCAGTCCTCCTGGAAAGGGGCCAGAGCATCTCCTTCTAAGGCAAGCGCAGGCACCCTGGACATGGTCCACAAATGACTGTCGTATTAGTTCCATTTTCCCGGTAGCCCTACAGAGGAGCAGAGCCCCAGGACCAGAAACAGCGGTGTTCAGAGCCGAAACATTCATTTCTCTCTTTCTCCGTCCTGGACACCCTCAACCCATCTGAGCCTTTGAGTTATAAAGCTTGGGATCCATCTGTAATGAGACTAGTCAGCTATTTGCAAGAAATTTGTTTGGCCAATTCAGCCAATGATACTGATACCACTACTACTAATGATAATAGCAATAATAATAATAACAGCAATCAACAACAACAACAGCAACAATAATTGAGCTTTTACTCTGTGCCAGGCAACATTCAAACCATTTCCATTTATTAACTCACGTAATCCTCTTAATGGTTTACAGATAGGCACGCATCCTTCTCCTACTAATACTTTTGTCATGTGGCCTGTAGGTGTGGGCAGAAATAGCACGTGCTAACTAATACTTAAGTTTTCTGAGAGCAAGTTTTCTTATGAAACACATTATATGGGATGAGTTTTATTTCTCTATTTTTAAATTCAGGACTTGAAGAACACCCCTATTTTATGGTGGAAGGAGAAGGATCTGACATCAGTTAGTCCTTTATCCAGCAGGTGCAGGGCTAAATATTTCTTTATATATGATCTCATTCAATTCTCACAACAATTTTACAAAATAGATATTCTCATATTCATTGCACAGACTAGGAAATGGAGGTTCAGAGAGAGATTATGCGAGAGGTAACCCACACAGTAAATTGTTGAGTAGGATTTAAACCCAGTTCTGTTTGATTCTAAGCTTCAAGCTTTTCCCCATGCTACTGTTTTTACTTTCTTTCTACTCTCGAGCAGAGGCAAATCTTGCCAGACCATTTCTCTTTGCCCTGACCTACTCTTCCTTTCACCTCTCCTTTCTTCCCCCATGGTCCCACACCCAGAGTGACAATTAGAAATGACAAGAGGGTTAAATTAATAGTAACAACGTACCATTTCATGGCTTTTCTCCAGTTTGGACTCTAGAGGGTATGGTGGCCATGCCACAGTTTCACAAGGTTCCAGAGGCACTAAAGGTGAGGGTAGAAACCAAAGCACCAAGGGGCATGCATTTCCGAAACCAACCATAGCCTAGGATTGTAGCTAAATTCAGACTTTTTAGATTCATCTATACTCTTCTCACCCCCAATTCCTTTTTATTCACGTGTCTCTCATGTCAATCATTCTTTCCAGCCTCAGTACTCTGCTAGAGGCTGGAAGTAGTACACACAGGAATGAGACATGGAAAAGCTCTGCAGGTCTGTTGCAGTGTGCTACATGCATAGGCCCCTTCCCTCCTCCGCTCCCCCTACACCATATGCATCTTGAGGGCAGGAGCCCTTCATGTTCGTTCTCACGCTCTCCGCAAGGCCCCGCTGAGAACGTGCCCCTCGCCCAACATCAGACAGCCTCCTATAGTGATGATTATTCTTCCCTGGATTTTTCTAGCCAGTTAAGCTCAGAATTCTAGCCAGATTAAGCTTCTCTTTAATCTTACTAGACCTCTAGGTTCACTATCCAGAGTGGTCTAGTTTCTTCTAAGACCCAACCTACCCTGAGGAATACCCGAATCTCTGGGTTAGCTCTAACTGCCCCCCTTCCCTCAATTTTCCAGTTCTCTCTTGGCTGATGATGATTGAGAGAGAAGACAGACATTAGTTTGGTAAACTTTATTTAAGCACATAACCGCTGTGTTTTGCAACTGTGGTTTTCATGTCCGCCTCCCACATTTCATGCATGTGTAGGTCATGTGATCAGACCCACGGACTGGACTGTAACGGGCTGTACATTCCTGCGGGTAGGGATCTTGTCTGTCATGTTGGTGTCATCAGCACCTAGTGTAGTACAAGGAACATAGTAGATACCAGATACAATATATTTTAAACAGATGATGTCTATATTGCAGAATGTCCTTTTAAAATCTCTTTCTCCTCCTGCACTCTCTCCTCCTAAAAAAGGTGCATTCTCTCTGTGTTTATTATTCTGGCTCTGGGCTGGGACTTGAATGCTGCCCTAGGGTAGGATCGCGGTTATTTGGGAAAATCATCATAAGCACTGGCCTTGCCATGGGGACCTCCTATCTTTTCCGGTCATGCTCGGATGTAGTTGATCCGCCCTTGCCTATGAAAATTCAGTTTGGGTTTGCATCCCTGTGTGTTCACTCTACTGTGGCACCATCAAAATTCACCCTGTTTCTTTCTAATCACTCCCCCGACCTCCCCCAAGGAGATTTATAATTTTGGTGCTAGATACCACCATTTCTGCCAGTTTGCAAGCCCTTGCAAGTTTAAGGAGCTTGTGCAGAATGGGTGGAGAGCACTGGCCAGGCCCTCTGTGCCCTGCCCCTCCTGGGCATGGTAGCACAAGAGATGGCTTATCACGCAGCAGCGGGGAGTACATGAAAAGCAGGATGACTGGTCATTGGGTTACTTGTAGAAATGCACAGAGGTGACCTGGCTTATAAAACTATATGAAGAATCCATGCTGGCTTTTCACGTGACACAGCTAGCCGCAGAAGAGGCTTGCTAAGCCCTCACTCTGGAGCTTCCTGGGTCCTGACAATTCCTTCTCCTGAACAGGCAGAATCCATCAATCCTCGTATGTCTTGTGAGCGATTGAGAAGACTCGAGAAGCTGTGCTCACTGACCAGAGCCTGTATCAGTATCTACCCACCTGTCTCTGCTTGGCTACGAGACGCACGCTTAGTTAGCTGGCAATCCAGCCTCTGAGATTATGAGCAGGAACCGTACCGTTTATATACAGAGCACTATTACACTGCCATAAAAAAGGATGCGACTGTGCTATTTGTGACGACACGGATGGACCGAGAGGGTAGTGTGCTAATGAAATAGGTCTGACTGAGAAAGACAAACGCCATTTGATTTCACTTATATGTAGAATCCAAAAAACAAAACGAATGAATAAACAAACAATGAGCAAAACCAGACCTGTAGATATACAGAACAAACTGAGGGTTGTCAGGAAAGGGTCGGGGGAGAGGCAAAATGGATGAAGGGGAGTGGGAGATACAGACTTTCGGTTAGGGAATGAACAAGTCACAGGAAAAAAGGCACAGCGCAGGGAACACAGTCAGTGATATTATAACAGTGTGGTAGGGTGACCGATGGGAGCTACGCTGGCGGTGAGCACAGCAGAACATATAGCGGAACCCACTATGTTGTACACCTAAAACCCATGGTGTGTGCCAAACATACGCGAATAAAAGAAATTTAAACTACAACATGGAAGTATGTGCCTGAGTGCTTTGTTCCCTACAAAGCTCCGAATCTCCTCTTTTGTTAGACAAGCTCAGACTGTTAACCAACCAAGGGTAAAGTAATCATCATTATCACTTCAACACGCAAATGTTATCTTACAGAATAATTCCATGCACTGTGATGGATTATAATATTTGTTCAAAATTCTTTCTTCCCTTCCACCGAGGCCATGGCTTCTCTCTGTGGGGATACGCCGCTGTCCGACTGACACTGGGTTTGGCCACGGAACTTACTTTGATCAGTGGAACGTGTGCTGAAGTGAGTGTCTCACTGTCAAGTCCAGGCTTTCATAGTCGTAGTAAAGTTCTACCTGGTCTCTTGCATCGCAGCCAACAGCCGTGAGAAAAAACGTACACTGGAAGCTCATCACACCTTCGGCTGGGTCATGGAATGAGAAGCTGACTTGAGCTCATGTGTCGGCGAGCTCAGCTGAGCCACAGCCGATTCCAGACTCCACAAGGCAGAAATACATGTTGTACACTGCTAAAATCATGGGATTGCTTGTTATGCAGAACTATTACAGCAAGACCTGAGTGTCGGTTTCTACATGTCTGTATTACCTCTGATTTTTCTCAAAATCGGTGCAGGAGGAATCATTTTACAGAGGAAGCAACTGAAGCTCAGAATTTGAGACTCAACAAATACTACGAAACTTGTCTTTCTGGAAGGCTGCGCTTAAGCCCAGATGTCCTGACGCCAAGAGCAGTTCTCTTCCCATTTCATACACAGGCTCAAACCTGTCCTTCTCTATGGGAAGGCTCTAACCCATCAATAACCATTTTTTCTTCCAGTCTTCCAGCTAACTAAGCACATACCTAATAGCCATGTGGTTATGGGGTAGGAAGATTCTCTGATAGAAAAATAAAGATTCAATTTAGTTAAATTTTATAGGAAAACATGCTATAGAAGTGTTATAAATTATTGACTATTTCCTGTCTCAATTGATTCTCACAGTGCACTGCATTTTTCTTCATTTTCTTTTGTAGTTGTCGTCAGAAAGGGAAGGATTAGCTTTTCAACTGCTGCCTGGAAAACTCTATTCCTAGTCCTTTTCTTAAATCTATTCACTGGACAATTGCATCTCCCTGCTGGGCACCGGGCAGCGTTACAAGGGGTTCCTGGGCTGTAGCAGCTGCAGTCATTTCTTAGCAAAGATCAACCGGGTACCAACTGGCTTGAGTCCAGATGTCCAACTGACCATGTTAAATAGCTACCCAGGCAGGGACGGTTTAAACACAATGCCATATCCTCAAGATGTGTCTTACTATTATAGCTATTGACATGTATTAAGCACTTAGCATGCCCAAGTGCTTAATGCATGTTAGTAACAGACTACCCACACACATGTGACTCAATTTGGCTAGCATGTACCCCTTTTCTCCTTCCCTGCCATTTTATCCACATGAGTTTTCTGGGTCTGCTCCAAAGTGGGAGATGGAGAAGGATGAACCAAAGGACTGTACTTTGGAGTAGAGTTAACGGCTGACACACGCAACCCTTTGCACACATAGGTGACAGTGAACTGGAGAGAATGGGGTCATCCGCACTTTGGGAAATGGAATCAGAAATCTGTTCAGTGAGTTGGAGTGATCGGACCTGAATGAAATAATAGACAGGCAAGGCAGTGTGCCAGCGTCTGGACAGCAAGTGAGGAGGGCAAACAGAATGTACAGGGGAGAACCACATGTGTGCATCGGGCATAACAGGAAACAGGGAGGACAGGGTCAGCAATACTGACCCACAGAGCAAGAAGAGTAGATCCTGTCAAGTCTGTCCTCCACTGACAACCTCTGAGCAGAATCCCATACCAGGGCCAAAATTCCCTTTTTAAAAATTTAACGAGTACCTGTTGAGCTCTTTGTCCATTCCAGGCCCAGTGCTGAGCAATATTTGCATATGATGGTAATCAAACAGACAAGACATTTGCATAATTGCTTGACTGGACATTAAAGTGCTGGGAAGAAGATTCTCACAAAAGTACCAATACAATTTAGTATTCAAAATGCCTTTAAAGAGGGGTGCCTGCCTGGCACAGTCAGGTGAGTGTCTGACTCTTGGTTTCGGCTCTGGTCGTGATCTTAGGTCATGATTTTGGGTCATGATATCGGCTCGTGGGATCAAAACCTGAGTTGGGCTCTGTGTTTAGTGCAGAGTCTGCTTAAGACTCTCCCTCCCTCTGCCCCCTGCTCCTGTGTGCACTCTCTCTCTCTCTAAAATAAGTAAATGAATCTTTAGAAAAAAACCTTTAAAGAAATATTAACAGGAACTATCTGATTCATCAAGAGATATAAACCCCAAGTCTATGAAGTGCTCAGCTCAGAATAAGAAAAAGTGGGTTTCAGGAAGAACAGCAGGGAGCTAGGTCCCTTGTGACCATCACTGGGAAGAGTTACTGAGGAGGCAGGTATGTCCTTTTGTCAATTAGAATAGTCTCACCTGTTTCAGATGGTATCTGAGAATGGCCTTCCCAAATGTTAGGGTGCATCAGAATCACCTGGAGGGCTTGTTAAAGCACACCCCCTCATCTTCAGATTCAATAGGTCTGGGGTTGGGCCTGAAAATGTGCATTTCTAACAAGTTCCCAGGTGATGCTGCTGGTCTTGGGATCACACTTTCAGAGCCACTGATTTGAATCCTGTTTCCTAAACTCCCCTATTGGCAACAATCGCCTATAAACGTAGAGTTGGGTCTCTCTTCCTTTATCTCTGCTGCAAAGTAGGGTCCCTTTGGGTCCATAGCTTTCATTCCTCACTTTGGAGTTGAAGCCAGGCCCAGCAGCCCCGGAGCAGTGATGTGGTTAGAATGATGGAGAGGGAGAAGCTGTTCAAACATCCAATTTTCTAGGCCCTTCCTCTGCATATTTGTATATAGTAGAACTGGGGAGAGGTCCAGAAACTGGCATTATTCTCATATACATCAAGAGACACTCGTGATCAGGTAAACCTAGGAAACAGTAGTAAATAAACTCTAAGTTTCCCTCCCATGATTTTATGAAGACTGTTACACAGTGTGACAGACAGAAATTCAGGTTGCACTGTGTTTAGCAACTCAGGTATAAAGATAAATGGCTGTGGAGTCAGAGACCTGGATGATATTTGACATTCCTAGGTGTTGTGACTATGGGCAAACCTCTAAATATGAGGGTTATGTGTAAAATACGGCATTATCTGCAAAAGTAGGCCAATAACACCCAGTTATTCCTTTAGCTTCTACCGTGGGTCAGGCGGTTACCAAAGTGAGCGAGGACAGATACGGTCCCCACCTCCACAGGCACACACGATAAAGGCAAGCAAAACGTGATGTAAGTGGTAACAATGGGGTGTGATGAGGTGTCCCCCTTTGATCAAAGGCTTTCCATAGCATATGAGGAGATAATGTAGAACCGTTGGAAATAGAAAGCTCGCTAGCCAAAAAGGAATTGACTTCATCATCACCATCCTCATTACCGGCAGGGGGACAGTTCTGATAATGGTCACAGAGAGATAAGAAAAGGAGACCAGAAAATGGACAGCCGAACTGGGAAGTGTTGACAAAATAAGCGAATGGCCGAGAGGAAAGGAGGCAGGGAGTCTAGCGTGGTAGAAACTAGGAGAGGACAGAGTTTTACAGACTTTGAGGGCAGGATGGTCAGTAGTTACAAAGGCTGCAGAGAGATCAAGGACAGTAAGAGATGGCGTCTGGGAGGCTGAGCTGGGCAACCGGTGACTCGGGGGAGGTAGGCAGACGGTACAACGAAGCATGTTATTTTCCATCCGTTTTATCGAGCAGGACACTGAGCAACAGAGAAATACCCCCAGGTAAGTCATTTGCAGAAATCAGATCAAAACGCTCTGCCTTCCCGAAGGTCAAGTTATGTCATTGCAGATTAGAGCCCCAGTCACTCGGCTGGTCTCCACCGCTGGTACGGATGCCAGCCCGAGCAGTCCTCGGGGACCACACAAGCGAAATGACTCTTTTTGGAGGGAGCTTCTTGCATGTCTGGTGGCTTCTTTCAGTGCGGAGTCGGTGGGCTGACTCCCTTCGTAACGCATCTGTAAGGTACTTTGAGGGTTAGGAGGCTGGCGCGCTATAAACTGTTGCATCATTAATAATAAATAAAGCTCTGCAAGAAACCTGCATTGCAGACATGAGCTCCACCGAACAAGAGATCCACCATGGGGTGAATTTCATAGGAAGTAGTAAAAAAGATGACTTCTTGGGGCGGGGGTGGGAAGGAAGAGTTAGCGAACATGTGTTGTTACTGACGTTTCAAAATATATGTATTTTTAAGGTATGGGGAGAAAAACCTGTCCCTAGGCTGGCTGTTCTAATTCTACTGGGCTGTTCACAAACCTGAGGCATCAGTACTGGAAAAGTCTGAGGCCGACAAAATGTGGATGAACTGCGGGAACAGACACAAGGCCACAGCGCAGATGAAAGGGAGGCGGCTGGGGACGGGCTCAGCTGAAGACGATGAGGCGTTACCATAATGAATTTTGTGAGTAAGCAACTCACTTTAAAATCGCTCCTTTTGATCTGTTAAGAAGGTGTTTACTGTAATCAGGAAAAGGTTTACTTGGCAGGGGGAAGAAAAGAGGGACAAAGAGGAAGCCAGAGAGACTGTTTTCGATCTGGTCTTAAACAATTTTCTTTGCTCTTTCTGGTGTTTAGATCCTTCCCCTAGGTCCTTCCCTTCTTCATGATTCCCTCCACCTTCGTAGAAAAGCGAACTTAATTTTCATGAAATATTTGGGGGTTTAAGGGTGGAGGAAGTGGAGGGAGAGCAGATGGAAAAGGGATAAACTCAGAGATGCCTTGCTTTGTAAAGTGAATTATGGTTTTAAGCTGGATGAAGCTACAGCAGCACAATCGCTGATACAATGTGAAAGCAGAGATGAAGCGTGTGAGGAAAACAGCAAATCTCTGCCCATGTAACGGATGAGGCTTCCGGGTTTTTAGGGATTTCTGGGCATTGCTAGGAATGCCCCTCTCCATCACCTCAGATGCTCTTACTGCATTGTTTCAGACAATTCAGGATGCAGGAAAGCTGAAAGTTCTTTCCACTGGGGAGGGAAGGCGAGTGTCTCTGCGCCATTAAATTTGAGCGTGCGCATAAGCCTTTCCTGCCACCGATGGGTGTAACGAAGATTCACGACGCTGACTGCCCAGTCAAGTCTTTCTCTTTTCTTCTTTTTCTACAATCTTTCTCTCTCCCCGTCCCTCTTTCCCTCCCTCTCCCTCTCTCTCTCTCACTACCTCCAGGGACCTCGAGGGAAGTGGCTTTGGCAATAACGGCTTTTATCCCCAAACTGTGACCACACAATGTGACATTAGCCATCTATGTCCCCTTATCTACTTCCATTCAGGTTCTCACTATGCAAGGACCAGGTGGCCCCTGGAAGCGTGGGGCCTGCAGGTCGCATCCCACTTCCGGGACGACCAGGTCTGGGGACAGCAGATAGGAAAGAAGCATGAGCTCAGCTGCTAACTGTACAGTCATGTCATGTCAACAGAAAAGACATCATCCCTTACTTCTCCCCGAAAAATCTCTTAGGGGAAGCCCTAAGAATGTTAAAATGTTGCTTTGACAAGTCAAAAATCCCTTTCTATCCTCTCAGGATTTGGGTAAAGAACACAGGAGTCTGTATAGGTCCAAGAACAAACCAACCAACCACACACCCTGCCCTTTGGGTTAGGTTGTGGCGGCAGGTGCTACAGAGCAAATCCAAGCATGACGACAGCTGGGGCAGGCCATGTCTCTGGGTAACCCATTCCCTGGGTACCCTTATTTCAGGTGAAACTCCTCAGACAACAGACACTTTGAAGTCCCTAAGTGACTTACTCCTAACCCTTCAATGTCCTTCCCAAGAAAATTTGCTCAGCTCCCATTCCCAGGGACAACCACACCTCTGAGGGTTTTCCTAAAAGATATCCAGCAAAGAACCTGGCATGGTGGGCAATGAGATATTTGTCAATGGGATGCTAATGGTAAGACCACAAAATAAATTTCAAGTCGGACACTTTTTTTCCAAAGAACTTAAAAATAAAACATTTAACAAGTCATAGAAAAAGTGTCTCAAATTGAGGAAATGGCCGGATTTTAGTGTCCCTGTCCTAAATATTGGGTTTTCTGGCATTTTATAAAAATTTGTTTTAAAAGATTTATTTAATTATTTCGGGGGGTCTGGGGGGGCAGAGGGAGAAGGAGAGAGAGAACTTGAGCAGACTTCGTGCTGAGTGTGGAGTCTGACGCAGGGCCTGGGATCATGACCTGAGCCTTAAGCAAGTCCAACGCGTGACCGGCCGAGCCTCACAGGTGCCATGGTTTTCTAGCTTTCAAACATTTAAAAAATAATTTGCAGAGAATTTCAAACACATACAAAGTAACTAAAATTAAATATGGAACCCATTGCCTTGCTGCGTCATCCTTTCTGCTCTTCTTGTTCTAGCTATACCTGTACCGACTCCCTACCCCCACCTGATTATTATTTCTATTTATGATTTTGCTAAAATGAATGTACCCTAAAATGCACGAATCTTAGCTGCATGAGTTTAACAAATGGATATACACATGCAACGCTTTCTCCTATTATAAATACCACATTTTCATCTCTCCAGAAATTTCCCTCATGATACTACTAAGTCATCTTAGACAGTTTTGCCTGTTTTAAAAGCCATTTCTGCCTGTTTTAGGACATCATGTAAACAGGATCATATAATGTGTATTTTTTGTGTCTTTTTTCTTCACGTTGCAAGATGTCTCTGAGATTTGCCCATACGCTTGCACGTGTGTGCAGTTCTTCACTTTGCAGAGTAGCCTTCCATCATCTGACTATACCACAGTGTGTTTACCCAGTCGTCTCTTGACGGACACTCGGACTGTCTTCACTCGTTAGCTATTATGGAAAAGCTGCAATAAACACGCTTGTACATGTCTTTTGGTGGGCATTTGTTTTAATTTCAGTTGGACAAATAGTGAAGAATGGAATTGTGGAGTCAAAGAATAGGTATACATATCACTTTATAAAAAAAAAAAACGACCAGTTTTCCAAAATGATTACATGATGTTCCGTTCCCACCAGCAGTGTATGAGAGTTCTCGCTGCTCCACATTCTGTTCACGTGTGGTGTTTGCCCAGCTTTTTAATTTCAGCCATTGCGGTGGGTGTTAGTAGTATCTCATTGTGGTTTTAACTGCTTTTCCTCTGTGGCTAATAATGATGAATACGTTTGATGTGCTTACGATTATTTGTATTTCTTCATTTGTGAAGGGACTGTCCTCTGCCCATTTTAAAAATCAGATTCTTTGGATATTCTGCCTATAGGCTCTTTGTCAAGGTGTCCATTTCTGGTTTCTCCATTCCAATGTATGCGTTCTTAAGGGCAAGAAAGATGTGAGAAAATATGTGTGTTAGATAAATAAACTTTACTCAGGGATGAGTTACAATGCTGTCCGTTGAGTTCAATGCTGATGGATCAATAATATTTATTAAATAATTTGTCCTTAAACAGAAACACACATAAAACAAAGTTATGTATTGATTGGTTGATGAGAAGTTTTTGAGCAGAGGCTCACGGGAACCAGTTGTATTTCTCCTAGGAGCAATGATTCGGTATTTGCTAATTTAGTGTATGGCTACTTCATAGAACGTAACTACCGTGAATAACAAGAATCTACTATATATGTATATGGAATATATATATATATGGAATATATATATATAGTTTTCTGTCTGAAAGAACTATATCTGTGTATCTACATATATATCTGTAATTATATATAATCTATATCATATTAGATTTACCCACATATTTTCTATTTCAAAATCTTCATTTTTTTCATTTAGATGACAGTGTCATTTCTCTTCAGCCAAGTAGAACTTTCTTCAGGATATACTAAAGTGCAAATCTGTTAGTAACAAATGTTAGTTTTTATTCATCTTAAAATGTGTTATTTTAGGTTTCAATTTTGAAAGATATTTTCACTGGATTTAGAATTCTGGGTTAAGCGTTTTTATACTTGGGCACCTTAAAAATGTGCCATTGTCTTCTGGCCTCCGTTTCTTTTGAAAGTCAGAGATCATTCTTATCATGGTTCTACTGTATGTAATGTGTCATTTCTTTCGGTGTGTTTTCAAGATTGTGTCACCATCATTGGTTTTTCAGAAGTTTGTAATGTACTTCCGTCTGGTTTCCATTTTATGCTGCTTTGGGTTTATTGAACTGCTTGGATCTGTCAATTGATGCTTTCACCAAATTTGGGGTTTTAGGCCATTAATTCTTCATGTATTTTTTCTTTCCCATGCTCTCTATCCTTTCTTTTTGGAATTCTAGTTACACGTATGGTAATTTTTTGATATTGTTCCACAGGTCTTTAAGGTTCTTTTCATCTTTCTTTACTATTTTTCTGTGTTCTTTAGATTGGATATTTTTTTAAATCTACATTCAAGTTTACCAGCTCTTTTCTTCTGTCTCCAATCTTAAGTCCATCGTATAATTTAAAAATTTCAGTTATTGTGTTTTCTAGCTCTAAATTTGCCTTTTGCTCTTTTTAATAGTTTAAATTTCTCTGCTAGGATTCCCATCTGTTCATGCCATTTGCGTACATCTCCCTTTAAGTCTTTGAATGTATTTATGATGCCTATATCAAAGTCTTTGCCTATTTAATTACAACATTTGGGTCATTTTAAGGTTGGTTTCTAATAACTGCTTTTTTTTTTCCTTTGGTATGAATCACTATGATATAATAAAAACTATTTGGTCTTTGTTCTGGTTCCTAGCACAGGGCTCCTAAAACCCTTGGAATCTCTAAAGAGGTAAGAGTGTCTGGTATGCCAGTGAGATGACTCTTAGCTGGGGACCTCCTAGATAGCTTCAGGGTACAGACCGGTCACCAGAAAGAGAAGCCATGATTAGAGGGTTGGGACTTTCAGCCCCACCCTCTGACCTCTGGGGAAGGGAGAATGGGGAAGGGGAGAGCATCTGGAGATTGAGTTCAATCAACAATGGCCAGTGATTTAATCAGTCATGCGTACATAATGAAACCTCCATCGAAACCTCTAAACCATAGCGTTTGGAGAGCTCCCGGGTTAGTGAATACATGAAAGCGCTAGGTGGGTGGTGGGTGGCATGCCCCTCTCTCCCCATTCCCCACCTCTAATTACTTGTCCTATGCAACTCTTCCATTTGGCTGTTTCTGAGTTGTACAGAAATAAACTGGTAATCGTAAGTAAGGTGCTTTCCTGAGTTCTAGGAGTCATTCTGGAAAATTATCAAATTGATTTATAGCTGGTCAGTCAGAAGTGTGGGTAGCCCCCTGGGACTTAAGACTGGCATCTGAAGTTGGAGTAGGTTGGTGAAGTTAAGCTCCTTAACTTGTGGAGTCAGCATGAACTCCAGATAGTTAGTGTCTGAGAATGGAACGATTGGTGTTGGAAAAGACACCGTGTATTTGGTGTTGGGGGAAAAAACTCCCATGTGATGTCAGAAGTGGGTGTCAGAACCTGAGAGTCACATTTTCCTGCTTGTTCCCATGTTTAGGGACTCACAGATTTAGTGGAACTGGACATTATAAATGATATGTTATAGAGACACTGGATTTTATTTTGCTCCTCAAAAGTGAGATTTGTTGTCTAATTCAGTTAGCTTGGCTGGACTGAAATTCCAAATTCTATCTCCTCTGTATAGAACAGGAGCTGAAATCTCTGTTCAATATTTTAGCTTTCTAGATGCTGGTTGTTCTTTACAGACCCCCCTAGGACTTCTCCTAAACATGGATGCTTTAGTCTACAGCGTAGGACCTTGTTAGATTTTTTTGTGTGTAGATTTGGGGTCTCAGCCTGTCTGGGGCTCCTCCCTTCCATGATTTCCCTCTGACTATTTGGCTATTCTGCCACCCACAAACCTGTAAGGCTGCAGCTTTCTGTCACCTGAACCTCCTGCAGATTAGCAGTATGTTTAGATAAAACACCACTTCCAAATCTCATCCGTCATCATTCCTCTTTCAAGGAAAGATGTCTCCCTAGTATCTGCTTACTTTTGGTCACTCTCCTGAGCCTTCAATGGTTGTACGTGTCTTTGTGTTTAAATGTGGTTTTCCATATCTTATAACTGTTTCCTGTGGGTTAGTTTGACCAATGTACTCCATCATTATTTAGTTCACTTGCTTATAATTTGAAAATGAGGTATGTCTTCGATAGGAAAGAAGCAAGCAATACCATACATGCATTATGAATGCGTATCATGCATTCCAAGGTTTCCATTTAGGATCTCATATTAGCTAGTTTAAATTCTGATAATCTGACCAATTTGAAGAAACTTGCAGCTTAAGAGTAGAGGCTGTCCTCAGCCTCAAATAGAAATAGGACACAATAGGGGCGCCTGGGTGGCACAGCGGTTAAGCATCTGCCTTCGGCTCAGGGCGTGATCCCGGCGTTATGGGATCGAGCCCCACATCAGTCTCCTCCGCTATGAGCCTGCTTCTTCCTCTCCCACTCCCCCTGCTTGTGTTCCCTCTCTTGCTGGCTGTCTCTATCTCTGTCGAATAAATAAATAAAATCTAAAAAAAAAAAAAAAGAAAGAAATAGAACACAATAATCTCCTTAATAAAAGCTTGGTGTTTTGTTATTTAACAATAACTTTTATACACACCGTCACACTATAGTCAGGAAAGTAAATAACTTGGTTAGCATTGTGCTAATGGCATATGACACTGCCCGTAACCGTACTTGAGGATGACTGGCTCCTCATGCTGCTTTTGCTCCAGCCCTTCAGAGTCTCCTGAGGTCTAACAGTGACCTACCATGTCCAGCGTCGTCTGGCCCCTGTTACTTCTCTCACTTACCTTCTACAACTCTCTTTTTTGGTCGCTCTGCTCCAGCCATACTGGTCTGATTTCTCCAAACACACAGGCATATTCACATCTCAGAGCTTTTTCCCTTGCTGTTCCCTCTGCCTGGAATTCTCTTCCCCTAGCTAGTCTCCTTGCTGCTTCCCTCTTTTTATTTCAGGTGTTTGTTTAAAAGTTGTATTCTCAAAGCAGCCTTCAATTTCCACTCTAGCTAAAATTACCACCCCACCCCACACAAAAACACCCTTCTAGTACTGCTTCCCTTATTACATATCTTTAACATGGTATACAGTTTTTTATTTATTGTGTTTATTTTCCAGATTTATTTACTAGTTATTTACTAAAACATAAATTCCATGAAGGCAGGCATTTATCTCTCTTCATGTTTATTTTTTGAATCCCTAGACCCTGGGATGGTACCATGCACATAGGAGTTGCTAAATAAATGTCTCGAATGGATAAATAAATGAACCCCCCTCGACAGTACCTGGAATTCTGTCGAACATTTGCCATCAAGGACTAACTTTCTCAGCCGACTCATATACACACAAGCAGCTTTTGGTATTATAGACATGTTGGAGCCTCATGCTTGTATTTTCAATTCAGTTCCTGCGTTGGGAAATGTCGCTTTTTATTACACCACAGGGGGCTGTACATTATTATTATAAGACAAATACTATTATTACGAATACCAATAAAACCCAAAATGTAGTCCAATGAAAATATTTCTACTCTCTGACCAATGGTCCATGGCCTATAGTAATAGTACTTCGTTGGTTTTGTTATACTGAAATTCTTTTCTTGTATATATTACGTATGTGTATGAAATACATATATAATCTCAGTACAATCCATTTTCTTTTCCCAGTCTTTTAGTGGCTTGTGATAATGAAAACCTCCAACACCTGACTGTGTGACATAATGCAAACTGGAAAAGAAATATAACACAGTGGCTCTAGCCAGTGTAGCACAAATAAGGAGTAAAATATGATTCTTCTAAAAAAATTACAGGGGATTATAATTGGCTCAGTTCTCTGGGGAACAAGAAAAACCAAAAGGGAAAATGGCAGAGGGGAAAGAGGACTGGCTTCTGCTAGAGTGCCTTTCTGCCATGCCCTGCATGCTTGGGCAGCTTTAATGAACGACCTCATCTCTGAGGGAAGTTGGCTCCTGTTTTGTTTTATGCCCAGTCCTTGACCTCAGGGAAACGACCTAGAAGTACTGGCAATGAGATTTCAAATGATGTTGATTACAGTAAATTTCAGCCCAGTGAAAGATCTGGTACCTTCCTTAAGTTTCTCAGGATGGGGTTTGACCTGTAATATTTTTACAGATAGCCATCATTGAGCATCAAGGGAATATGTGCCTTGCACAGCAGGACCAGTTTTCTCTGATGATCGAATCCTTGACAGTCAAAATTACTTTCATTTTCTAATTCTCAAATGCCCCCAGGCAAGCCAACTTTCCCTCCTGCTCCTAGCCCTCCCCCCCATGAGGGTTTCCTGGGCGCTCCCTTTGTTTGCCAGCTCCTGAGCTGTGAAAAAAAACGTTCTAATTTGATGTCTTACCCAGATTACCTAAAAATGTCACTCTGCTTTCCATATGTGGAAGTGTGAGCATGTCATAACAATGGTAATAGCTACACGATCCTTACTGGCGTCCCTTTTCATCAATTCACATAGCATTTGTGATTTTTACTAAAGGGACTTAGCCAAATCAGAAATCCTAAACTGGCCAATGGAAATAGTGACAAATTAAGTGATTGACCACATAAGTAAAGGCCAAGATCTACACATTGCTGACTTCAGTTCCCACCTCGGATACTTGCCACATGAAAATTTGGTCTCTCTGACTAAGCTTTCTTGACCATCACTGAAATTCTACCCCACTTCTCAAAACCTTGTTTGTGATATTTACTCCCTTCCATCTAGAGGGATTAATTTCTTTCACATTATTCCTCACCCTGCCTCTTTACTTAGGTAAAAGTTACTTAGTTACTTCCATATGCCACTTCAGCTTTAAGCAAACATGTTATAACAAATTTCAAATGAAACCAAACATATATTTACTGCATAAAATATATAATAGCCAAAAAAGGGAAAAAAGAAAACAATATTATTATTTCTATCTCTCAGAGAAAACCAAAGATAATTTTTGGAAGTATTTCATATATATATATATATATATATCCTAAGTCATTCATATGTGTGTGTGTGTGTGTATATAATAGTGATCTATATATAAGTATTCATTATAAGAAATTATATATATAACTGTGTATACTTTAACCTACTTTAAAAAATGATATCTAATACCATCTTCATAATTAAATAAACACCTATATCGTAATGTTTATTGTCTTCTCAGAGAGGGAGCATCTGTGATTTAGAGCATGACCTCTGGAGCCAGACTGCCTAGGTTCAAGTCCTAGTTCCACTACCTATTAGTTGCATGGCCAGGGTAAATTTTATAACCTCTGTGTAACTCAACTTCCTCATTTATAAAATGGAAATAATAAAAGTACTTTTCTCATAAGGTTCCTGTGAGATCAAATCAATTAGTATTTGCATAGCAGCTAGAATTTTCTCTACTACATAGTAAAGTATGATAGAGGCGTCCATTTGCATCATCATTATCACTCCATTTGGGAATGTTGAGTCTGCTTGGGCTGCCAAACAGACTACCACAGACTGGGTGCTTTAAGCAACAGAAATTTATTTTCTCATACTTGTAAAGGTGGAAGTCCAAGATCAAGATGCCAGCAGGGTTGGTTTCTGGTGAGGACCCTCTCCTCGGCTAGCAGACAGCTGCTTTCTTGTTGTGTCCTCACATGGTCTTTCACATGGCCTTTTCTCTGGTGTGTATACTCCTGTATTTCTTCTTGCTCTTGGAAGGAATCCAGTCTTATTGGATTGGGGCCCTACCTTTATGACCTCATTTAACCTTAATGACTTCCTTAAAGGTCCTATCTTTAAATACAGTCACATTTGGGATTAAGGTTTCAACCTATGAGTTTTAGGGAGACATAACTGTCTATAATAGGATGTATGTTAATTTAGTTATTGTTAGACATTGAGGTTGATTTCTGATTCTTACCACAAAGATGTTGCTGCCTCAGTGAACACCATCCATTACTATTTCCTTAGTGTAAATTCTTATTTACATTGAAATATCAAAGAGTGTGTGGAATATTAAAGCTTTTGAGAAATAGTGCCAAATTCTCTCCAGAAAGGTTTTCAAATTCACATGTCCACTAACCATATAAGACTTATTTTATTTTCAGTTTATTGCAAGGAATACAGTCCTTTTAGGTATCATTAAAGCCTGGTGACTTCCCACCATTCCTGCACCTTCATGTCTCTCCTTGTCAACACAGACACAAAGTTGTTCTCTTGGAAAGTGATATAATAGAGACAAGTTGGGAAAATACATGTTGGCCTACCCAATGTCAATGAGATTTACATCAACAAGCATTCTATTTACTGGTATAAACCTCAGCAACGGAAATGAAAAATGCAATTACAGAAAACCCCAGGACCATGGCAGGCCAAAACAGAAGAGGAATTTGGAATTTAGACATCAAAAATTAAAACAGACATGTAAACAAGTAAGTGAGCCAAATACTTCACGCCTGCAGGAAAAAATATCTCAAAAGGAACATAAAATTAAGCAATTTGACTATTGAAAAAGAGTGAAAACTGAAAACTCAAATTTCACAAGTCAAGTAATATTTAATGGTAAAATAATCTAAAACACAACTTAAAAACCTACTATGACCATGTTCAACCATGAACAGAGGAGTAGAAAGAGCACTGCAATGATCATTTTTATATATGCACAGCATAGGTTCAAGATAGCTATCATTTTGTTAAAATATTTGCTTTATTTATATGGATATATATAATTTTTTCTCAATAATTTGAAGATTGATACTTCACTGCTAGACACTACGGGGTGCAGCTCCCAAAATAAGGACTCTCTTCTAAATCCAATATTGAAACATTATCACACTTCAACAAAATTAGCAATAATCCCCGATATCATCTAGCACCAGGCTCCTATTCAAATTTCTCTAATTTTCCCCAACTGTATTTTTTTAAGATTTTATTTATTCACTTGAGAGAGAGAGAGAGGGAAAGAGAGAGCAAACAAGCACAAATTAGGGGAGAGGTAGAGGGAGAAGCAGATTCCCTGCTGAACAGGGAGCATGATGCCGGGCTTGATCCCAAGACCCTGAGATCATGACCTGAGCCAAAAGCAGATGCTTAACCATCAGAGCCGCCTAGCCGCCCCGCCCCCCGCCCCCGGCAAATACTTTTTATAACTCTTTTCGTTAAACCAGGATCTAATCAAGTGCCAGGCACTGTTTTTGACTGTTATCATTGAAGTCCTTTTGCAATTTTTCACCTAATGGGTTCACCATTCAGTGGTGATATAATTTAATTAACTTATTTCATCGAGGGATGCAAAGTGTAATTTTTGTTTTCATTTTAGAGTTATTCCTGCATTTATTAGCTCAAAATTCTGTGTAAAGAAGAACTTTCTAGCATTAACACATTGTCTAAAATGTCCGAACACATGCTCTAGTCTTTGTCTTTTGTTAACCATTTTCATATCAGAAACTTGATGGAAGAGTTACTTCCAATGATTGTAAACGGTGTTATTTTCCTCTATTTTTTTAGTATCATCATACATTTTAATGTCAATTTCAGTTTATCTTCTTTTTTATTCTCAAATTGTCACAGATACTGCCAGTGAGAGCTCTTTCAAGCTATCTTCTATATCTTTTTGACATAACCTCATTTCTCTTTCACTCTTTCCTTACCTCCTCAAACTATAAAATGCTCTAGGTTCACCTGTTTAACATCGGTTTGGGTTTTATTCATTTTCCTTTCAAAACTTTTTCATCTTTGTATTTTCCAAGAAATGTGAAATAAAGAAGTGAATAAATTATTGTAACCTGGTATCTTGATCTTAGTTTGGGTTTTCCCAAAAGCAAACTCAGACAATGACTTCAGTACAGGTAAATTATTTGGGAGTTGATCTCAAGAAGCCAAAGTGAAGAGATGGGGAAATTGAAACATGAAAGGGGAAATAGCAAAGCACATGTATGTTGGTGACCTAGTTATCATTGTGGGCAAAAAGCTCAACCCCCTGGGACCTTTTATAAAGAATCTTGTAGAACAGAACATTCATTTCCTCAGAATAGTCCCCTGAGGAAATGGGGAACTGAGATATTTATCAGTTACATTTTTTTTTCTTGGTCCAGGATTGCCAGGGTTGCCCTGGGATTATTAACTGTTGAGCTGGAGAAAATTCTGAGATGGAGAAGTAGAACTCAGGTGCCCAAAGGAGGAAGTTACCAGTGTGCTAAGTTTATAGATGCCAAGGAGATTGGGCAAGGCATTGAGAGCATCTATTATATGGGAAAGTGAAGCTGGTGTCTCCTTGACAATATAAATATGTTCTATTCCTTTCCTTTGTTGCTGGACCCATGGTCTCTACCACTTTGAATGCCAACTATATCTGGATCCAGAAGTGTTCAAGTGGGCAGTTTTCCCTGCTTTTTCTGCTTTCTAAAATCTATCCATGGTGTTCTATGCCAAGTGAAAGGCTATATTTATCTTAGATTGCTCCCTGAACTTCACATCTACATTTCCAAATGTCAACTAGGTACATCCAGTTGGATGTTCCATAGACTCCTCACACCCATCATGTCCCAAGCTGGTTGACATCTTCCCCCTAGGCCTGCTCCCTCTCCAGCAGTAGTGTGAATGGCGCTACCATCTACGTAGCTGCCAAAGCCAGAAGTCAGTCATTGCCCTTGGTGCTTTACTCTCCCCACAAGCCATCAATTGTCTTTTGTGTTTTAAGTGCTTTTCAAACCCATCTATGTCTCTTCATTACCACTGCCTCTATTTTATTTCTGGACACCATCTTCTCTTACCTTGATTAGTGTGGCAGTCTCCAAACTAACTCTCCAATGTTGCTGCTTCTAATCCCTTCTCCACACTGAAGCCAGGTGATCTCTCTAAAAGGCAGCAAGAGCAACTGGTCCTAACACTATTTTGTAGAATCCTTTGTTGATTTCTGTTTGCCTTAAGTATAAAGCTGTCCTTCAAGTGGTTGAAATGATCTTCTTGATCTAGCTGTTGTTTTCACCTCTCTGCCTTCTAGTCTGTCACCGTCACCTTCTCCAAGTCCCCACCCAACCACACACCCACGCACAGACCATGGGCACACTACTATGGTTCTGGAACTTCTCTCAGGTCATGCAATGCACCATTCTGACTCTCTCTCTCTCTCCTCCCCCTCCCCCAGTCCCCAACCCTACTCTCTCAGCTTGGGACACTCATCTTATATTTGTCCCTCTGGCTGACTTTTACCCCACCTTCAGGTCTCAGAAGACATATCTTTGAAGCCTCTGCTATATGCCCTCCATATTGCACACTTCTCGTAACCACCCCTCACCTCAGTTTCCACATCTATAAATTGAATATAATAATTGTGTCCACCTTGTGTGATGGTTGTGAGGATTAAAAGAGCTAATATATGCAAAGTACTTAGAACTAACACATGCAAAGTACTTAGTAAGCACTCAATAAATACTTGCTATGACGACGACGATGTATCATACTAAATTGCATATTTGTCTGTCTTCCCAACTAGTCAGGGAGTTCCAGGAGAGCAGGAATTTTTTTGCCTATCTTTTTTTTCCTAATATTGATTGATATTTGAGAGAAAGAGAGAGAGAGCACGTGCACACAGTGAAGGGCAGAGGGAGAGCGAGAGAAAATCTACAAGCAAACTCCCTGCTGAGCGTGGAGCCTGACACGGGGCTTGATCCCAGGACCCTCAGATCCTGATCTGAGCCCAGACCAAGAGTCAGGTGCTTAACTGACTGATCCACATGGGCACCCCAATTTTCTGCCTATCTTGTTCACAACTGTATCTCCTGCTCTGTGTTCATTGTTCCACGGTAGGGACTCAACTAAGTATTTGTTGTATAGATATATGAATGGAACAGGGAGATGGTAGCCTGAAGCAAGGTGATTTCCCTAAGGCTTAAGGAGATGGTAGAGAGGTGAATGTATGTATAAATGATTGTCATGTTGGGAGAAGTGGGCATTTCAGGTGATACAGCACAGGTTTTCAGGGATAGCCTGTAGCAATCCTTTAAGAAGGGGAACTTTAATGATCTTATTTAATCTTCACAATGGTCCTGTGAAGACAAGGGCTTTGCTGAAGAGGAGTCTGGGTAGCAGAAAGATTACATGACTGGTCTGAAGTTCAAAGTAAGTGACAGACTGAAGCTGTCTGTCCAGACTCTTGGTTTATCCCTTCCCTTGCTGCGTTCTGTAAACTTGGGTACTGCAGTATGTTAATGAATGTTAGCAAAGGATTGGGGGGCACAAATAAATTTGGGGACCACAGGATTCTATAGCAGTGACTATTGTTGTTATGCATTTTGCTGCAGGGCTGCTCAAAGACTTTAATGTGTCGGTGTGAATTGTGACTCTCCGAGAACGTGTACAGGCTTACTTGAACAGAGAGCCCACTCTTCCCAGAGCTGTCCTGGAAAACAGCCATGGCCCTTGCTCGGCCCTCTACCCGTGTTGCCTACTTCCCTTTTATTTTATTTTATTTTATTTTTTTAAAAGATTTTATTTATTTATTCGACAGAGAGAGACAGCCAGCGAGAGAGGGAACACAAGCAGGGGGAGTGGGCCGAAGGCAGACGATTAACCGCTGTGCCACCCAGGCGCCCCCCTACTTCCCTTTTAACTTCAAGATTTGGTCATTTCTGATCCTTGAAGTTTTAAGTTTAGTAACCAGCATTCATTAGTGAAAACACAATCCCTGTTTAATCCTCAGGCGATTTAACAATTATTTGTTAAAGACGTGTGATGTGCTTGGTGCTGTGCTCCATGCTGTGCCATACCACAAACCATTAAAAAGTTCTCTTTCGGGGCGCCTGGGTGGCACAGCGGTTAAGCGTCTGCCTTCGGCTCAGGGTGTGATCCCGGCGTTATGGGATCGAGCCCCACATCAGGCTCCTCCTCTATGAGCCTGCTTCTTCCTCTCCCACTCCCTCTGCTTGTGTTCCCTCTCTCGCTGGCTGTCTCTCTCTCCGTCAAATAAATAAATAAAATCTTTAAAAAAAAAGTTCTCTTTCTTGTGACAGCATTACCACTGAGAGAAGCAACAAAAGCAATGACAGTGACAACACAGCCCTACTGTACCATGCCTTGCTCTTTCCAAAGTGCATTTACAGCTTGCATCTCACTGCCTGACGGGATAGATGCAGTAAGTGTTATTGGCCTCATATAACGGGGCTAACAGGATATAATCCTAAGGAGTCCGATGAATCGCCCAGTCCCATGACTAGCCATCCACTGGGGTGTTTATTTTCAGCTTTTCCTCAACTTTCCAGTATGGTAGATTTCATTTTTCCACTTTCGCATTTGAAACAATGGAAAATCTATCACAATACTTTATACTATGGTGGAAGTGGAATGGGCCTTGGTGATTTTTTAAAGCCAAACTCCCATTTTACGGTTGAAGAGACTGAGGTCCGAGGGGGCTCAGTGATATGCCTGAGGGGCCCCCACTGCTGTGAGCTTGCAGCCCAGCGATATTGAATGCTCTCTGTTATCCACCTTCCACTATCCACTATCTTAATCATCTGATTTTTAATTCTATCACTGTTTCGTGAAAAGTACATTCATTTTATTCCCGCCTTAACATTGGGCCTGACCCCACTCAGAGGTCTGTTTGTTCCTGTCATTACTACCCTGAGTGGCTTTCGTTTACTCCTCTATTGTCTGAGGAGATTTGGAAAGAAGTCTCGAAACTGTTAGGTCTTCACATTGGCAGTGATCTTTAAGACCCATAAAAGATTAATTACCAAGGGAACCTATAACTTTGCATGATCAAAGTAAAAATTCTATTTTTATGGCTGCTTGTGTTTTATCCTCTATAAATTTTATAGTAATGATTAGGCTCAGAGGATGAACATAATTTACATACATCAAAATGTCTCACGCCGTCCTTCCAGCCTGGGAAACACATCTGCAGGAAGTAGAGGAAGGAGAAAGCTCCCAGGTTCTCTCAGGCATTAATCAATGGAAGCTCTCTCAGGCAGAGAGAGACACACAGAGACAGACAGACCGAGAGAGGGAGACTCTGAACGGTGACAGTGGCCTCCTGTAACTGCCGTCGTGTGGCCGGCAGCGCTCAGGCAGGAATAATGCTTTCTGCGCTTGTCAGAAATACACTCACTTCAGCTTTTTTATCCCTTCCCCAAGGTGATCAGCCTTATTTCCCAGAAATGCTTTTTCTCTTACACTGACCAGAAACTCTTTAGACGTGTCAGCACAGGAAGGACTTTAGAGAATGTTGCTATTTAACACGACTGGTTTCTCCCACCTGTGCCCAGAATATGTTCGAGCCTATAGATAGATGCGGCACGTGTCCCCTGAGTCCCCGAGGCACCTTCCCTCTCCTCTGTCCTCCCACTTATTCTACCTTGGATTGATTTTGCCTCCTAGCGAAGAGTTAGAGGTTATCACGCAGGGATTTAAGTCCGGGCGCGCCGGCAGACGTGAACCAAGGCAGCGGCAGCTACAAATAGCATATGGTACAAGCTTTCAGGGTAAACATCAATTTCTCCAATTTGCTATAGCCTGAGAACCTTATAAGCCTAGCGAATGAATTGTGAGTGTGGGTTTTGTGCTGGATGGATGGAGCAGGGTTGTTTCTATAAAGCTCTGTTAACGTACACGGAGTCTTCAGCTGAAATATCATGAAGGAGGACAAAGTCACAGCTGTTTGATTCGCTGCCCTCTTTACATAGGCCAGTTTCAATCTTCTTGGACAAAGACTGCCTTGCACTCTCTCACCTGGATCCTGCTTCATACGGATGGGAGTGGTGGCCAGAGCTTGTCCCCAAACACCGGGGCAAAGGCTCTCCCCTCATCTCTCTGCTTACTGAAACCCCATCTCCATCTACAAATGCACTACCTGCCCTTTGGCTCAATACATGTATATATATTTTTTTAAATTTTTTTAAAATTCTATTTTAAAACTGGGAGCATGCAATTTAAATAATCCATGTCATTTTATGAAGGACTTTATAACCTATATTATTTACTCAGCTTTAGCAAAATTTCCACCAGTTTCTAGCGCACATAATAAACTTCGATATTGACTTAAATTCCTGCATTTAATTTGACAAATACATTTTTTTCCCCTTCCAGATATCTCTGGTTTACAACTTCACCAACTGGCAACTAATTTGATTCTCTGGGAAACTGTATAGGACTTTATGTTCACAAGTAATGATTGTAAGAGAAAGCGAAATTCAGATAATCACACATGTTGAAAATAAACACTTTGCAAGTGCCTGGATTAACTGAATTCAATTTAGGAAGTAAATGAGCACTTTGAATAAAAACATATAATTTTATGTATTTAAATCATTGTGTACTAATTTGGGTTAAAAGAAGATATCATAAGGTGAAATTCAATATGAATACCAAGGCACATTATAACAATTCATGTCCAACTGTTTCCTCAGCTCTTTCCACTCTTTCTCAGGGAACACTCATGAAGAGTCCCCTATATTTGGAAATACATTCTGTTTCTATGAGATCCTCCATTTACCATAATAGGTAGTGAGGTCTTTCCATGTGCTAGGCACTGTGCGAAGTGCTTTCCAAGGGCTATCTTGTTACACTTCCAGGAGATAGGTACAATTATTATCCCCATTTTATAGATGAGGAAACTGAGGCCAAAGAGAAATAACTTGGCCAAAGTCATAAACTAGTAAGCCTGGAGTTTAGACATACACTCAGCCTAAACCCATTGGGAACCTCCATGTTTATATCTGGGCTTTTAGATTGGACATAGTTTCCCCAGAGCTGGGTGATAGTTCTGCATCTTTGTTTCCCTCTGTGTGCCCAGAACACCCAAATATTTGTCAATTTTAAAGGGCCAAAGCAATCTTAGGAAAAGCCAGAGTCACAGTGTAAAACCGACAGGCCTAGAAATACGATTCTCCCAAAGGAGACCCAGCTTTTCCTCCTGATGATGTTAAAAGACTAGAATATGATAATTTCGTTTAAGGACAACCTTAAATAAAAGTTTCATTAATCAGAACGAGTATTCCTACAATAATGAGCCCTGGATTGAATTTTAGAACCCTCTTTATGCTTTGTTAATAACAAAGCTGTATAAAAATAATTTGATAAGACAGTCCGTTGCAGTGGCGTGACTTAGCTGTAAAAAGGGTTCCTTAGCCTGGTGTCTGAGCATACCCAACTTACGTAATGCTAACATAATGGATTATGCATATTGTATCGGGTTAAAAAGGAAACCCAGTGAAGTATTACAGCAATTTTAAAAATATATATCAGGGCTTGTTCAGCACAGATATTTAAAATTTAAACCTGTTTAAATATTCAACTGAAACTAAAATAAAATTCTGAAAAATGGTATTCAATAGAAAAGCTCCATTAAGAATAAAAATGCTTTTCCAAACCCATTTAGTTCTAATAGAAACCCATCGAGTGAGGGTTTCATCGTTGCGGCACCGGCCAAGGGAGAAATTACACATACGTTTGGGTAAGAGGAAATCAGTTGGACTTCTTGCGGCCCGAGCTTCGCTTGAAAAAGTAAGAGAAAAGAGAAGCTTCAGACCCACACTCGGATCAGGCCACCATTTGTTTAAGATGGTCTGGAGCTTTCTTAAATAGCATCTTCTCGTTTGTTCCCTTGCTTCAGTGAAACCTCATTTCACCTTTCCCATCAGATGTCATTCTAAGAGGAAGAAAAATTGGCACTTCTTGTTGCAATATCAGGATACTGACCAATTTGCCTCCTGAGAGCCAAGCTTTATTTCTCTGATAAACATCCTGCAGGATGTTTTTATTCAATTAATTGGAATGATTGCTTACACAGAAATGCACTGCTTTATCAAGGTCTGCTTGAATATTGGGCTTGGGCTGAGCCCCAGCATTTTTGTTCCTGAGTTCTCCTGACAGCAAACGCATGAGGATTCTGAAACATAATTAAAACAATCAGCAAGAATTAGCCAGTTTGGTGACTGCACTCAAATAGCAAACACAGAGAAGTAAATAGGGAAATGCATGGGTACAAGAAAGGGAGCGTTCCAGAGACGGAGGGAAGGCTTTGAGGAGACATAAAATGGAGGGTATTATGGGAAGAAATATAGGATAATATAAACAGAGTCTCTAATCCTGAGGACTGTAAATCCCGTTTCCTTAATTGGTTTAGAAACTGTGGTCTGTAATGTGAGACGGAGGGTTCTGGCTGCCTTTCTTCTTTGCTGCCCGGAATCACATTAAGTGGAAAACAATAGCGGGGCTGACAGCTCCTTTTCTGTGGGGCACTTAGAGCTAATCTGCTATTGAGACTAATACAATTACACGGGATTAGAACGCTGCCAACGTACTCAGATTGGAGGATTCTCTTCTCAGTGGAGGGACCTGGGCTCTCTCAGAGGAGGGTCTGCGGTTTGAGAGGGCTAGTGCATCAAGTCTACAGTCCTCCTAATTCTTCTAAAACCCAAGGAAGTAACCATGACTTTGTAATTCACTCAGGATCTTGATTATGAATTCTAATCCAAGCAAAATTCTAGCGGGTTTTGCCTTGGTGGCTTTACACCATTTGGCTTATTTCTAAAGACTTAGAATATAATCTAGAGGTTTCCTTACAGGAATGCACCTTTCTACTTGTTCTCCATGTGTGCTCTACTTCAGTTTCCCAAGACAGAGGGAGAACCTGTATTCAGGAATTCAGCAATCACAACTGGCCAGATAGTCATTCCCTGGTATCTACTTGCACTCCCTTTGCAAACTTGAACTGACAGGTGACACTGGGATTTTTACCAAATGAATATGGAAATCTACCAGCACTAGTGAGCTAACTCAAGGTGTTCTTTTTTTTTTTTTTTTTAAAGATTTTATTTATTTATTTGACAGAGAGAGACAGCCAGCGAGAGAGGGAACACAAGCAGGGGGAGTGGGAGAGGAAGAAGCAGGCTCATAGCAGAGGAGCCTGATGTGGGGCTCGATCCCAGAACTCCGGGATCACGCCCTGAGCCGAAGGCAGACGCTTAACCGCTGTGCCACCCAGGCGCCCCTAATTCAAGGTGTCTTTTTCTCTTCTAATATTTATTTATTTAGTGACCTCTATGCCCAACATGGGCTCAAACTCACAACCCTGTAGAGGAAGAGTAGCATTTTCTGCTGCCCGAGCCAGCCAGGTGCTCCTCACTCAGGGTTTTCTTGAGTATCCCTGGGAACCTGACATGGGTCTCATGCTCCATAAAGGAAAGGTGTGATATTTATCAAGGGAATACATGAGCAGGACACAATACTTTGGAAAAATAACAACTTTTTAAAAAGCACTGCCTGTGTCCTCCTCATGAACCTTAAAAACGATCTCCAACAAAATGAGCATACTACGTATTAGCTACCCTTTGCTGTGTTTCTCTATCATTCAGTAACTAGTTCCAGCTATTCTCATTCTTATAATTTTTAAATTGAAATAGCAAAAATGACGTGCTTATCCCATCCCCAGCATGGGACGACAATGCTTTTCTAATTTAATTCCGAAGCTGTCAGTCCTAAATAAGTGGCCCTAGTGAATGCTTGAGTTCTCTGTTCCACTCAAATTCTCCCTAAAGTTTGAGCAGCTTTCTCAAGGTCAGAGTTAGCTTTCGGTGGCCCAGAAATGATAAAGATGGCCCAGAAATGACAAAGAATCCCTGGTCTGGTACTCTTTTTGGTACCAGGTATTTTCTTCAAAAGGCCCATGTTTCAACTCAAAGGTGACCATCCGAGATGTTAACTGAATATTACGATTTGTCTGTGAATGTGAGGCCCCAAATGAATGAGATTCTGGCACCTCTCATGCAGGCATGGGAAATGGGAAAAGGAAGAAGAAAGGGGTAATAAGACAAGATAAAGAGAAACTTTAAGGATTTCACATATTAATTAACATGAGTTTTACCCGGTTCTGAGAAAGATATCAAAACGATTATTTTGGGCCTGCTTTTTATCCAGTGCTCTCCCTTGTTCCTAGCTTGTGTATTATTCGACGTAGACTGGGGCTGCCTCTTCAGGCCTGGAAGTGAGCATTCCACCAGTTCTTCAAGGGGAGGACTCCTCTCTCCCTTCCCTCCAAAGGCCTCCCCCGGTGAACGGAGAGCGGTGACACTGACGCCAGGCGTTTTGCCTCCGAGCCCACCATGCTCAGACCAGCGCCAAGACACAGGAAGAATGAACTACTCCTTTGATTGGTGAGAAACCTGCTACTTAGAAAGTTGAAGTAGCTTGCCTGCAGACTGGGCCTGAAGTCCACTGATTCTCTCTGACTCCATTCCACATAACCCCTGTGCTCTTTCCCACCCACGTCACCATCAGCACCATCACCACTGCTGCGACCGCCGTCCATGAAAGCCCTCCTCTCTGCCAGGCCCTGGGCTCATCACTTGAATACACTCATGCATCACAACAACCTTGCGAGGCAGGCGGGTACTTTTATGCCCACTTTGTAGAAGAGAAAACGGAGTGTCAGAGAAGTCAAGTGTCTTGCCTAAAGCCACACCTCCGAAAATGTCAAACTCAGGATTCCAATCCAAGACTTTGTGAAACTGGAGCTTACTCTTTCCATCACCGTGATGCCTTTTTAGCTATTGTCTGACTGGTCTGAGCATTTGCCATACCCAGAATCAATTCCTCTGATTGCTTATTGGGGAACCCTAACCCCAGCCTTAGGAATGGGCACATGACCAAATCTTATCAGGGACTGTGTTTTGTCCCCTGGCCATGGGGATCCACAAGGCTGGCTTTATGGGCCTAAGGTCTGTGTGATCTCACAGGACGCCATCCTCAGAAAGGTCCCACCCTTCATTTAATGTGCAGAGGTCACCATCTTGAAATTCTTAATAATTTTTTAACAAGGGGCCTTGCATTTTCATTTTGCACTGGGCCCCACAAATTGTGTATCTGGTCCTGGTGATTGGTCTTGGCCTGGACACATCATGAGGCTCAATTTCAGAACTTTGCTGGACTTTTTGAGAAAGCAGAGCCCTTTGTCCTGGAGGGGTAAGCCTGCAGTTTCTGGGGGCTGCCATGTGCACAATCTGCCTGAGAAGGAAGCCAGAGAAAGGGAGAGCTGAGAGAAAGAGAGAGCTCCTGGGCCTAATCAATTCCCCTGTTACCTTTTGCCTGAGTCAGTTCTGGCTGGGTGTTTCTGCAACCCCCCAGAAAGTCCCAGCTGGTACTGTTGCAGACCGGCTTCTCCAGAGCAGTATTGAGACAGGGTTTAGGGTACAGGATGTTCATTAGGGGACATCTGTAAAGGGAGGGAGGAAGCAGGACTGCGCAGAGGATGAGATCAAACTTCTGCCTCTTGCAGGCCCAGCAAAGCCTCAGCCAACCTGGCAGTGAGCTGTAGACGGAACATTGTTTGTCTGAGGTATCCCGTGTCGGGCCAAGGTGGCCAGGCCTCCACACCCTGACTTGTTCAGTCTCAGGATGGAGCTGCTCCAGGAAAGGTGTGGATTTGAGCGAGGCAGCTCTCTGCCACTGAGGCAGAGCCCGAAGGAGCTGACAGCCCAAAGCTGTCTGCTGACCTCACTCGCTGTAGCTGGGCAGCCAATCCTTCTTTGGAAAGGTCAGTGTGCCCATATCTGAGCCTCAGTTCTTCAAAAAGCAGAACCCAAGGCAAAGGTTTATATGTCCTATTTTATAGGGGAGTGCAATCCTAGGGAAGCAGAAACTAGGGGAAGCGTGAGGCAAGGAAGGAAGGACAGCCAGTAAGGAGGTGTGTCACGGAGCTGGCCTCTAGTTGGTCCTACGCACAACTGATGCCCCATCTGATTGTGCCCCAGGACATTCTATCCTGGAGGAGGAAGAGAATCCACAGAGGCCCTTCTTTCGACAGCACGAAGCGTCTGTTCGTCTCTTTAGTGTCTCTCAAGTGACTTTATACGAGGTACAAACTCCAGGTGCTGGGAAGACTGAAAGGTAATCTTTAAACTCTGTTGCCCTCAAGCCGACCATCTAGCTGGGAAGAGGGAACACATACCAAGAATTAAAAGGTGATATAGGCGAGGCAGGCAGTTGGTGCAAACTAATGGTGTATGCAATGTGAGCCATGGCACCTCTGCAAAGCAATGGGCGTAAGAGACTGAAATAGCGGGCTGTTTACTGAGAGGTGGGTCTAGGGCTGGACATTTAAGTTAGAACTTTTCTGTCTGGAGGGATAAGGAGCAAAGTGCTGGGGGTCCACATGGAAATGCACAAAAAACAAAGAGACTACATCTTAGAGTAGCAAATGGATGAGAGGGCTGAAGGCCTACAACAGAGCTGGGAAAGAAGTTCTGAGAAAAAGAAAAGGAACAAAAAGAGAAAAAAAAAAAGGACAGGGGGCTGGTGGAGATTGGTATTATCGTATGTACAAAGCAGGATTATTTTAGGACCATGAGGGGAAATTCTCTCCAAAGGTGTCTTGCTCCCCACTCTCCAGTAGCAGTGGTGTGGGATTGCCAAGTGCGTATTCCGTGTTATGTCTACACATGGTTTATGGAACTTTTTGCCGTTCAGATTTTGGAAGTGCTTAACTTCAGCATAGTTAAGTGTGACCACATATCTCTTTTCCTGGAAACATAAAATCCCCCTTTAAACAATTAAAACTATAATTGGCTGAAAATCTCTTATTCGACTTGTCAAGGTTTAAGGAAAGGGAGCAAACATTAGAAACTCGTCTAGTCTTGCCAGCCAGCTGTGAGACAACTGAAGGGTTATTCCAATCATCCCTTTAGTTTGTTTCTTCATGTGTGCTCATCCTATTTCTCAACTGCTCCACTGTAGTAATTGTATTGGATAAAACACGTAAAAATGGGATCCATGAAGGTGTTGCTTATTCAGAAAGTGGGGAGTTATGGATTCCAGATCTGGCCTTCTGATTTCTGCCAGAAACTGCAAACTGGGTTGGGAAGTTCTGTCTTTTCTGGGAGTTGATGTGTATGGAGAAGTTAAAGGAAAAGGGAGATGCCTTCCAGAATGATTTCTTTTTCTTTCAAGAACTCAGCGTGGGTGCTTGCCCGTCTTTGTTTGAGACGATCCTGCTAGTTTGCAGAAACCTTGGTGCACTGACAGATGGTTTTGGGAAACTGCGAAAGGACCCCTCAGATAGCACTGGGTTTAGGGAGCTTGAGGTTGAATTCAAGGATCCTAAGTTCACTCCTCAAACAAAGTCCGAGTGAGACTTGTTTCCTTCCCTGCAGAATAAACAGATGGTTGAGGCGACTCCGCTCTGTAGCCTTCACAGCTGCAGAGGATGGAGGCCTGCGTGGCTCAGGTCACTCTGGTCTCTGAGATGGCCCTGAGCACCTGGTCAGTATTTGTTTATTATTTGTTTAAGGGAACAAAGAAACAGGCTCTCTCCTCCCAGACAGTGAGAAAAGGCATTCCCTTCCTATGTTCATAAAGCTCTGGAGGTCTTCCCCCTATGGAGAGCTATCAAATCCCAGGGTTGAAGGGCCCCCCAGTAAGTCATCAGAGGCTGTGTCCTTGTTTTTGTAAGTCACTTTCCCGAGGCAGGGTCAAGATTATGATTCCCATTTTGCACATTTTTACACAGGAGATCAATCTTCAATTCCCAACAACTGGACTTCTCCAATTTTTATGTGATGAAACTTAACTCCAATCATACGGGCATAAAGAATACGCACACCCACCAGAGCGTTGTTTGATTTCAGAAAGAAATTTTATTTCACCTTAAAATATGGTCTATAGGAGCCTAACTGTGAAAAAAAATGCATTGTGTGTGGGCCTCTTTTGCATATTTAGATATGGAAGAATGTGAGCGGTCCCGGATAATATAATTTTCATCCAGCCCAATACCGAGTACAATGAAGAAAATGCAACTTTTGCTGTGTGATTTATATGTGCTTATATACCCTTCATTTTTAGTCTATATGAAATGCAGACATTTATAGTTCTATAACCAGAGGAATAAAATTTGAATATGTAGTAAAACGAGAAATGTATTTTAAATGGGCTTTAGAAACAGAACCGGGGAAGTCATCAAGAGGCCACAGTCACTAATGTCATTGGTTATTTTGCTAGATGGCCACTCAGATGGAGGCCTGGCAGGCGCGGGATTGAATTTGGGCTGATGGGCCGTGGGCGATGGAGTGATGGCTTCCTGGAAGCGACTGAGATACAGCAATGCGGTAATCCGGGTTGGCCATGAAGCAGCCATAAAGTCCGGATGAGAAATTCCTCCTGCCCGTGTGGTGCATCCTTATTTTTTTACTTTTAAAAGAAGAACTGTTTTATGATTTGGCATAGATCATTGATTGTAGTGCTTTTCCATTTCAGATATCTCCCAGCTGTGTTCTGTGTCAAATTTACAAAAACAAAACAAAACAAAAAAACCCCATTATTCCGACAAAATATTAGAAGATGGAGTGGCCATTTGCCCATCGGCACCTATCACTTCCAGTATAACTCCCTTGGACATGCATTATAGAAGTCACTTACCGGCCCCAAGTGATGTATGGGTAAGAGGGAGCATTAAAGAATGTTCCTTGTAATGGGCAGTTGGTGTTGTTGACTCTCCTGCAGCTCTTCCTCTCTGTCCTAGAAGAACTCAGCAGACCACTTGGAAACCTGTGTCGTGTGGTTTGAATGGAGATGAATCTGTTCTCTTTCCAGCCCCAGCCACAGGGATGTCATGTGACCCAAGCTAGACCAATCAGAGTGCTCTTCAAGACTTTTCCATGAGTACTTTAAGGAAAGACTGGTTCATTACAATAGTATTACTAAGCTGGGGGGATATGGGCTTAGGGTTGCTGGCAGCCACTGTTACTAAGCACATGGAGAAAAACATCCTAAAGACTGAAGCCAAGCCAAGCTAAGCTCAGAGAGGGAGAGAAACCAAACTCATTACCCAATTTAAATCTCTAAATTCAGCCATGCTTGATTCCAGTAATAAGCCCCCTTTTTAAGTTTTGTGAACTAATGAACTTCCTTTTTTGCTTAATGTAGTTTTAGTTGAGTTTCTTCTATTACTTGCCACCCAAAAAAGCCCTACTATACTTGAAATTTATAAGGAGACTATAGTTTGTCTATATTAACCAGCCTTCTTTGTAGCCTGGGTTGGGGCCATGTGGCTAGTTCTTGCTAATAGACTGTGAACAGAAGCGATCAAACGTTGAGGTATTCAAGAGACGGTGTGCCTCCTCCAGCTCTCTCTTCCACTTTTGCAGAGACCAAGAGACCATGTCTACAAGATAGTATGGCTACAAGATGACAGAACCTGCCTCAGCCCAGGTCCCTTAGCCCACGCAGTCAGAGCCGCCTACCAGCTTTAGCTGTGTTAAGCCACTAAGATTTTAAGAATAATTTGTTACAGACATCTAGGGGCTTGTGATAGAAGTTAAGCTCAGCTCTATGGAACAATTAAGAACGTTATATTTTTCTTTGTTCCCCTGAGTTTGGGGCTAAGATCCATGTCTACCAATTAGGTTTTTGTACTGCTTCTTCATAGCATAAGAAGTAGAGGTAGAGGGTGTCAAAGAAGACATTAAAAAAAAAAAGTATAGGGTGACGATGAGCACAGGAGCCCTCTTCAGTTTTGTGCCTAGAGAGAGGTAGAGCTCCCAGCCTCAAAGGAAACCAACATTCACTGGGTCCAACTGTGAGTCAAGCACTTCACCTATGTTATTTCACTCCGTTTTTACCGATGAGCAATGAGATGATACAATTTCTGTTTTATTGACAAGGAAACTGAGTTCCAGAGAGATTAAGTAGAGCCACAGATTTCTGGCTAGAAACGGTCAGCTTTGAACTCTTTCTGTCCAGCTGCACAATCTAGCCCAAACCATTGTTATTACTATTAATATTATATATATAATATATATATTATATATAATATGCTAGTATAAATATTACTTACAATCTTTTCCAGATGCACTTAAAATACCAGTCTCTCCCAGCCACCCTTCAACATAGAGAAAGCAAGTTCCACCTATATCTGCTGTGAGTCCTTGAGTTCAAGCACATCAGTGTTTTGGGAGGAAAATGCATGCCTCCCAGTGCCCTGGCATGCCCGATTCCCCTATCTCTGAATTCTTGCGTCCTTTGTCTGGCCACCATTGGAAAGTGCCAGTCTTTTTCTTCAATGTCCAGTCCAACACTGTCCTTCTTAGCTTAATCAGTTTTGCTCTTGGGCACACAGCCAGTCCAGGTCCCATAATTCCTCTTTCCTAGTTCCTCATATTCTCGAGGCTATTTCTCTTTGCCTTGACAAATTTCCTATACTGATGGTCCCCATTTCTAACTAATCTGTCAGCCAACATCCTCCCTTCAGCCTAACCTACAAGTTTCTTAATCTAGATCCAATCATTTTTCTGTACTTATAAAAGACTGCCCCCTCATTCTTATTTCTTCGCACCATTAGCATTCTCAAAAAATATTTGTAAGTGATCACCTTCTGGGTTTCTAGTAGAATAGGATTTAAGTTTCAATTCACAGTAATTTGGTGCAGGAGATTATTTCTTCTCAAACTTCTAACTTATCTCAGCTTCAATAAGTGTCTCTTATTCTAAATCCCCACACATTTATGCCAAATAGACATTGGAACCCAGAGTGTAAAACATGAAATTATAGAGATACTCACTGGTCTTTGTAGGATTCCCCCAAACTAAACACCAAACACAGGGGTATATCTGGAAGTTTGAAGAGTCAGTGGGCCTCCAAAAATATAGAATCAGGCAAAACTATCCGCTGCTTCATTGCCATAAAATAAAGGCAAAACCAAACAAAGCCCTGGAGAAGCATGTATAACTTTCCCAAAAGGAAATCTGGGGAGGAGACCAGGATTAATTCTCTGACTTTCCATGAAAGGACACCAGTGATCATGAGCTGTCAGGGCGTTCAAGCAGTCATACCTAAGTAATGTCACCGCGCTGCTGCACAATTAGGACCCCTTATGGCCTCTCACTTAGATCAGTATTTATGGAGGCCCAGGCTGCAGATTATGAGCCAGAATCTGGCCTTTTTCCCACCAGTGACTGAAATAATGCATAAAAGCCCATTTAGCACACCTCTGTGAATATCACATTGTCATGAACTCATCCCTGAGACGTAAATTCTATAAGCGTTAATGGGTTTTATTCAACAAACATCAGACAATTTTGCCACAGACACCTGCCAATTCATAGTCTTAGAAGAAATCACTGGGCTTATAGAGTTGTCATTTTAAAAATGAATAGGTCTCATTATCTTTATTTATATCCTTTTTCCTGCTCCAAACTATCAATCTGGAAGATCTCTGAAGCTTTTTGGGGAAAGAAATTGTTTTCTAGTCAAAATCAAACACTGTACTTTGCCAATTAACAATGGGTTGATTTCGGCATTAAATTCTCATTGATTTTATTGAAATAGGAAAGTAGGCAGAGGTCCCCGCCATCGAGACTGAAGCGTATATCCTAACATTGAAAGGTTTCACGAGAGATTGGGGGCGAGGAAGGCGCCTGGGTTCTAGTACCTTGGCGGCCTGCCACTATCCAGCCATCAGCCTCTTGGCGAGTCATCACACCGCTTTGGGCTTCAGGTTTTCTCAACTGTAAGTTTCTGGTCCTCTAGAATGATCCTCTTTCTTCAAGCAAATAGGATATCAGTTGTCCTCCCTGTTCAGCTTTCTTCCAATGTCTCTATCAGACAAACTCCTACTTAGCCTTCAAATCCCAGCTCAAACATTGCCTCTTCTTTGGTTCTTCTTAGATCTAGGACATCTTCTCGCAAGTTTATATTTTACTTTATTTGGAGGATACTTTTATACCATAATAAATACTATGGTAGGAGAAATAGTGGCCCTTCAAAGATGACCATGTTCTAATCCCCAGAACCTGTGAATATGTTAATTTACATGGCAAAAGGGACTTTGCAGATATAATTAAGTTAAGGATTTAAAGACAGGGAGATTATCTTGGATTATTTAGGTGGGGCTTATGTAATTTTAAGGGTTTTTTAAAAAGATTTTATTTATTCATTTGAAAGCGTGAGAGAGAACCAGAGCATGGGCAGGGGGAGGCGGAGAAGGAAAGGGAGAAGCAGTCTCTCCCCTGACCACAGAGCCTGACTCGGAGCTCAATCTCAGGACCCCGGGATCATGACCTGAACTGAAGGCAGACACCTAACCCAGGTGCCCCTTATAAGGGTTTTTATATAAGGGAGGCAAGAGGATCCAAATTTAAAAAAGGAGATGTGACATAGTAATGATGCAATTCAAAGGTGAGGAAGAGGCCATGAGCCAAAGAATGTAGGCCTCTAGAAGCTGGGAAAGGTAAAGAAAGAAAGAAAGAAAGAAAGAAAGAAAGAAAGAAAGAAAGAAAGAAAGAAAAAGATTCTCCTCTGAAGCTTCCAGAAGGAACATAGCTCTGTCAACAGCTTCATTTTAGACTCCTGACCTGCAGAACTGCGGGAGCGTTAAGTCTGCATCGTGTTCAGTCCCTGAGTTTGCAGCAATTTCTTACAGCAGCAATCAAAGACCAGCACAAAGACTGTGATATACGCTACGGCGTGCCAGTATCATAACTGCTTATTTGTACTGCTGATTGTCTTCTTGCTAACCAATGAACGTCTCGAGGGCAAGGACCACTTATTTTTATCTTTATAGTCTCAGTTCCTTTTTTTTTTTTAAAGATTTTATTTATTTATTTGACAGAGAGAGAGAGACAGCCAGCAAGAGAGGGAACACAGGCAGGGGGAGTAGGAGAGGAAGAAGCAGGCTCCCAGCAGAGGGGCCTGATGTGGGGCTTGATCCCAGAATGCTGGGATCACACCCTGAGCCGAAGGCAGACACTTAAAGACTGAGCCACCCAGGCTCCCCAATATAGTCTCAGTTCTTAGAAGAGTCCTTCGTACCTAGTAGGTGCTCAAAGATATTTGTCGAAAACCTGAATAGATGGATAAATCCTGTTTTACGAAGATAACGTCAGAATTTAGGGGATAAATGACTTGCTCGAGGCTTCACAGGAATAAGAATGCTGCCCTAATGCTGCCCTTTCTCTGGGACGTGGTACTTTTTGTGACTTGCCTATTCATGGGGATTGCCACATCACAAAGGTTGTAGTGTTGTTATCCCCATCACTTCGCATGAAACCACACTGCACAAATCTAGGCTCCTGGGTAGAGAGTGGTTTTTATTTATTTATTTTAGGCAGAATTCTTGAGATTCCATAGGAAAAAAAACACATTCAAACATTGGCAGAGCACATTATATTATACAGTGTTACTTGGAGCTCTTTCAATGACTCAATTTAATGCTAAGTAGTCCAGATTTTGAGTAGTAAAAATATTATGTGCACTTCATCTGTTTGTTTAAAATGGGCTCTCTAAACAAAACCTACACTTTGCTGGAAGTTACCAGTGTCAGTGCGTGTGAATGTGTGTATTTACACATCGCAGAACGGAGAGGGCGTTGGGTGGGGGAGAGGGAGGCAGAGAACCCTCCCCCCATCCCTCTCAGTGTCAGGTGAGGCTGAACTCCCACTGGCTCCGTGATACGGTCCCACATGGGCCGTGACAAGAATAAGAGCACATCTTTGAGCACCCGTCCTTGGAAGAAAGCACGAGCGTGACTGCCATTTACACCGCAGATGGTCTGGGTTGTCTCAATCTTTGTGTGAACAGCTGCTTGTTGTCCTCTCACGGTTGTAGGAGAGTTTGTTCTGTTGTTTGGCAAGTCGCGGCGTCCAAAAGTTATTCCTATTTGAAAAGGAGAGGAGTTGGCTTAATGTCATCTTGTAAGAAGAGTTCAACTATTTTAGTGCGAGTTTCACGGGGATAGAAAATTCTACAGACGCCCATTACCGGGACGCACTTTAATTCTGATGGTGAGATCCCGCCATGACTGTGGAGAGATCTTACTATTTTAGAGGTTCAGATTCTGGTTTTCATCAGAAAATGCATATTTAAAATTTCACTTATATTTGTAGCTAGAAAATCTTTAGGACCCATCAATCTGCAAGTGTTTTTTGAAAGTCTAGTCCTCAAGGGTGAGACGGAAGAGGATTACAATGCACCGTGTCCCCACAATTGAACTTTCAGCCTCGCTGAGAAGATAGGCCATCACCCCCACCAGTGAAAAATTTGTGTTCAAGGCACGTGTATTACATAACTTTACCGAAAAGATGCACCAAAAATGTTAAATAATTTTGGGAACAAAAAATATACTTCTTCTCCTCCAGCCCTGGCACAACCCTTTTCATTTGCGTATTTGCATATTTGCCATATGTGGCCATGCACAAGAAAGAAATATGCAAAAACAGTGTTTCAACTCTGCCGTGATCTCCCCACGGTTCTTCCTTTGTTCCTCCTGTGGCGTGGGAAGGTGGTACACAGTATGTTTGGAAGCTTATGAACCGATTTTTATAATTTTAGCACTGTAACAGTTAAGAAAGTGATTCTCATATCTTCCCGCACCCATGACCTTGTCATTTACGTCTCAGCTCAAATGGTGTCTCATTGGAGAGACCTTTCCTGACAACGCCATCGAATACAGCGCTCGAACCTGTCATGGTCACATTATACTATTTAATTTTCCTCACAGCCCTTATTTCAGTATGAAATTCCTTTTTCCCATGTATGTGTTTGCTTGAGTATTCTCTTGTAGCCCACATTGGAAACGAAATGTCAGAGGAGGAAGCTTATCTGCTTTCACAGCTACACACCCCAAGTGCTTAGAACAGCACTTAGCATATAATAGGACCCCCTTTAACACTTGAGACTCGGTTCATGAAATACAAACTATCAGTCTTTAGTCTAATTCATAATTAATATTACTCATAGAAAAAAACATAAAACAAAATTGACAATGACTAAAACTTGCACACAGTAAAATTTATTATACATGAAAAATTGACTAAAGAATCAATCTTGGTAGCATGGAAAATTCAAAAATTGATCTGAGAAAAAAGTACTTTGTTGAAACAATTGACACACAAAAAACAGACAATGTCTTAAACTGCATATGGAAAAATTTGCCCTTGACTAAAAAGTGACAGAAGAGCCAAATTTTCTAAACAAAATCTGTATCTATAAAATTTGACCCTGGACAACTAGACTTGGTGGAAGTAACAGTCATAAAAGAAAACTCGTAATAGCAGAAGATATAATAGGTAACATTTGATATGTTTGGGGGGGAAAAAAGCCTGATGGATAAATCAAATTTTCATCATAAAATTCATGAGAAAGAATTGATTTTGAGAAAAATAATTTTAGTGAAATGAAAATGAAAAAAATGGAAACTGAATTGTTTATATAGAAACATTGATCAAATAATGCAAGTGGCTTAATGTAGTTTGATTCAAAAAATTCCTTCTTGGCAATGGTAAAATAATTCTGATTAAAATGATTGTGTTTATAAACATGGAGTCAATATATTCTTATGGTCAAAATGGTGGGATAACAACTTTTTACAATCTGCCCATAAATACAGCAATATAAATAATAAACCACCAAACTGTGAATCATAAACAGTCATAAAATAGGCCAGTGTATAATGTTCTGAGAATGAAAAAAAAATCATTATAAATTGTCAGGAGAGTCTCCTCAGAAAGCAGGGCAGCCACTAACCAGCTGGACAGGCTTGGGAAAATCACTCCGCTCTCCTAGGTCTTGGACATATTCAACAAGAGTTTGAGCCACAAATTAAGATTGAAGTCAACTATAGAGTGCTAAGAGAAAGTGTGGGTTACTGAGAATGGGAGCAGAAATACTAACAGGATATCTTGGGCTCACCTTTAGCGGCTACCTGCATTCAGGGGATAGGAAGATGACAACGCACTGGAAAAGGAGGCAGAGAAGGAGCAAATCAATAAGAGAATAGAGTAATGCAATGGAAGACGGCCTGAGCGTATTCGAAAGGAGACAATCAAATGCTACGGGGAGATAATGGTCAAGAACAAAAAGGAAGCTCTTAAATTTGTCTAGAAGGCCAACTTTAAAATGGAGGCCATGGGGCGCCTGGGTGGCACAGCGGTTAAGCGTCTGCCTTCGGCTCAGGGCGTGATCCCGGCGTTATGGGATCGAGCCCCACATCAGTCTCATCCGCTATGAGCCTGCTTCTTCCTCTCCCACTCCCCCTGCTTGTGTTTCCTCTCTCGCTGGCTGTCTCTATCTCTGTCAAATAAATAAATAAAATCTTAAAAAAAAAAATAAATAAATAAAATAAAATAAAATGGAGGCCATGGTGTTGGGACACCATAGGAGGCGGTGGTCATTGAGAATAAGAGAATGCTGGGAGCTTGAAGGGGAGGCCTCTGGTCAGAGCTTTTTAGTTTCCTGGTGACCATACCTGAACCTGAGCAAACATAGGCAATAGGGTAAATTCATTAGCTCGCTTGTTCAAACTGCACGTGGGGTCATAGGTGTGGTAGCTTCAGGTAGACCGTAACCAGGGACTGGAATACTGCGAGGACTCTTTCCCTTCTCCATCTCTGCTTCTGTGTGGGTTTTGGCTTCATTTTCTCCTCCTGCTTTTTATACTTGGCAGAGGAAATTATGGCTGATAGCTCTTACACCTCAGTGTTGCCAAAAAAAAAAAAGTTTCCTTAATTCCAATGCTAAAAATCCCAGGGCAGGGGCACCTGGGCGGCTTAGTCAGTGAAGCATTCAACTCTTGATTTTGGCTCAGCTCATGATTTCAGGGTCATGAGACTGAGCCCCACAATAGACTCTGGGCTGAGCATGGAGCCTGCTTAAGATTCTCTCCCTCCCTTTCCCTCTGCCCCCTTCACATGCTTTCTCTCTCTCTAAAATATATAGATATAGATAGATATATAGCTAGATAGATATAGATAGATATCTCTATGTATCCAAGGACAAGACTGGCCCGTCACTCTTGTCAAGGAAGTGGACCATTAAGAAGGCACAAGAGGACAAGATAGTTTCCAAGAGAGGAGAGATGACTGATTCTCAGAGCACAGGTTAAGCGTTACAGGATGGATAAAATGATATGTCCACTGCAAGCAGTTAGGAAATACAAATGCTTTCAAGATTAAGCCAAAGAACATGTCTAAAAGCAGAGAGGAACAGATGAAGTTGAGAAGGAAAAGAGGTAATAATAAAGGAAAGACAGATGGAGGAAGGTGAGAACCCCAAGGCTTCAGTACTTTCTTGATTTCTCTAATCTCTCACTCTTCTAGTTTGGTGATCCCACTGACCAGTTCTCTCGCTTGACTCCTAGTCCAGAGTTTATCTTCCCACTTTCTGATCCAGCCCTTAGTTCAGACTTCTCTTTCTCTGATGACTCTGCACATCTGAGAGATGCTGAGAGCCCCTTGGACCCTGCCTCCTCCCCAGCATGGGACTGAGAAGGCTGGGCAACAGACAGCTAGGTCTCTTGACTCAGAAGCAAAGATGGAGAGTTCAACTTTTGCAAAGAAGGGAGAATGGGCATCTTTCTCATAGACAAACTGGCAGAAATAAATAAATGGATACATTTCTGCAAAGACAGATTTAGGAAAGGAAGGAGACAGGTTATTGTAAAGGAAAGGGTGAATGGGGGTTTTGGGGGGGAATGGCCTCAATCTCCCGAGGAAAGGAGAAGTCAAGGCCATCTACTGCTAGGAGGGATGGCAATGTAGGAGCGTAAAGAGTCTATTAGTTCCCTAGGGCCGCCGGAACAAATCACTACAAACCAGGCAGCTTAACCAACAGAAATCTATTCTCTCACAGTTCTGGAGGCCAGAAGTCTGCAACGAAAGCGTCATTAGAGCCACATTTGCTCGGAAGACTCCAGAGGAGAATGCATCCTCACCCCTTCCAGCTTTTGGTGGCTGCTGGCATTCCTTACTTGCTGCCTTGGCCTTCGTATGGCCTTCTGTGTGTGCGTCGCATCTCCCTCGGTCTCATCCGTCATTGGGTCTAGGGCCCATCCAGATAATCCAGGATGATCTCATTCCAACATCCCTAATTTAATTACACCCTTTCCCCAAATAAGGTAACACTCACAGACTCAGGGATTAGAAGGGTGTGTATCTTTTTTAGGACCACCATGTGACCCATTATAAGGGGAGGGGAAAAAAAAAAGGTCTGGATTAGCTGACATAGAAAAGCAGGCTTGGAGCATGGAATAGAAGAATAAACGTGATTACTGAAAAGAGATGTTGGCCAAGTCGGAGTTGGACACATGAATTTTTCATAGGCCAAGACTGCATGATTTCCCAGCAGCTTTTGGCAGCCTGGAAGCGGGAGCTGAGCAAGCAGACAGCAGAGGTAACTCTGAATGGGGTGTTTATAGGTGGACTTAGCAGAGAGTTTAGGAGACGAAAGATCTTCTTTTTCGCACTTCCAGCTCTAGAATATGAGATGTCTGTTGATTTAAGCAAAATAATACATGTTAATTCATCTTGTAAATTGTAAAGCATTTAACCAAATAAGAAGGTATAATTTTTGTTTCCCTCACTCCTCCCTATACCTTATTCTTATATCTGAGATACAGTCTTACTAGCCAACTCTATATTTGTTCTTACCCCCCAAAGTCCCCCCAAAATAAAACTTTAAACAAAATCTCTCAAAACAAAATTTCAGTAAACCCAAACGTTTTTTTTTTCATGAATGATGCCTGCCATAAGCATAGAGTAAGTACCATAACGACCGATAAATGCTCCCAACCTCTCCCGGCTCTCCAAAACCCTGGTGGCAGAGTATCTGTCTAAAAAAAAAGTGTTAGAGACTTTTCATTTATTGTTGGGACCAGAGATAGTTCAAAAACCAAGCCTCTAGGTCATATTTCCAGGGCAACGCTCAATAGTTCCACGTCATTCTGGAAGGCTTGCTGGGGAAGCAAAAAAGCACAGGTTACTTCACAAGCTGCTAGAACTGTGGTTTTTAAAGTTCATTTTTCCTCTTTATCTTTTTCTGTCTTTTAAAAAACAGCAGCAGAGCTCTCTCCTCAAACAAAAATTTCTATCAAACAGATGAAAGTGGAGATGCCATGGTTGAGGTTTGGGAGGGGACCTCGGCACCTCCCCCAGCCAGCTTCCCCAGCACCCTAGTGTCTTTCCCCACAGGCCCCTCCTGTGGTGACCCCTGAGCACCTCTAAGAAATCTTTTCTGAGCAGCAGCACTGGTCCAGAGAACTTTGATGTCTTGACCACGGAGAGTCTGACTCAGACTGCACCTCCATAAATTAACTTTATTCCTTAAGTAGTAGACTCACCAAATATTTACATTGTGAGAGGCTTTAGTTAACAACCAGGCCAATTCTGTCCTTTTTGGCCAGTTCTGGGAATATTTAGCAATATCTAACTCAAATTCAATGGCTCCTTCCAACAGGAACATGGAACTTGTTTCTTCTCTCTGTGAACCTTTGCAAGAACACCATTAAAAAAATATCTGCTATAGAAGTTTCCAGGGTAAATGGTTCTATTTTCCTTAGTGTTGATATCTTACCATTCTTGAGAATGCCTACAAGCCCAATTAAGGTCTCTGAAGAAAGGGTAAGTATCAGGCCAGGCTGTCTTCTACTAATGGCCTCAGGTCCATCAAGCTACTTTCTGAAGCACACCCTCATCTCCTTCCCCTCCTCCCTCTTCAAGATCTTTAATCTTTACCAAACTTTTTTTCTTCTAATCTGAGGATATGTTTTTTTCTTTAAGCCTATTTATTTCTTAGCCATCTGACATGCCCAAGATAGTACAGCCCTCGCAAGATCTGTTTTTACTGCACTACAATTGGCAATTCTCCCTGCTTGAATAAACTTGTGCGCATTAAAAGTTTTAATAGAGGAGTGAGGATTGCAAGTAGGTGTTAATAGGGCAGGCCTCCAAAATGAGCCAAGTACAAAGGTATTTGGCAGAAGAAAAACAGTTCACTAACTTGAAATTGCAGATAAACAGCCAATGGAGCTAGATTCAAATGCATTTATTTGAGATAGGCATTCAGTAAAGTCCCTTAATACAAATCAAGAAATACCCATTCAGTACCTCTTATGTGAATGAAATTGTGCCAAGCTCGGTTATGGGGAGGGTGAGGTGGGGATGGGAATACGAAGATAAGTAAGGCAATTTCTTTTTTTAAAGAAAAGACCATGTAACTGGAAGGATTAGTCAATGAACCATAATGCAACGCAAAGAAGTTATTGAAGATAGATTTTGAATAGTGAGAAATGGATCATCCGAATGCGAAGAAGAGTGGCTATCAGTGTGTCAGTGAGAATGGAAAAGAGTAGAAGGTATTCAAGGCATGTTGCAAAGGATATACATAGATGGATAGACATAGATATAATTATGTCGAGATATAGATATAGTCTTAAACTGGCTGCAAGGAGTGAGGGAGAAAGATAAATCAAAGATAATGTCATGGGTTAAAGCTTATGAGAAAATAGAGCATCATTATCAAAAAAGGGTAACAAGGATAGCTATGAAATGATAAGTTCTGCTTTGGATGGGGAACGTTTAGGTGGTAAGAGATCAATGAAGGTACCGGTAATCAAGAAATTGGAAGAATGGGGTCTTGAGTTCACCCTAAGAGAAAACTTAGCTCAAATCATCTTCATACAGTGACTCACAAGGAAGAAGATGAGATCCTCAAAAATAAAGCAAAACAAAACAAAAACAAGGATAAAAACAGAAAGGGAAAAGGGATAAAGCACTACGGGAAGAAAATTTTCAGAAAAAAATAAAAAACCCACAAAAATACCCAAATTGGTGAAGAGGATAAGGAGGATGAGGATTGAGATCTTCCTGGGGCTCCTAGGGACTTTAATGACAGCTGTTTCAAGAGAATGGTGGGTTTTCCTTACCTCATTGTCCCTGTTTATTTGTAACTTCTGCTACCTTATAACTTGAGTTTGCAATGGCTTTGACTTGATCTCATGGCTTCTCTCTACGCAACTTTTCAGTTTCTTCTGCTGATTGCTTCCTTACTTTGCCAAAATGTTCCAATTTGAGTACCCTGCTCCCCAACAAGAATTCATCTGGGTTATGTGTGGGCATCACAATTTGTTGGCCAACCTATGGACCAGGGCCCGCAGGTCAAGTGCTGCTTCTGATCCAACTGTCTGTAACGAGGGGAATGGCATCCCCATCACCAGTGTAGGGCTGTCCCTTCAGCAAGAGATGGGGTGAGGTCAGCACCAGAAGTGACATCTCTAGATTATTATGTCCACAATATAACACTTAATGCCAAAACGTAAGGATTCAAACTCTAATTTGCTCCTGGAATTTTAAATAGTATCTACCAGGGAAGAAAGGTTCTCTTTATACTAGCATCTAATTAGTTCATAGGTCAATATTAATAAGCCTTTACATTTGCTTAGCAATTTAAACTTTTCAAATGCCTTTGTAAAATATTATTCTGAGAGGGTTCAGAGACAGAAGGGCATGTATAAACATACTCTACAAAGGCAAATACTTTATAGTTTCATTTTATGCAAATAAATTAATAAAAAAGTATATGAAGACTTTGTCTAAACAATGCCCCATGGCAAATTGTCACAGTTATGGGCGCTTAACAAAACAATACAATCTATCCACCTCCTTAATTCTGTAGCTTTAATGGCACATCTAGCACTTTTGCAAGTGAACAACAACCATTATTAGCTTGAAGGCCAAAAAATTAGCCTCTCCAAGTATCATTGTTGCTATAGAGATTGATATTAGGTCATAAGGGTCCATGTCCTTTCCTCTGGATTTGGTACCCTAGAGGTGGTGGTGGAAGTGGGAGGAAATTCCAGGCCCACACCGAACAAATCAATCCAGTTCAAACATAGTCGGTTGTCTGAGATCCACAGTAACAATGAGAAGATGGCGGCGTCATGGCTGAGTTGAGGTCATACCATTGCATACGGGCACAGCTGGACAAAAATTCCTACCTCTTCAGTCTCAGCCCAGTAAGGACTCTTTCTAGTGCTCCATCATTGAATAAGGAAGGTGATATTAGAAGACGGAGCAAGAGGAGTGGAAAGAAAGAAATATTTTCACTTCTGATCCACCACCGTCTTCTTCATTAGTCACCACTCTCCACCTAATTTTTTAAGCCAGAAACATTTCCCTTTTTCTCTGCCCGTCCACCAACAATATGCAATAAATCACTAAGTTCTGTCAGCTGACCTCCCAAATATGTCTGGAATACATTCTCTTTTTCCTGTCTTCACTGTCATCACCTTAGTCCAAGCCACCATTATCTCTCACTTTGACTACTGTAAAAGCTTTCCAATTGGTCTCCCTACTTCAGCACTAGCCTCCTACAGTCCATTCGTAACAGACTGGCCAGAGTAATCTTTTTAAACAAAAATTATATCTCATTTTCCCCCATGTTAAATTCTTCACTGGCTTCTAGTGTCATTTAGATAAAACCCAAACACCTTGCTCAGGCTCTGCAGGGCGTCTTGGCAACTCCACCAAGATCACTCACTCTCCTGCTCATTGACAACTCCAGGCACACCAGCCTTCTGACAATTCCTAGGATGTGCCACGCTCCTCCTGCCTCACAACCATCGAGCAGGCTCTCCCATCTGCCTTGATGGCCCTTCCGCAGGTCCTTGCCTATCTGGCTCCTTTTCAACCTTCAGATCTCCTTCTCATGAGAGGCTGCTCCATGACAACCCAATTTAAGTAGCCACCTACTTCCCCCCCAGTTACTTTCTCCTACATCACTCTTTATTTCTTTCCTAGAGATTATCACTACATGTACCCATTTTAAATATATACAGTTATTTATTGGCTCTCCCTCTTTGCCATATGACCTCCATGAAAGCAAGAATCTCATTTGTACTTTTGTCACTGCAGCCTCAGGGCCAAGCCCGATGCTTGGCATACAGCTTATCATGTCAATTCCACCTCCAACATACATCTGAAATGCGTACTCTCTTCCCTGTCTCCACTGGAGCTATTCTGGTCCAAGCTACCATTATCTTTTCCTTGGACTAATGCAATAACCTCCCAATTGGTCTTCCTGCTTCAACTCTAGCCCAGCACTCAAATATTTATGATGAAATAAATAAGCATATCATTGTGGGAATAATAATATCTAAAAGAAATGGAAATCTGGACCCTGGAGGAAAATCACTTCATTTTTTTCCCAAGCCCTGAAAGAACATCAAACAATTCTCACCAGGTTTCGATACTTGAGTGATAGAATATGAGCCATTTTATTCAAGCTCAGGCACAGCACAGCGGAAGAACAGCATGGAGAACAGAGAGCATTCCGTTTTTCTATCTATGAGCTACTATTCTAGTCACATACATGGAACTTCTAGGCTCCAAAGGATGAAGCAAAAGGAAAAAACTCAACCGCAAACACCCATAAAAGTAATCATAACTTAAAAAGACCTTCACAATCTCAACCCTGACCCTGACCACATCAGAAAGGACTAATCTGGAGGCTTTTCTCTAATGCGTATACCTATGAGGTTGCGGGTGTTGTAGATCCCAGAAAGAAAATAGGAGCACTGTTAATTAAAGAGATAGCTCAAAAGCTTTCATTACCCCTTTGAACTAGTACTAAGAGGACTGTAGTTTCCTATTCCATTTCCCCACCAGCCCCAGAAATGGTTCTTAGCCAAGAGGTGACGGAGTAGAACAAAGGAAATGCGCAACCCCTCTTGCCAGGATGCCACTTTAATCACGCCGGGGCTATTGTACAGTTTTAACTTGAATCCCACTGATTTCAAGACACCCCAGGCGCTATCCATAATACATGTCACACAGAAAGTGTAAATGTGTGTACACATGGACTGGGGCAGCTGGCTGGTTGTGTTTGAGGTTGTGGGTGCTTGAAACTGGTGTGGCCAGGGCAACAAGCACCCGCTCCTTGCCTCATTGGAAGTGACGTGGAGGAGAAATCGTCCTGAAGTGACAGAAATAATTATGTAATTTTGTCTAGAACTGACCAAAAAATGCATGTGAATGGCACAAAGCCATTAAGGCTGCCCCCCTCCAAGCTGGCCCCAGGCAGTGGCCCCAGGTTGAAAATTCGACAGCTAGCCTAGTGAATGCTAGCACCATCTCGATAGCACATGCCCCTTCTCCATTCCTCACCACCTCCCAGGTTAATTCTGCGTGGTTCTGTGATGTGGCCTCTGGATGTCCAGAGGTAGTATTCTAGAGATCACCAGCTAGTTTCATTTTGGTTGTCTCGCCATCCCCCGCATAGCTTTGTGGGCTGGCCTTGACCTGAAATCCATCCCCATAGTGAAACCTCAGAGCTTAATCCACTAAGTCGGGCTGGCTTTGAGCCCCAGAGAAAATGGGATTTCTATAAAATGTTCACTTTAAAGAGAGATTTGCTCCCTTCACAGCTCCTTTTCTGCGTCACACACCATTAACTCACAAAACGCTGGCTATCGTCTGAGGCAGAGACTCAAGCTGGTTATGCATAAAGGGGCGAACTCCCGCATTTGCTATATCTCTTAATGAGGCGCCATTCGATTCTCACATGCTGGGGTTTTCTGCCTCAGAATCTACATCACAAAACACAACGGTGTGCTCACTTTCGTACCCCCCCCCGAGTATCATAATTTGACACAGCGACAAAAAACATGGAGATTCCATGGTGATTTTGATTCCCCACCATTTCTCAATGTTGCAGAAGCTTCAGGAAGGCTCAGCTCACAGCCCAGCACGAATGCACATGCTGAACCAGGAGCCTATGCATTCTTCATGGGGAGTTTATGCCACACACCAAAATTCCCAAAAGCATTTCTGAAACACCACTGTCTTGACGTTGGTGGAGCCTTCCTTGCTACTCAGGAGTGTGGTGGTTATTCCGTTCATCACCTCCACCCATTCATTCTCCGCTATTCTCTGTCCTCCCTGTGCCCAAGCGGTGTGACCCCTTGTGGACGGCATCACCCAGGCTCCTTGCCAAGGAGAGGCCTGGCAGAGAAGGTCATCAGTGGGGAGAGAGGGAGGTCAGGGTAGTCCTTCCTTTACTCCTCAGCTTTGGTGTTTGGCCGCCTGAGTAGCTGTGTTTCTCCAGAATTAAAAATACACACTAGGAAATCCCTCCTCATAGGCTCCAACTCTTACTTAGTTCTTGTACTAACATTTCCTCTCCTTGCCCTTCTGTCATCCTTGTGCCTCACCATCTTTTAATTGTCCCTTAATTCTGCCCATACCTATGCATATAGTCCCTCCATTAAGGGATCTTCCCTTGAACCTCTGTGCCAATTCTGTTTCGCCTGATGCAGGTAGACCCACCTGTTTGGGCTGAAAGACCCATTCCTGCCCCCAGAATCCTGGTTTTAATACTCAGAGAATTCTGCCTCAAGTCACTCTTGCTACCTATCTGGTCTGTTCTTGGGTCTTTGCCCTAGTAAATCATCTCTGCATCCCTCAGAGATCATGTGATGGCCCCGTTCTGTAAACCAAATGTGTGTCTTGTGATCTTTGGCCCGGTTCCTGGCCTGGACACCTTGCCTGATACCCAAGACCTTCTAGAACTGGAACCCTGTTTTCATCTGGATAATTCCTCCTGCCCTAAACTCTGGCACCTGAATTCTTGCTGAAAGTTATTCTTCTCGGCATGCTCACTTAGTTACCTAAACAGTACCTGCTTTTTGTTTCCTTTCTGCTTTGTTTTATTACTATCGATTGTGTATCCATTAAGACAATGGCTTGCCATTTCAACCAGGATAACCACCTATTATTTTTGTGATATTCTCCAGATAGCATTTCTTAACTGTTTCCACTGGACTTCCAACCCCAGATCTGCCACCTAGGATCAGAAGTCTCCTCTCATGTGCCAGGACAACCACTGATTTTCCCCCATATTTTTTAGATACTATGTCCAAACTGCTGTTTGATCAATTAATGACAACTCACCACAATCTAATTGAACACGCATCTAAGTACCAACCAGTCAATGACAGTCCCAAACTTTTGAGGGTCAACTAATTAGAAGTAGAGTCACTCCAGTGACAGCTCGGAAACCTAGCCAGTCAACAAGCCTTGCTTCCCCAAGACATACTTTTCAGTTTGATGTCAACCAGCTACAACTTGTCACCAACATAATCCCAGAACAATCCTTGACCCCAAACCCTGTTAAGATCAGCAGGCTACTTTGCTCAGAGAGATTATGGCTAACCAGTATGCTCTTTCTTATTTAAGTAATAAATTCAGCTTTTTGTTTCACTTATTGAATGCTGATACCTTCCTTTCACAATATAGAATAACACCTTTTAGCGACCTAAGAACAGAAGTAACCTTCCTTAGCTTGGTAGCAGAAATGTGCTAGGTCTGTAGCAATATCATACTGAATGGTGACATGGTACTGGTGGCTCCATTAAAGGCAGAAACAAGGTTGCCTGCCCCCCCACCCTATGGTTTCAGTGTGAAAGGTAATGCCAGGCCAGTAAAATAAGACAAAGAAATAACGAATAAATATTGAAATTGGCATGATTTGCCAGGAAACGATTGTTGACCAAGAAAGTCCAAGCTACTCAACTTACAACCTGTTTAGAACCCGAACGAAAGTTTAGTGAGGTGGTCAGATACAAGCTCAACACCATACCAGCAACATTGTCTGCTGATCTTCGGTGCGTGCTTGTAATGTGCTGGACACTCTGCTAAGTGCTTTGCAGGTTTCATTTAATCCAATACTCACAATAACCCCTGAAGTGAGTACTATTACGCTCCTTATTTAAGATGTGAGATACAGTAAGGTTGAGTAAATTGCCAAGAACAGCCAGCTTACACGTGATAAGTCCGAGATTTGCACGCAAGCAAACCGGTATCGGAAATCGTGTTCTTCACCACGGGATTATGGGATTATGTTGGTTACAGTGGTCTCCAAGATTTTTATTCATGGACCCCATGAGTAAAAAAACACCGAGCAAACATCTGCACTATATGTATATTTTTTATTTTTAAATTATATATATGTGATAAAACAAATAAAAGAAACATTTAAAGAAAAAGATAAAGACGGACCAAACAATATTTTCAAATAAATTTTATTTTACTAGCAGCTAAAAATATCCCTTTAACTCTCTCTGAATTAGTACAGTAATGTGACAGAATAGGTCTTTTGATTTTTTTTAGCTGTACAGCATTGATACTTAGAGTCAGACCCTTTGTTTGCTCTATCACCAAGGCTCAGTATCTTTGTCACAGCAGGTAACATCTATGAAAATAATTGAATTGGGAAAGCTGAAAAAGACAGACTTTTGATTTACATATGTTATTTGCATGGCTTAAAAATAAGAGAATATTCATTTAGTATTGATATAATTAAAGATTTTTTTTAACCCAACCTTCAGTTGATTCCTGTTAATCTTCACGTAAAGACAGACATCCTTGCGTGATCTGGCCCTGATTGCCACTAGTCTCAACGGACTATTTCAGCCTCTCTTACTCTGCTTTTCATTGGCAGTGGCCTGCAATTCCTTCAACAGGCTATTCCTGCATGCTCTCCCTGTTTTAAGGATTTCACCTATGGTCTTCCTCCTGCAAGTTTTTTTCTGCCTGACCTCACAGGTCCCCCCGGCTCTTCCTTATCCCTCAGACAAATCACTTCTCTAGGAAAGCCTTCCTTGGCCCATCAGTAGGGATCAGACCTCTGTCATGGCTCCCTTCACTTAGCACAGATTATAGCCATACTCTGTGTGATATATATGTGTCTTTCCCATAAAATACTAAGTCCTGCCAGGCAAGGACCATCTGTTTTGTTCACCATCGTATCTTCAGACTCTAGCACAATGCTTGAGCATATGGTAGGTTTTCAACACACACTTGAATTCATGGTGTCTTGAATTCATTCCTATTTGTGATGCTAGCCTGGACATGGGAGGGTTAATAAAACATTCCTAAGTCAGCTCCCTTCCCAGGATGCTTGTGGAGGCATTCGCAGGCTCCCGCCCATCCCTGGAAGCTGGCTAGCTGCTGTGTGCTTCTGATGCTGGCTTTCCTCTATTCCAAGTGCCATGCATCGAGGTGGCAAGACAATAACCCACTTTGGCAGCTTGGGTCTTAGATTGCATAAGGGAAGCATGGGTCAAGGACTCACCAATATATGAGAGGTATGAGCATGTTACCTGCTGTGTCAAAAGAAACCGAACTTGCAAAATATATAACTATACTGAACTTGGTGATAAAGCATATTTTAAATACATAAACTTGCTCGATTGGAGCTGAGTTTGCTTTCCCCTAAGAGCAGTGCCCCACATGACTTGGACAAAGGTAGTGTATTTAGGAGATAGTGACAGAAGTAGAAGCAAAGGAGCAGGGGGAGTGAGACACCCGGGGAAAAGCCAATATGAAGTTGCTTTATCAAGGTTGCCACTGGAGGCAACGCGACTTCCAGCTGGCTAGGGGTTCTGGGCAGTGTGAAGAATGCCCCTCAAAATGTCGGTCAAGGGACAGAGATGGCATTTCTCCGCAGGCTTTCACCCCACGCTTGGTTAAGAGTAACCCCACGGGCATGAACTCCCCTGTCCTTCAGACCTCAGCCTGAGCGCCCCCCACAGACCTTCCCCGTGATGGTAATAGACGAGCAGTGAACAAGGGGCTCTGATTTGTAATCGTACCCAGCCACCAGGAAGGAAACTTCTAGTGCAGCACATTTCATGCAATAATCAGGAATTCAGAATAGGAAATGCAGACACTAGATGAAGACACTCTGTCTGTGATGACGATCATGGCTTTGCTCAAATTGACAATTTGAGTTGGCAGTGCGGATGACTACAGAGCAGGCTGCCCAGAGTTTCTCACTGAGATGCGCTGATTTTTGTCCTCCCGTGAGCCTCTTGACTTCTTTTTCCTTCTTTATTGGAGGGAGTGACCATTTGCAAGCAGGAGGAATGGAGAGAGGCTATTTCTTGCCCAGATTTTTTATTCTTCGTGTGTAACCGCACGCTGTTCGATGACAGACGCCACCGAAGGGGAGTGTGAACATGGAGCCAGGCTTTAAGAATCACTCACCTTGTGGTTAAGCGGCTCCCACCTGTAGCTCTGTTCCTCCCTGCCTCCCTTACCCCCCACACCCCCCGGCCCCTACGCAGCCTGATTGCAAAGGCAGCAGAACAATCGAACAGTCAGATGGAAAGGCCACCTGATGGCACTTGGGGTCCTTCCTTTCCACTGCATGGCTGGGCTGGGCTCCACCAGCTCGTACTGCCACCGCCCTCACCCTCGTCTCCCACCCCACCTCCCCAGAGACCGCTTTAGCCCCAAGGGACCAGGAGCCCTTCAGCAAACCAGGCCACAACCTCTTGGCGTTTGCCGACACTTCCAGAGAGCTCTGTCTTAGTCTCTTGTCCCACTCATAGGACAAGGATTAAAAATCACAACCCACCCCTTCCCCTCAGGTGATTAATGTACTTGGGCCTTTCTGCAAGTGCAGAGCGCTCTTCCCTCAGGCACAACATTTGATAAAGAAATGAATCCTTGACATTATTAATTCCCTGGGCTGAGATTTTGTTTAATAACTGTTCTGTCAGTGATAGATCTGAAGAGGTAGTGTGTGCGTGTGTGCGTGCGTGTGTGTGTGTGTGTGAGAGAGAGAGAGAGATGATAGGAGGAGAGTGGGGGAGAAAAGGGAGGATAATTTGATTGTGGCCTAAAGATTAGGCAGGCTGGCATTACAAAGCCCCTCTTTCTCCAGACCCGAGCACCAGTGTGACAGATCACTGCCGTCTCCCCCTCCCACCTCTCTGTCTGATTAGACCCAAGCCAGCCAATCACAGTGCATGATTTGGGAAATATTTCCTCCTTGACATTCTGGAGAACAATCCCTTGCTGAGGAAAAAAATACATTATAAAATAAATGGAAAAGCATCAATCAGCTGGGAAATGTATTCTACTGGTTGGAGGCAAGTGATGTTTTTATTTAAATGGGACTGAAGGTGGTGAAGTTTGATTTTTTACTAAGATACCCGAGCAGAGAAGGCAAGTATTTGCATATCCACTATTACCTGTCCCCCCAGATGGTCGTTTCATACCGCAAGATGGACCAGTAGACAGTTCTCAGTGAGGCAGGCTTCACGTGGCGGCCAGTAAATTATTCGTCCAATTCGGTGTGCTTTGGATACGAGTACGGAAGCAATTTCATTGCCAACGGAGTGTTGCTTTTTTCTTCCTCTCTCTGTCTCTCTCTCTCTCTCACATACACACATGCCTTCTTCAGATGAAAAAATGGTCAAATTGCAGAAGAGGAAACCTTTTCCCTTTTGGAATGCACCTCAGGCCGGGTATTAGCGATTGGCTGGCAAGCTTGCGTAGGGGAGAGGAAGCAGGCCTGGCCGCTAAACCCTCCAGGATGGGATGGGGTCTGCCTCCACCAGACCTGCTTGATGAGGCCCCGAAGCATTTCTCAGCCCGTCCCTCCCCTTCCCCTCCTTCGCTTCTCATGGCATCACCTTCTACCGTCCTCCTGTCCCCAAAGATAAAGAAATGGTTATGTTTGTATGACTCAGAGGTCTGTGAACTCAATCCGGAGGGTAAATAACTCACTGAATGACTGAGATATGTCATTTCCAGGCTATACAAATAATTCACTGCCGCACCTTTTCCTAATGGGGCCTCGCGGCCTGGTGCTTTCATGTCTGTCTGCGGCAGCCCCGCAGCCACTGCTAGGCCCCAGCTCCACGGTGCCCACAGGCTGAAGAGGACAGGCTCGAACCACTCCGAAGGACGTCTGTCTCCTCCTGGATGTTGGCAAAATATATCCTTGTATATATTTCTTCCCATTTGTGAAACACCAACACACCTACAGAGACTTTTTTTCATGAATTAATAACAAAATACAAAGATGCTACAGTTTTTCTTTTCCTTTCTCAGTGAAAGGACAGAAACTTCCACAACAGAATTATGGGTATTAAGTTTAACCTGAACTGGTTCTGGGCGAAATAGTGAGGAAAACTAAACTGATGATCAGTGACTTTTCCCTGTCTTTCTCATCTTCCATTCTGTCACCTCCTTCCCCCCAACCCAGCCTCACCCCTGCGCACGTGCGCACAGACACACAGACACACACACACACACACACAGACACACACACACACACACACACACTGGCAAACACCCGGTTCACTCCCAGTCACCCATTACAGCTCTCACACAACAGTCCCTTTTGTGACCTCGCTGAGGTCTGCCACCTCCTAGGACAATGCAGAGGCCCGACCTTACAGAGGCCTTTCATCCGCCGGAAGTCCACTCAGGTATCTCTTCGGTTACATCTGCTTTCCAAGCCCTAGACCAGCAAAGATTCTGTCTCCAGCTACCTGAAATCCATCCAGACTCTACTTCCAAAGTTCCAAGTTTCCCCTCAGCACCAACCCTCAATATAGCTCAATATCTCCTCAATTTTTTAGGCAAAAAAATGTTTTGTTATTTTTTATCTACTTATTTTCCCAGCCAAGCTCTGAGTTCCACTAAAGGCAAGACCCATGTCTGCAATCAGACCGAGCACACACACTCCATCCAAAACTGTTTCATGGCACAGAGCCAGTGCTTTGTAAATCTTTGCTATGAAATCTTAGCAATTGCCAGTCCTATGAGAGCCCCAGGAAGAAGATATTTGGAGGCAGACAAGAGTTTGAAATAAATTAAAAAATAAAAAATAAAAAGAAGGCATTACCATTTGGCAAGTTCCGTAACCATTCTGATGCTTGGTATTCTCGCATGTTAAATGGTGCTAATAAGGCCTTGCGCTGGGTGAGTGTGGGGATTCATAGGATGGGGTGTGTAAGGAGCGAGCAAAGTAGCCGGCACATGGTCTGCTCTCGATAAAATATGGTGAGTAGAAGTCACATCGTGTTGGCTTCTTTGTCCTCACGGGCTGGACTTGCTACCAACCCAGGACTTAGTTCACGGCTTGCTAGGGTGTGTCTCTGGGCTCACGTCAGTGTCCACGTCTCCCCCCATTTTCAGCATGACTCTCTGGTCCTGTTTTCCCATCCCCCCACTCTTCCCTTCTTCCCCTCCTAATTTTGCCTTTGCAAAGCAGTCACTCTAGCACTGTCCCTTCTTTCCAAGACACACAAGAAAAATGAAATATTTGGAAACCTTTCATTTTTGACATCAGTCTGGGGTATCAGACAGGCTTTCGGGGGACTGGCGCGAGGCTACCACAAGAGCCCCTGTACCTGGCAACCATCTCCCTGGCAACAGAGTTCCAATGGCCGATGCACGCTCCTTCTGAAGCTCTAACAGAGTTTTTGTTTCCAAAGCATACCTGCCTTTCCCACTTTGACTAATCAGCATCCCATCTTCCAGTGTGTGTTTAAGTGAAATAATAGATCACTGCTCAACCACACTTGAATGACAGAGGGGTCGGGTGACTCTCAAGAGGAAAAGGCAAACGACAAAATCTACAATGGATTTTGTTGAAAAAAAAAAAAAAGCTTATAAACCTCTCTTTCTCTCTCTGCCTGAAATCTTGTTTTAAAAAATGATCTTTTGACTCATGAACCATCCCCCCCTAGCTCACAAAGACTGTGGGGGTACGTCTCCACCTTTTTCAGCTTTTTTTCTCCCCTGCTTAAATACGCGAAACTCTCCAAATACAGCCCCTGCTTGGTTCTTAAAAGTAACACTTATGACAGTGTCCAATGTCACGTCTAAGTGATTCTTACGAAGCTGGTTTTTTGAGCTTCTGACAACTATTTTGGAATGTGCCTTTTGTTTTCTGGCAGGAAAGGTTAAAATGTATCTTCAAAGATAGGTTTCTCAGGTAAAGTTTTTTTTTTTCTCTCTCTCTCCTTTGGAATCTTTTCTCAGCCTTAGAAAGTTCTTCCAATTCTGTGACACCTGGAATTTGTCTGTGTCTCCTCTTTATCCTTTCGTGTCAGGACCAGAATTCTTGATTTATTCTAATACACCTAAGGTCCTCATCCACATTTGAGTAAGATATTTAAAACAAACAGAGATACTCCATTAAAATGTGTCATCTATTAGTTTCTGGCTGACTTTCTTCTCTAAATCCTTAAATACTTTTGAAAAGGTAAAATAAGGAAGTGGAACCAGTTCTGTCTTGTATTAAGTTCTAAATATTTAAATGGTAATTCTTGACTTTTAAGTCAAAATGGTATTCATTGTCTGGTAGGGAAGAATACAAAAGAAGCCATGTGTTTGATTTTATGTTATTAACATGTGCTGAAAATACATTTGCTTTTGTCTTGCACAAACTCATTTGAAAGATAATTAACAGAATGGATTGACACTGAATTTTCTTCTAGGCCTAAGGAAGAATACTAAATTGGGGGCAGCCTTATTAACAAGTAGGTCTTTCACGGAGTCCTAGAAGTCACCACTAGGTGGCACACTAGCACAACATGAAAAAAGGAATTGTGTCCCGGGGGGCCAACTCGCAGTCTCTGTTAATGCCTTGATTTTCCACTTACAGCAAGAAAATGCCATGGAAACTTTTGTTTTCCTCTTCGAAGGAAAGAGGGGGGGAGAGGGATGGGGGAGGCACCAAGCCCCCTTCCACTGTGTGTTGCGCGCTGCCCCTTAACCACATCTGGACATTATAAATCATTGTATTGTTGGAATCCAGCATTTTCTGATCTTAGCAACAGCCCCATTCTAAGCAAAAAAGAACCAGCATGTTCTGTTTAGCTTAAAAACAACTAAAACAGCAAAGGGAAGAAAGAAAATCGTTTTATAAAGGGGAAAACAATCAGTGGAGTTTATTTGGACGGCCAGTACAGGGCAAGCGACCTCCGAGCATACCATGTTGGTGGTTCCAGGCGTCGCTCAGTCCTTACCTGTAGCTTACTCTGCTTCTCATACGGGGAAGTGGCACCAAGGGCATCAGAGTTTCACCTTACCACCTCTGCTCTGCTCACAGCCTGCACTGACACCCCGCCCCCAGAGTCGTTGCCTTTTATTACTATTACTTTTTAATCGGGGCAATTGCTTGACATTCCACAGAACCTGCTTAGAAGAAGTACTGCAGTGCTGCCTTCGTGACCAAAATCCCCTCTGGGCACTGGAGCAGCTGCGTTCTAGCTCAGCTGAGTCTGATGCCTCAATCTGTCCGCCTCCCGCATTCCCGAGCTCCTGGATCTCCATACCAAGTACCTTCGGACCATGCGCACGAGGAGCCCTCTAATCTCATTAGATTTCTCATTTTCAGCCTAATACTGTCATGGCGCTGCGCACCAGTGCCCCAGATTAGTGGCTTGTCAGAATGGTGCCCCACTAATGAGCTAATCCAAATAATGCTCAAATCCCAAATCAGATTTAGGACGATCCAGTCTGGGTAGAATTAGGGAGAGCGAGAAATGCTGGCTGAAAGAACAAGCTTTTGTGTTCTTTGTTTTGCCTTCAAATAAAATAGGTGGAGTGCTGTCAAGCTCCGGAGTTTTTCCTTTGCACGACATTAACGTCCATCACCCAATTGGGAATAATAAACAGAAAAGAGTACATCTGTCTGGATCGGTATAAATTTACCTTAGAGGGTTAGAAAACACACAAACACACATATGCAAGCTTAATATATTCAGCAGATCCATGTCCTTCACAGCTTCTACTTTGCCTGACTTTCCTGTGAGCTTGGCCTTAAGACCTTAAAGACTTTGACTCTGATGTATTTCAACGGTGACTTTAGAATGTAGGGTTAGGTCAAAAAAATTTTTTTTTGTAACTTATTTGTTTCCTTATTTTCCCTCAGGGTAAAGCTGGGCTCCAGAAATCCCAAAATGTCTAATAGCAATGTTAAGGTCAGGCCCTTCACAAAGGAACTAGGAAAACAGAATGCAGTCAGAATCATTGTGGTTTCAGGTGTTCTTGAAAATGAAGCCCTGCCTTAAAAATGGATCCTTAAAATGGTTGTTTATTTCTGCACTTCTCTAGTCTTCACGGGAAATGAAAGAAATTACTTCTGTTGGCAAAAAGATGCCCTGAGTGGGCCAGTGCAGAACTCTGGGGCGGGCGGGTAAGCGGCCTTCCCTTATCCTCCCGGGCTCAGCAACTCTCAGGCCATCGCAGGGACGCTGTGCCTGCACCCGGCTGCAGCATCTTGAAGCCAAAGGACCATAGTTTGAGTTTTTAAGAGTCAAGTTCTGCATGGCAAGGTAGTTGGCCTTTGTGTTCTGACACACGTCCTCAGCCAACGCGACAGGGGAACGGTGGCCTCAGAATACACAGATGGACCCTTCTGTACTTGGACCTTCATCGGTGCTTTCCGTTCAGGTCCCAGGAGTCCATTCCCCAGGGTCTTCAGAAATGTGTCCAAATGATGCCCCCGTGGAGTGCTTCAGATTTCGTTTCTCCTCATTTGTTGCCCTTCCGTTTGACACTGTGTTCTGTTTTATAATTGCTAGCCTGCTTAGGGGATAAGCTAACGAAGGAAAGTTTGGTGTTCGAGCTTTGTGCCAAATGGAGTATTATTGTCTTGAAACTTAGAGGAGATTTCTTGCACTGATTTCGGAGTTAGTCACAAGCACTGAGAGACTGCCTGGAGCTCAGGGTCCTCGCCCCACGCCTACGTGAGTGATGACACTTGTTGCTCTCATTCCTTCCCTGCTCTCTCCTTTCTCGGCACTCTGAAGCATGTAGGATTATCCTTGTTTCCGCACCTTAGCTAGGCCAGTAGCCACGTCGGCCCACATCTGCTGGATGGGCAGTCAAGGAGATTGATCTCTCGATTTCCCGATTTGATAACAGAGGCAAAGATCGCCCACAGAAATGAAAACGTGTCTCCACAGAGACTGGTACCTGAATTTGCATAGCAGTTTTTTTCATAATAACCCCAAACTGGAAGTGGCCCAAATGTCTACCAAAGGGTGAGTGGGGAAACAGATTGTGGTATATTCACACAATGGAACACTACCCAGTGGTCAAAAGGAGCAGGTCGTAGAGAAATACAACCACACCGAAGAACCTGAAAGAGGCCGGACTCAAAAGGCTCTGTGATTCCATGCTCAGAAAAGTCTCAAAAAGGCAAAAATCATAATAACTGAAATCAGATCAGTGGTAGTCTGGGGCTGCAGGGAGGAGGCGTGGAGAGGGGGACAGACCACGAAGAGGCAAGAGGGAACCTTTTTGCGTAGATGGCAACGTCCTGAATGTTATTGTAGTGACAATTACACAAAACTGTCAGAACTCATCAAATTATACACGTAGAACAGATGCACTCTCTTGCACATAGATTACACCTCAATTAAGCAAATTTTTAAAATCCTTTTTGGATGGATACATTTTCAATTTTATAAAACTGCCATAAAAGGCAAACACAACAGCTAGAACGAGCCATTTTGTATGTTTCAAGTTTATCACATTAACTTTTTTGCTGTAGCTGAATTTAAAGACCAGAATGATGTCCTCTAATGACAAAGCAAGTCGGTCTAGGTAGCAATACCACCATATTTTGTCAAGCACCCACAGTCCTCCCCAGTTTCTTTATCCGGTGTGTAAACGGTGTGAACTTGTTCATATTAACTTATTACAAGTCGAATAATCACGTATCTGGTTTTTTTCGGTTAGCCACCCCAAGGTAACCACCTCATGCCATCTCCTCTCCTTGGCCTGCCTGGACGCTAATAACACTTGTAACCACAGTCTTCATCCTCGGCTTTCCTTAGGAACAGGGCGCAAATTGATGATCATTTTTCTTTGTGAATTATGACACGGACACATCGCCTCGCCCCTGGAAGACAGCAGCCCCTGCCAATCCTCTAGAACGGCCAGGAGAGAAATGAGAGGCCTGCTAGGGCCTATCTGCTTCCCTGCTGACTCTAATTACCCAGTCGGGAATTTTACAGTCCCTCCTTCCCACCCGCCCCCAAGTTGCGATGGTCGACTCTGCGCTCTGCAGACTTTGGCTGGTTCTTTCTTTTGTGTGCCCACTGCTGCCAAGTGCATTGGGCTCCTAATGAGGTTTGACACTAATGGAGCTGTGAGACAGTGTGATTATGGGTCCTCCCCCCATGCAGCACAGACCTGGCAGGAAATGACCCCAGACTCCGTGCCCTTCCCCTCCCCCCCGCCCCCGCCAATTCTGTGGAAATCATCTTCAGCAGCCAGCTGGAGCCCACCCCCCCTTCTCACTGCAGTTCCCTCTTCCCTCCATCATCCTGCAGGTGGCCGAAAATAACATTTTATGGCCTGACGCATGGTGGGTTGGTTGACAGCACTGGAGACCTTCTTTAATTCAGGGGGGCTGTGGAGCATGGAGGTGAGATTGGAAATGGGAACAGGGGCCCATAAAAACAAGGACTTTCCCAACTTGCTTTTAAAAAGCGTCCCGAGGAGGAAGGGATCTAGGGAAGTTACGGTTGTTTTCTATTAGATGCTTAACAACGTGTGTAAGTGGAGGTGATTTAAGAAAAAACAACATGTGCTTCTGTAATTTCCATGTTGTGTGTGGTACAGGTGTAAGGGACTGGCGCTGACTATTGAGCTGTGAGCTAATTATAGTCAGAAACAGCTGTTGTCCTCTAATGAGGAGACAGAGCCACCAGCCACCGCCCCACTAGGAAGCCAGAGGAAGCCTGTTGCAGGCTTTTTGTGGACGGCTTATTCCTTACAAAATATTCCCTGCCACACACTTGGTCACTGGCCCGTTCTCACAGCCACTCCAGCAGGTGATAAGTAATTTTCACCTCACTGTGTCTGGAGAGAGGGATATGTCCCCATTTTATTAACCTCCATGCTCCTTTTATTTTTATCCCCCAGAAGGGTGTCATTCCTGACCCCCAGCCGTGCATTACCGGGAGGGGTGCCCCTTCTCCATCCCCCTTTGATTTCCTCCAGTCCATTCCCATTTTTCCGTGTTTCCAGAGCAATCAGATATTCCCAGAGCTGTCAACTATTCATCATGTGATGGAAGTGCTTACCTAGACCACATTTTCTGTTTCTTGGTGCTGCAGTTTTCTCCCCACAGTCCCTTAAATGTGACCAAACGTCTTTTTAATGCCGCGGAATGTGGAGCCCAGACAGTCTGTTGGTGGTGAGAAATGCGACTTCCCATTTAGACCGCGTTCCCAAACAAATAGGGGAAGTGTTGGTTGAAAATGTTATTTTTTGTTAAATGTTAATAAAATCCAATGTTCGCGTGGACCCAAGTATTTAGAACACGTTAAACCTCAAAACCTTGCAAGGAAGGCAGGAGTCAGAATCCAAAGAAGCTGAAGAAGCAGGTGCTGGCGCCCTGACTCAAAGCCCACAAATGCTCCTTTCTAACCAATGACGAGCAGGAGATTTAAAGTGACCATCCCCCCCATCACCGTGTATAAAGTATTATTTACTGCACCATTGAATTAAAAACAAGGGCTCGCTATAGCAACCATCCTAACAAGAGGCACTATTCACAGGCTGCCTTGGGAGCCCAGGTCCAGGGGCCCATGAAGCACTTTTCTGAAAGCACTTGTGGGCAAACGGGTGGCATATGCGTCTTTTATAGCATGTACAAGGCAGGGCTTGTACCATAAAAGGTTTCTCTGCAGACTGTATTGCTTTTGGAAGGGCAAGGGGAGCTCCAGCAGCTCTGTTTTTCTGTAGTTTAGGATTAGTGGAAATTTAATTGAAAATAAAACACAGAGCAACTGTAGTGGCTTCTGAAAGAAAGAACAAAGAGTTCTTCACTGAGCCAGCCCACCACATGGTGGTCGAGGGAGGTTGCTTGGGCCTCATCTGCTTGCTTCGGTGCAGCGTCCGGGGCTTGGGAACAAGCCACTTCATGATCGCCCACCCTGTGGCACCGTGTGTGACCCAAGCATTCCTGAAAGGACTCGAGGGCTCTCTGTGACACGGACAGAGAAGAGTGTGCTTAATGTATGCGTTGGTGTGTGTGTCCACTTAAGATGAATGTCTCATTTCTTCCTACCCCAGTACCCTTTTCTTATATCTTCCCCCGTACTTTCTAGTGCCTTCTTTGTCCACATCACATCTTAAAAATCTTTATTTCACTGCCATTTTATTATAACCTCAGGGAAGGCAATCTCCCCTCTCTCTTTTTCTCTCATCCTCTCTCTGTCCTTCTCTTACTCTCCTTCTCTCTCATTGAATTTTCGGGAAGACAGAGATACGAATTGCAACACACCATAGGCAAAGATTAAGTAAGAACGAAGGGCTGAGAACATTCCCCCCACCCCCAGAATACAGTGACCTGAGGTATCTGGTTAATCTGAGTGGCCCTCTTACAGCTTCCCAGGTGTTAGGGATGAGTTGGGTTTTTTTGTTTTTTGGTTTTTGTTTTTCCCCTGCTGTTGTTGTTATCCCTTTCTATCCCCCAGTAACAGCTTCTGGTGTGTTCTGGCATGAACTCCTCCAGTCCTGAGGCTCCATGTGAAGGTGACATCTGTCTAAGTGTCTCTTGCCCGCCTGTTTCCTTCTTTAGATGCCAAAGTTCACCTCTCAGTAATAGCGTTGCCTCCTGATTGTAGCTCGAAGTAAAAATATCCTCCGGCTTGTGATGTCTGGGGAACTAGGAGTCCAGGTCCCTAGTTCCTGGGTCAATTATCTTAGCTGCCTTGATTCAAAGTGGCTCTCTCCTAAGCATAGTGTTTTCATGAATCTGATGCTCAGTAGTTTAAACCCATACATTCAGGTGCTCTTACCCGATATAACTTCCACACCATTCAGAGACCATGTCAGAGCCTAGCATGGTGCTTTGTACATACCAATGTTAAATAAATGTTTTGCTATGAGGAATTCTACCAAACATTTAAAGAAGAATTAATACCTATTCTTCTGAAGAGTTTCCAAAAAAATAGAAATGAAAGGAAAACTTCCAAACTCATTCTATGAGGCCAGCCTTACCTTGATCCTAAAACCAGACAAAGACCCCACCAAAAAGGAGAATTACAGACCAATATCCCCGAAGAACATGGATGCAAAAATTCTCACCAAGATACCAGCCAATAGGATCCAACAGCACATTAAAAGGATTATTCACCTCGACCAAGAGGGATTTATTCTTGGGCTGTAAGGGTGATTCAACACCCGCAAATCAATCAACATGATACGCCACATTAATAAAAGAAAAGACAAGAACCATATGATCCTCTCAATAGATGCAGAAAAAGCACTTGACAACATACAGCATCCTTTCTTGATAAAAACTCTCTGCAGTGTAGGGATAGAAGGAACCTACCTCAATATCATAAAAGCCATACACGAAAAACCCACAGTAAATATCATCCTCAATGGGGGAAAAACTGAGAGCTTTCCCCTAAGGTCAAGAACATGAAGGGATGTCCACTCTCACCACCATTGTTCGACATAGGACTAGAAGCCCTAGCGTCCACGATCAGACAACAAAAAGAAATAAAAGTCATCTGAATCAACAAAGAAGTCAAACTCTCAATCTTCACAGATGACATGATACTCTATGTAGAAAACCCCAAAGACGCCACACAAAAATTGCTAGAACTCATACAGGAATTCAGCAATGTGGCAGGATATAAAATCAATGCACAGAAATCAGTTGCATTTCTATACACTAACAATGAAGCAGAAGAAAAGAGAAATGAAGGAATCAATCCCATTTACAATTGCACCAAAAACCATAAGCTACCTAGGAATAAACCTAACCAAAGAGGAATAAACCTAACCACAGAGGTACTCTGAAAACTATAAAATGCTTATGAAAGAAATTGAGGAAGACACAAAGAAATGGAAAAACTTTCCATGCTCATGGATTAGAAGAACAAATATTCCTAAAATGTCTACGCTGCCCAAAGCAATCTACGCATTCAATGGAATCCCTATCAAAATACCATCAACATTTTTCACAGAGCTGGGACAAACAATCCTAAAATTTGTTTGGAATCAGAAAAGACCTCAAATAGCCAAAGGAATGTTGAAAAAGAGAACCAAAGCTGGAGACATCACAATTTCAGACTTCAAGCTCTATTACAAAGCTGTAATCATCAAGACAGCATGGTCCTGGCACAAAAACAGACACATAGATCAATGGAACAGAATAGAGATCCCAGAAATGGACCCTCAATGGTCAACTAATCCTTGCCAGAGCAGGAAAGAATATCCAAAGAAAAAAAAAGACAGTCTCTTCAACAAAGGGTGTTGAGAAAGTTGAACAGCCACGTGCAGAAGAATGAAACTGGACTACTTTCTTACACCACACACAAAAGTAAACTCAAAATGGATGAAAGACCTTAACATGAGACAGGAATCCATCAAAATCCTAGAGGAGAACACAGGCAGCAACCTCTTTGACCTCAGCCATAGCAACTTCTTGCTAGACATGTCTTCAAAGGCAAGGGAAACAAAAGCAAAAATGAATCATTGGGACTTCATCAAGATAAAAAGCTTTTGCACAGCAAAGAAAGCAGTCAACAAAACCAAAAGGCAACCTACAGAATGGAGAAGATATTTGCAAATGTCTTAACAGATAAAGGGCTAGTATCCAAAATCTATAAAGAGCTTATCAAATTCAACACCCAATAAACAAAAAAATCCAGTCAAGAAATGGGCAGAAGATATGAACAGACATTTCTCCGAAAAAGACATACAAACAGCTAACAGACACATGGAAAAAGGCTCAACATCACTTGGCATCAGGGAAATAAAAATCAAAACCACAATGAGATACCACCTCACACTGGTCAGAATGGCTAAAATTAGCAAGTCAGGAAACAACAGATGCTGGCGAGGATGTGGAGAAAGGAGAACCCTCTGACACTGTTGGTGGGAAAGCAAGCTGGTGCAGCCACTCTGGAAACAGTATGGAAGTTCCTCAAAAACTTAAAAATAGAGCTACCCTATGACCCAGCAAATGCACTGCTGGGTACTTATCCAACAGAAACGAAGTGATTCTGAGGAACATATGCACCCCAATATTTATAACATCAGTGTCCATAACAGCCAAAATATGGAAAGAGCCCAGATGTCCATCGACAGATGAACAGATAAAGAAGAAAAGAGATGTAGTATATATGCACATATATGTGTATGTATGTGTGTAATGTTCCATTGTGTTCCATACACAATGGAATATAATGGAATATTACTTGGCCAACAAAAAGGTGAAACCTTGCCATTTGCAGCAGTGTGGATGGAACTAGAGGGTATTATGCTAAGCAAAATAAGTCAATCAGAGAAAGACAAATATCATATGATTTCACTCATATGTGGAATTTAAGAAACAAAACATGAGTATAGGGGAAGGGAAGGAAAAACAAAATAAGATGAAAACAGAGAGGGAGACAAATCAAAGAGACTCTTAGCTCTAGGAAACAAACTGAGGGTTGCTGGAGGGGAGGTGGGTGGGGGGAAGGGTACCTGGGTGACGGGCATGAAGGAGGGCACGTGATGCAATGAGCACTGGGTGTTATTTGCAACTGATGAATCACTAAATTCTACCTCTGAGGCTAATAATACACTATATGTTAATTAAATTGAATTTAAATTTTATAAAGTTTTGCTATGGATGAATGGATGGATAAATGAATAGATGAATAAATGAATGAATAGAAGGTTTGTTCTGTATTAGAAGATAGCAATTTGGTTTAGCATATTTGCTGATGAAAAAAGCAGCTTAAAACAATTTCCTGAAAGTACCAACGAACTCTAGCAAAGAGCTTATGTATAAAGAAAACTGATTTAACTTATACTTTTAAAATATTTTAATAGGGGGAAATAAGCAAAAATAGCACAGTGATGCATTCCTAATTTTGACAATCCTGCTTTTGGAGGGGCCCACAGGTTCTGCAGAGAATACAGGTCCACAACTCCTTATTCATAATTCCAAAATCCAAGGAGCTGTGATAAAGAAGAGTTTCTCTTAATTCCTTTGGCAGGACACCTCACCTGAACTGACATGAGGCTATTTACAGCTCTTGTTTATATTTTTTCTACCAAGTGTCGCTATCACACACACTTCTGCAGAAATATTAATGTTCGATTATAGGGAGCTCCAGACGTCTCTGGGGTGTTAAGTAATCGCTGGCATATTCACCATATTTTTCCCTTTCTAAAATCTAAAAAAATCTTGAATTTCAATACATACGGCCTCAAGGTTGAGAAAAGGGATCAGGACTCTGTATTAACAAAATGCTGCTTTCGCGTGTCCGAGTTTACTCAGTAACTTCAACAGCTTGCTAACAAGACAAGACACTCGGAGGTCTTGAATATTGTATATAAAAGATCGTAGTGCTTGAGACCTTACAGCTTTATATTCTTAAAGCATGAATTCTTCATACAGCAAATGTATCATGAGCACAGACCAAGCAGCTACATTATTATAGGCAAAGACCTCAGAGAAGATACTGCTGCCACTCTCGCTCTCAGGGGGCTCGGGCTCCTAAATAGTTTTACAAGCGGCACAAAAATTACTTACTGGAGACTCTAACACATGCTTTCATTTTTTGACCCATTTGAAGCTCTTTGTTTCTTTTCATTTTCCTCCATCAAGACTCACAAAAATCACAAAGTGATTTCTTAATTGCAAGCACACTAGCCCATACAGACTTCTAAAGCACGGGTCATTTTGTCACAATGGGGACTGTCCCAGTGCTTCTTCCGTGACCCAGCGTGGCTTGTCGACAAACAGCACCACTGATCTCTCAACACACAGACTGGGGACAGTCATTACTGGTGTGGGTTTGGATGAAAGAAATTTTGAAGTCACAGCTCAAGGCCATGTACCAGCCCTGGTACATTTCTGCTTCTAAAAAGCAGTTACTCCTGAATGCTATATGGGGTTGAAAAATTCAACTACTGGCATCAAATCTCAAGCTGCTCTTTCTAATCTGGGTGGGAAAAGAGGTGGGTGAGGGCCTGCCAGGTGTGTGTGTGTGTGTGTGTGTGTGTGTGTGTGTGTGTGAGCGGTGGGGGTGGTGGGTGGTCAGGAGACCAGCTCACTCAGCACATCTCAGACAAAAGCCTTGGTTTTGGTTTCATTTGCTCTGGCCTTCAGAGCCCAGCTTACTAATGGCTCTGTTAATGCAAAAGCTACAGTTTTCACCTATCAATAAAAACTGATGTTATGCAAATTATGTGATTGACAGGTGAACAGCCAACTTGCAGCCTGGGCCACTTGCGTTAGGAAGCATCGTGGCACGCTGCTTAAATGTGCAAAGCTTTGGATGAAGGCGACTTCAGTGCCTGTGTTGGGTCTAAATTAGGGAAGAGTTTTGCCATGAATTTAGATATTTTGCTGCACCGTGACCTGATGATCTTTTAAGGAAGTGGGTTGGCCAATGTGTTTTCTATGTACTTTCCTGGCAGCAATAAAAAGTCCCGCAGAACTTGCTAAGCAGGGTGAAAAGAACCAAGGGCTCATCTAAACTTCCACTTAGGGGACACATTTGGGTCTCCCCATTATGTCCCACCGAGTCTTTGTTAATGGGAATTTTGTTCCAGTCATGGGACCTTCACAGGCTGCTGGTACTCCTATCTCCAGGGGGACAAATTCTATTTCAAGAAAAATAGCACCTCTTCTCTTCCAACAGATCTGTCACCACTGCAGAGCTGGGAGGTGCTGCTCACAGCCCTGGGTGGGAAGGCAGCTCGCTGAGTCAGCCCTACAGAGTGTGAATGGGGTGCAGTCATTAGGGTGGTGACTTCCATGGGAAATGACCTGAAGAATTTCAGTAATGAAATTCCATGCAGGAGTCTTGAACGGCCCGCAAGTATCAATCCATTCTAGAGTCTGGGCTCAGAGCAAACTCTGTCAAGCATGAAGTCAAGTACTTTCAAAGCATGCTCTGACATGGCTTTAAACAAAGAAGAGCAAGTCTCTGCCTTAGACTTTTATTCATTCACACCAGATTCCAAGAAAGAGGACAGACTAATCCCCTTTGTTGATGCTGTCACAGTATTGGATTTCTGACCAGCCAAAGGTCACTCTGGTGACTTTGCAGGGGGTAGTCAATGAAGATTCCTGATTTGTGAAGCTTTGGAGGGAAAAGTGGGTGAGGATTTGTACAGAGGTGGTTTTTGCTTTTGTTTTTATTTTCCAGGAAGGTGGAAATCCAGAATTCTGCTACAAAATAAACTTGGTGACCAAAAGCAACCACAATAGAATAACAATCCTTTTTCTGGTTTTCTATATCCTATTTTCTTAATTGGGTGGGCGGGAGGGCTAATTTCCACAGGGAGCAAGTAGGTGGGCACAGGCTGCACAAATCCCATACTCGCAATCTTTGGCAGGGATGCGCACTGCCATTATGCCTTCTAAATGTCAGCTGAGGTAGAAGCCCGTTCCAGATCTGAGAGGTGCCAGACACCTGCTCCCTCGGCTCCAAAGCTCCAAGATGTGCTTCTGCTGGTAGGTCGCCCATACACAGCCCTTTCTCAACACACACGGATCCTCTGAACCCAGGGGCAGGATAGAATACCGAGTATGCTCAGAATTCCCTTCCTTCTCAACACCCATATTCCGCTCCTACGATGTGCTCTTCCCATAGGAGGCTGAGCTGGGTGTCTGTGCTTTCATTTGGTACCTAAGTTCTCAAAATCTCTGAAATGCTATCTTTTCTGTGGAAGGCTGTGACTTTTCAAAGAGCCAAATGCCACAATTAGGCGGTAGCAACTTTGAGAACCACCTTCATTACAAAACAGTTTATAACCTAGAAGGTAGCTATGCTGGTGAGCTGCCTCATGAAGGAAAGCAATAGGATTAATTTAATTGACAGTGATCACATTCCAGGTTATTTTCATTTCTTTTCATTCACAAGCAATTTTTCTAAATGGCTTTGTGCACCTTCTCTAAAATTGAGTGTGGGCGTAACTCTAAAATTCAAAGGACCCAATAATTTAAATACAGTTACCAGTAGTTTGGCACCCAGAGCTTTGTTTGTGGAATATGGATTCTTTGTGACTACCTCAGCTTCCAAATCCATCCAGTTAGGACCTAAGGCAATAATAGCTAACATTTATTGAGCATTTACCATGTACCAGACACCAATAGCTTAAGAGAATTTCCCCCATCCTCAAAGCAGCCCTATTAGGTAGGCAATGTTATTATTCCTATGTTACAGATGAAGAAAGTATGAGAGGTTAACTAACTTCTAAGTTCATATTGCTATATAGTAATCATAGCAATATTCATATAGCATTTACTTTGGGCCAGACACCCTTTTAAACGCTATGAGGCACATAACATGTATAAACATGTTAACTCACAGCAATCCTGAAGGTAGGCGGCGAAGGGGTTCAGAACAAGTCTCCCCAAAATGTGTCAAAATGTGTTGGACTATTTTGAGACGAAGGCAATCAAGACCCAGAAGACTCAAGAAAACTTTTACCTCTCCCTGCACTACCTAAAAGAATATAGATGGGGGACTGGCCCAGAAAGAAAACTATTACCAAGAGATTACTTTTTTATCTGAGTGACCTATCTAAATGGCAGGACAAACATCTAATTACCCAACATCTGCTTTTGTTCTTGTTCTATGAATCACTCCCTCCCCTTTGAAGCCCCACGTCCCTATCCCATTCCTTAGCCCAAGATGGCATCTAGGCCTCAAATGCCTGGCTTGTCCTTGGGGCTCCCGTGTGTGTGTGTGTGTGTGTGTGTATATATATATATTTGTATATTTGTGTGTTTGTATATATATTTGTATATATGTATATATATTTGTGTGTGTGTATATATATAAAATTACATTTGTTTTTCTCTTGTTAGTCTATCTTATGTTAATTTGATTATTAGACCAGCCAAAGAACCTAGGAGAGTAGAAAAATTTTTTTTCCTCCCAACAGTGGTATTAGGATCCCATTTTACAGGTGAAAAAATGGAGGCACAGAGTGGCTGTCCGAGAGAACACAGCGGGAGGGCTAGGATTTAAACCTAGACAGTGTATGTAGTTCTAAATTCTATGCTTTTCATCAGAATGCTAAATTGGCTCTCATATAGTCTTATTATTGTTATTTCAGTCTTTATTTTCCTTAATAAATGCTCCTTAAGGTTTTTATCAGGATTATGTTACCTACTGTGTGTGAAGAACTTAGCACAGTGCCTGGCACACAGTAAAATCCCACAATAAATGATAGTTACTATTATTATTAGACGTAACAATATTCATGTTGCATGACTTTTTCCCAGTGGGAAACAGAATGAGAATAACACATTTTTATCTGCCTTAAAGCAGCTGTACGGGAGGGCCCAGCTACAGGTAGTTAATAAAACCCTTTTTGTGTGTGATGAGGAATATTGATAAACTCTCTACTATTTGCCATCCTTCCTCTGGCTGTGAAGCAGAGCCACCATTTCTCTCCTTTGGAATGTTCATTCATGGCAAGCCTCAGAGCCAAAAAGCAAGTGAAAAGAATTCGGAAGTTCTATTAGATTCTAAGGAGAGGGAAAAGTCATAGCCTCTTCATCTCTAAAATACAGATCTTAATCCCACCTTATCTAGCACTCAGGGACCGTGTGAGACTCACACGAGACAGCAAACATGAAGACGCTTTGAAAACCGTGCACCCTCATCAAGCAGTATCATTTGTATGAGACAGTGGCCCCGAGAAATCCCAGATGTGTACAAGTCACAGACACCATAAGTGTGGCGAGCCACACTGGGAATCTGTGACACAAGAAGAGAGGCTGCTGAAAAAGTTAGCAAGTCTGGGGGATGGAAGAAGAGAAGTTGTGCCTTTTAGAGACAGAGGGGAAATCCGTGGATTAACAATCGGAAGAAGAGAGGCTAGTGCATAGGTTTCCGGTAGCAAGAGCATCAGCGAGGGGAAAGTGCGGGAATGTCTCACACTTCCTCCTGCACAGCTGCAGAGGGGCGTGTCCTTAGATGGCCACGCCCCGCAGGTCAGCCTCCCTGCCTCCCCGCCCCCCCCTTGGAAGGGAAGAACAACACCCTGGTGCCTTGCTATGACAAATCCCTGGGGGGGTGAGGGGGAGCGGGTAGTCAGCAAGCAGCACATTCCAACCAAAGTTAGCCTGCCACGGGCGCCACCTCTAAGCAAACTGTGGAATGCGTGACTCCAAGGAAGGCACTGATGTGTTTCAAGGCTCAGTCAGCCCGCCACCAGCAGACTTATAAAGAGCCTAGGAAACACAGAGAAAGGCTCAAAGAGGACCCATTATGTACAGCCTCAGCAACATGCCATCATCTCCTGGCTTCTCACTAGGTGTCTCAACGATTAGAGACTAAGAGACACGACAGTTGATGCCTAGTGGAGTTGCAGACTGCTGAGAGAGATAAATACCTATGAATGACTCCATTGTTGGCCAGTCCACTAAGAGGGTAAAAGGATTTGCAGAACGAGTGATTCAAAATATTTTCAATAGCATCACCAACTAAAATATCATCCCAGGGCAAATTTCCTCCAACTTGTGTTTAGAGCCAAGTCTAGAAGAGGTATTCCATCAGCCAAACCGATGGGTGTTAGAGGACTTGCAAATAGGCTCATTTGTTAAAATGGCAAATTGTGATTTAGTATCCTTGGAACTAGCCAGATTAGCAAATGAGAATGCTTTCTAATGATAAATTGTGCTAATTTGGGTTTCATTGGTCAAGTGAGCTGTTACTCTGCATTATACAACCAAGTCTGACAACAGGAGTTACTGAAGATGTTCCAATCATATTTTGGGGGAGTGTTTCTGCCAGGATTCCACACAGTTCAGCAATAACAGTTGCCTCAAATTTCCTTTTAATAAACAAAGTTATTTTGGCATGTTTATGCCATGTTCCTTGTGGATTTTTGGGAATCAGTTCTAGCTTATTTGGATAAACTGCTTTGTAAGGGTTTGTGAATATCAACACATTGATGACATAAATAATAGAATACCATTTATCACATACACTTTTCAAAGTTATTTTTTTCCACATTAAGGAGAAATACATGCACCATATAGAAGACATATAAATCAATAAAAGCAACACAATTAGTCCTTGTTTGGTAGTAAGAAAAAAAATCAACTCAAATCAGCTTCACTGGCTCATGTAAGGAGGAAATTCAACTGGAGTTGAGAGCTTCAGGCGCCGTTGGCTCCAGGAATTAAGCGGTGTCTCCTGTGTCCCATGCTATGGGAAGGGCAGACCCAATTTCTGGCTGCACAGTTCACTACAAATAGCCAGAGACAAAATGATAGCCCATAGGGCCATCGCTCAGAACAATTATGCTTGATATTCTGTCATATTTCCTTCTTGTCTCTTTTTCATGCATATTTTACCTTGCTCATTCAGAAATTGAGAACCAAGCCGGTTATTGCACCCTGACGATGCAATGAGGATATGAATGCATTTTCATGTCAGTGTCCTGACACACCACTCACATTCCCTGCAGGTGTCAGAAGGGCTGTCCGCCATGCCTGCTCAGATGGTCCGCAGCTGCCCTTCTTTGGGGACAATGCTATCCAGAGAACTTTCTACAATGATGGAAATATCTGCCTGTCTAATACATTAGACACTAACACAATGAACGCTTTAAATGTGACTAGTGTCACTGAGGAAATAAAGTTTAAATTTAATTTTGATTAATTCAAATTTAAATAGCCACCTGTGTCTACCGGCTGCCATACTGGACCACACAGGGCCTACACAAGTGCCATGAATAGAAGCCACAGCTTAAACATGAATATACGTCCTACCCCTCTGCAGATAACAGAAGCATCATCGAAGGCTCTGATTGGAAATGTCTAAGAAAAAGACACTTTAATAAGCTTCTGTGGTGGTTCCTTTCTGTCCTTAAGCAAAGTCCTTGGCTCTGCTGTGGGCTGAAGCATGAGTCTTCCTGCTCACGCAGTGCCAACCTTAAGTGCCTGCCTCTCTCTCACACAGAGCAGAGTTCTCGGGAAAATTCGCAGGCTTTCCAGCACTGTCTTGACTTGCGAGTTATTTCCTGTTTTGTTCTGAAGAGGCAAATATGGTGTGGGGCTAAGGAAGGTTAAGGAGGAGCCTGTCTGGATCACAGAACCTATCTGTGAATTCCCAGAGCTGTAAAAAAAAAAAAACAAAACAGCTAAAAAGGGTGATGTCGTTGTGATTTCAGAGTTTCTACTGAAACAGAAATGCGGCAGTGTCGTGCCATGACTCTGTTTATATCCACATTTTCTTATCTGTCAGTGAAGGTTTGCAGTCCTTTGGCAATTAAAATACAGACCCTATTACTGTCATGGTGATATTTATTTTATCAGCGTCAGAGTTGTAAACACCCTCAGTGAGGCAGCAGAACACCATAACCCTCAAGGAGCGTTGAACACAAGCCTTCAACAGCAAGCATATGATTTAATATGTTAGTCTCGAAGATACAATAGCAAAACCACTTCAGGAAGATCCATGATAATGTGAAATCTGTTGTGTGCCTTCTGTTCTAGATTTCAAGCTCTTAAAAGGCAGGGATCCATCTGTCAACTGCCCAAGATGGTAGACTCGTTAGTAGGCCGACAGGAGCCTGAAGGCAGGGCTGTCTGGCTCTGAAGACAGTGTGCTTTCTTGGCACCAGCCCATCACGGCTTCTCCTGGATGACTTTGTATTGCCAGCATTTGGAAGGGCAAAGAATCGAGAGAACATTCCCCCAAAGAGTGCAACCAAGGGATTCACCAGGCTTTGCTTCTTTTTTTTTTTTTTAACCCCCAGTATCTTCAACACCAATGTGATCCTGAAATATAGCATTCCTGAAGTCTATTTAATAACAGTTTTGTTTTTTGGTTTTGGGTTTTTTCAGTCATAATGTGAGGAATATCTGAAGGGCACCAGGTGCATGCTGGTTACCCGTACACAGTATCACGTTGCCCAGTGTACCTGGCGTTCCACAAGTTTCTTCCAGGTGAACGAACTCATGCTTGCCCTTTCTGGGTGTCCCTGCAGAGAGGGAACCAGACCACTCACTCTCTCTCAACCCTTCCAAGCCTTGGTCTTCATGTCTACAGTGGAGATAATCATACCACCCATCTCTTAGAGCAGGAGTTGGAAAACTGTGACCCATGGGTCAAATCCAGCCATGCCAGTTCATTTCCTTATTGTCTATGGCTGTTTCATGCTACAAGGGCAGAGCCGAGTAGGTGTGACAGAGACCATGGTCCTCAAGACATTCTAGGAAGTTTTCCAACTCCTGATGTGAGGGTCAAGGCATATAGTAAGTGCTCAATAAATATTAACAGCTGATGTTATCGTCAGACTCCTCTTCTTTTCTCTCTTCCTCTCCCCAAACACACTCCCATAAGAACTCACTGAACATTTTTCATGCTACAGGTTTCAGTTTTATTCTTTCCCTTTAGATCAAAGCTACTCTCTCTTTTAGCCTAAAACCTCTAGCTCCAATGGAATGTGCTCACCATTTATCAAGCAGGGCGTGGGGTCCGCTCAACTTTGCTAAAGGCATTTCCCTATCCAGCCACCCACTGCTTTGGCTTAAGCTTCTTGAGGACATGAGTGGGGCGCTCACTGTGTATGGTTGTATAGGTTGGACACTGCTCAGCCATGTTCAGGGATTCTGCAGGGCACATGGATACCAGCCGCAGTTCTCTGTTAGGTTGTCCTTTGATTTCTGCCTGACTTTCTGACTGCTTTTCTTCTTGGAGAGGAAACCTCAGTGGCGTCTGTTGATCTTCTCCTTAAGTTCACATCTCCGCTGAGCAACCACCATGTTTTCTTTCCCCTGGTTGCCACTCTGGTCTGCTTTGCTCTCTCAAACTGAGAGCCTTCTTCAAAGTTTTACCTAAGTTAGCTGAAGTCAGGAAAGTGAAAACTCTGCTACGGGGAGTGTGAGCCCTCTCATTCATTCCTCAAGAGCTCCTTTCTCCAGGACACCACCCAAGTAGGGATTCTTAGGCTTCTACTGTGTTCTTGATGAAAGATAATGTCCCTTCTTGGAAATAGAATGATGAGGGGAGGTTATGGGTAGCTAAGAGCAGTCTCTGAACCTTTCTTTTAAATCCAGCTCTTGGCCTTTCCTATGTTCTATACACATGCATATTTTTCTAGCTCATAACGTCAAACCATTTCTTGAACACGTCTCAGTTTAATAGGCAAGGTGACATACTAATTCTATTCCACATGTTATTGTCTATCCCATCTTCTATTGCTTTTTCTTTCATCCTCCCCTCAGAATTGTATTTACATTTTTGTTTTCACCAAGTGTTTTGGGCACAATAGAGATTTTGGGTAGTGATGTTTTCTCAATAAAACTAAGGATGGTCTCACCATTTCCAGTCACATAGGAGCAGGATTTCTGACAAAAAGGTCAGCTTTTGGACTTAAGATAAAGATGTTGCTTTGGAGCAGTTGTCTCCAATTGGTGTATGTTTTGGGGGTTGTGGATGGAAGAGATGGTGGGGAATCACCTGGGGGACTTCTGCAAACTCTCTGTGGCTGTCAAAGATTCTGATACACCTCAATTCTGATATATTCCTCTCCAAATTAAAACGCCATAAGTGAATTAAAGGCAGAGACTGGGAATTAAGTCTGTGAGAAGCTAAGGTTTGCTTGGGCCACTCTGGGTTATTGGGGGGGGGGGTTGAGGGGGGTCTAAATTCGAGTCAGTGACTTTGTTTGCTCAGAAGGCCTTATCTCCAGCATAAAGATGACAAGGAGAGACAAAGGAATCACAGCCATCATGCGATCACATTTTGTCTTCATCAAGGCAACCTCAAATACCAATAACAATAATCAGATTTTCCAATTATGAAGTCGAATCTGATGTAGTTGCATTACAACTTGTTGGGTTCCAGCTCAAACCGTCCTAGGTGCAATTAGGCACAGAGCAAATAAGATGTGGCACAGCCCTCGAGGCGTTTGCAAGTGGATTGAAAGTCACTTCCAGTGGGAGATTTTTTTTTTCTCCTCTTCTAAAAGGCATAACTTTAATTGTGTGGAAAATCATTTTAAAGATCCTGACACAATATACATTAATGACAGTTTGCTCATGGAAAGCACACAAAGTGACAGCCTTAAATGAATTTTCTCTAAAAGGACTTTTCCCTTTTAAGAATTTCTAAGATGTGACCCCACACAATAAAAAATTTGACCTAACCTACCATTAGTCTTGGCTAATCCAAATCCAATTTAGGTCTATCCAAGATGCAGCTAATGTTCTCATCCTCTTAATTCCTTGAATAAGACAATTCCAGAAGTTTAATCGAGGACCAAAAATTGCTCTTCTACCCACACAAATCCTGAAGTGATCTCTCTATATCGGATATACATGTTTTGTTTCGTTTTGTTCTCCAATTAGATTGCGGGTCCCTGAGATGAGGGAATTACATCTTTTTATTCCTTTGTATGCTCCTCTCTTCCTAAACACCCCCAAACTCTTCACATCTATTTCTTGGTAATAATAACACATATGCGTGCTCACTATTTGCTAGGCACTGCGTGGTCTGCAGGCATTACTGCACTCATTTCTTACAAGTACCCTTGGAGATATGGAGACTGAGGCTTAGAAGGGTTAAAATAATTGCCCTAAGGCATAATGCTAAAACGTGGCAGATCGAGGATTTGAACCCAGGCAGTCACCACGGAGAACACGCAGGTGGAAACACCACACTGCACAGTCTCCTGCATGGATGGTTCTCTGGCTAAGCTGACCAAAACGCCACAGGCACTTGATGCTTGCTTGGGGAAGGAGAACACTCCTCCCCTAGCACACTTGAGAGGCATCATCCGTGAGCTTCTGTGATGGGCTAATGAACATTTGCAGCCGCCCTGTGCAACCAGCTGAACGTCTGGCCTCATCAGTTTCACATATTCTATGGCAAGTGCACTCGATAGCATTTTTATGATATATGCTTTTCTCTTTACAATCGTCCAAAAAGGCAAATCACTCCCAACCTTGCTTTGAAGACAAATATAAGGCAGAATAAGAAGAGTAGGTCGCCCACATTCAGGAGGAAAGTCAGTGGGGAAACCAAGGTCTCTCCTGAAGTTCTCGATGTCCCAGCAGTCTCTTAATCCAGACTTTTTCCTCCCTCAAAACATGCGACGGTGAAAACATAGAGCTATGAGACCCCCCAAAAAGGAATGAGATTAAACCATAAGAAAAAAAAAAAGAACACCATAAAAATCCTGGAGAAGAAATTGTGAGTCATTCTCTAGTCTATTGGTAAAAATGTTTTAATGTATTTTTCTATGTGTAGCAGTCATGTGGAATGTTCTTGGGATTCTGACACCACAACAGATCTCTGTGCTAATACAGTTTCAAATATCTAATTTATGGTAGAGCTGTAAAAATCTCTTTTTTTTTTTCTTTCAAAGAGGTGCTCTGTAAATCTGTTTTCCATATTGGGAGATTCTTGAAAGATGTCCATTACACCCAATTAAACACTGGTACTTAGAACACGGTCTTCGCAACACATCTTTTGCCTCTCATTTAGAGTTATTACTCATGTGGCCCAACTATCGCCTGATTTAGAAGGTCTGTGTTGAAAAGCGGAATATGGAAATGGTCCTGGAAAAGGAATGATATATTTAGGATACTTTAAACAGTGTTAGGTATATTTAGTATAGCCTCTTAATGCTGTTTTGGGTGATTTATAGTCTGGGCTATGCTATGCTTCTTAGAAATTATTCCAGTTATATTTCAAATTTTAATTTGCAAAATATTTTAAGAAGTACCAAACAAACAGAGGCGGGTCCAAGTTTTCTTGGATTGCTGGAGCAGCAATAGCACAGATTCTGAAACCAATTCTGGGCACAAAGTGGGCTCTAGCACCAACTCTACCTCTTCATAATTTTTCACTATCTCTGGCAGTATGAGTACGAAGACAACTTGCTGAATTTCAAATGTCCTTCAGTAACTGGAACATTGCATTCTAATGCATTTTGATGAGTCAGATTAGTTATTTGTCACATATGTTGGTAATGCAAGGAAATGTATTCAGTCCAGAAAATTAATCCAGGCAGCCAGCCATGAGCAGATGAATGAAAGTGACCAAAAGCAGATCGGAACAGAAAGCTGAGGAAAGGGTTTTTAAGGAGGCTATTCAGTAGCCAAATCCTTTTAATATTGAGTAATAGATTTAAGAGGCTGAAATCTCCACCTTTGTGTGCAGAAGGCAGAAACCTTTTCCTTGTTTGGGGGAAGTGGAGGTGCACAAAGATATTAGAAGGAGAAGACGATATAATTTTTTCCTTCCTGGATGTATATATCTCACTTCCAGGACACATGTGGATTCCACATGTGGAAAGGGGGAAGACTCTGTTGCCAGCAGGCTGTTTACTAGAGATTAGAAAGGGTTCAGATTCCCTGACACAGCTGGCTGGGGACCCCTCGCCTTGGAGATCAACAGGAAAGTGAAAGGTCTGGGCAAAATTTTGCTCTGTCGCTGGTCACATTTCTCCCAGAGCTGAAAATGACATTGCCCTTCCCAGGCTGTTGAAAGGAGATAATGTCACATCCCGAATGAGATCACTAGGTCATAATCTCATCCTCAACCTGATTTTCTTGGCATGTGTGAGCATCACTGGGAGAAGAGGGGAGGGATGAGCATGGTTTGAACAAAACCATCCCTTGAATTTAGCTCACAGTCATGTCGCCTTCTGCTCTGATGCCATCAGATCTCAGCAGCTACGCGGGTCGGGCTGGGGGTTGGCAATTACACTGTCTGTGGCATGTACTACTGTAAGGTGTAAGTTGAAGCCTTACACTCCTGGCCAGGTGTGTGCTGCTTTGTGGGCTTTGCGAAAAAGAACATTGACAAGGCAATGACCCTAATGTGCTTTGGGGCCTCCGAAAGGCTGGCATGACATAAATGAGGTGGTGTGTTTCAGGGTCCATATGCTGATACCCCAATTAAGAGATCCCTGGAGACAAAGCTTCTTACGCCAAATCAGACAGGACCCGCAGTCAACTGAGAGAAATTCCAGCCTTCTCAGATGTGAGGAGAGTGGAAACAACCATAGAGATTTAGTATGTAGAGTGTTATCTCTGGCACACAAATCCCCAATCTTGGCTGAGGAAATGATTGGACTCTTAGAGCTTCCATGGCATGTTTTCATCACTTCGATGTGACAAAAAGTTGTTGAGACTGACTCTGGATATCACAAATCCTATTAAGTGGCTCTGAGACTACGATGTTATTTTCCCGATCTGCTTGCCAGAGCCACCTTCTCTTTAGACAAGTAACGCTCTACCACGACCAGCTGTGGTACTGACCCTGAGCCTCAGCGGGGGACCTCAGAGACTGGAGGACCCCTTCTGCTTGGCTGGAGGCAGGTCTAGAAGCAAATCATGCCTACGTCTTAGTCTCCATGTCACACTCGAATGGGAGTGTGAAGGCCATCTGAGGAGAAGCAAGGTCGTTACTGAGAAAAAGAAAAAGCGACAGAGAGTATCTACTAACTGCTACTTCGTGTACTGAAGGTCTTCTCTATGTCTAGCTTCATCATTCCTTTAATCCTTTATGTCTCCAGATCTCTGGAAGTAAATTCCAGAGTAAGAGTCTACGCTTATGGACTGCTTTCCATCTCTTTGTTCCTGGTGGAGGAAACTGTAACCATTGGCATTGTGGTCCAGCAAACACCCTTGTCCCTGACCCTCACTCATCCTTGGCGGGGAGTGAGGAAGAGGGAGACGCCAGATGGAAAGGGAAGAAAGAATGGATTGTGACTGCAAGATACCACACCTCCTGTCTTTTCTTCACAGAAGTCCACGAACACGCCACACACAGACCAGCAATTAGGCAAGTGGAAGACAACTTGTCACTTAACTCTTTCCCTTTATTGCCCCCATCCATTTTGATCCTGCCTTTTTTGGGGGCATAGGCTTGCTTCCCTCTTGATTTAGCTTTGGCCCTTGAGGTGCAGTTACCAGAACCAGGAGAGAGTATATTTTGAGAGAGAGATATCTGACAGCAGCCAGACCTATACTATATGAATGTGGCCATGCCCAAACTGTGGCCTGACATGCAGAATAGACTCTTATTCTGCAGTTTACTTCCAGAAATCTGGAGAGGTAAAAGATTAAAGGGGAGGATGATGATAAAACCAGATGTATAGAATGAATACCTGACCTTTCTCTCTTCTACTCTGATCTCCTACTGGCGCCTTCCACTGGCCAATGCCAACAGGTACCTAGAGGGCAAGGGAGCCTACCACTGCCATCCCCATGAGACAGCATTTGGGGCCTGGAGCAGGCTGGAAGAAGGACTAAAGGAGCAGATGGAGGACATCAGTAGAGTCCACACACAGTCGGCCGTTTTGTTGGTTTGCTGGATTTTTTGATCTGATCAGAGGTCCAAAGGGCTACTTGAAAGCAAACACAATCCAGAACAAGAGGACAACTTTTATTACTCCAAACACGTATATAGGTTTAACACACGCTCAATCAAAAGCCCTACGGAATTGAGGCAGGGAGAGAGGGGTGTACTCTATAAAGTTGGCCTTTGTTCTTCAGAAGTATTTCTTTCTAACAAAAGTTTGCCTACAAAGCTACTTTTACATTCTAAAAAGTCCCAAATGTATGACCACTAGCTCCAGATGTGTTAATAGCACTAAAGCAGCTCACAACAGGCTACTTGAGTTATTGAATAAAAGAACTCAACAGGCAGCTAAGCCTTCCGACCACACACTTTCACCTTTGCATGCTCTGAGTCAGCTTTCAATAGGCATTAAATTCTCCCCTTGTTTCCATTCTTTGCTGCAGTCACTTTAGTGGGGACACATGAATAGCCGGGCTACAACTAAGTACCCTTAAATATAGCTATTTGAGAAATCTCTGTGTATATGTGAGTTCCATACATAAGGAATGTCCAAGGGGGAGGTTGAAACGCTGAAATATCAAAATAAAAGACGGGAAGCTTGAGTCTTACTCCGAGTCTATTATTCTAGACCAGCCCCTCAGGTTGACCTTGGACAAACTTCCTTACCCTCGTAGGACTCAACATTTTGCTACTCCAAAAGTGGAAAACAGAGTCGTGTTATCAGGGAGGAGGTGTGGGCTGGAACCGGCCCACACCCATAATCCTGGACTCTGCTGAAAGTGAATGGTCTTTTAAGGTGAGGAAAAGGTGGGTTTTCTTGTAGTGTTTGCTTCTAGGCAGTTGCTTCCAGAGGATTCACGGGTGTACAACTTAAGAGGCAACCAAGTGTGAGGATAAAACTTACATTAAATGGAGCTCGTGTGTCTGGTACTATGACAACCCTCTAAGCCATGCTCCCTGGTTTGGTTGATTAATTTTCACATCTGAAAATTTTTACATCACTCCGTTTTCTACTGCAGTGTAGAGCCTTCCCCAGAAAGTATTTCACGGTGAGTTATTTATTTAGTGTGACAGGGAAGGGATTAATAATGCACCGCCTTACAAAAATCATACCCTCCTCTTCCGCATGTCCACATAACGCACCAGAGCGGCAATAAAGTGACAGTTCTGGGATGGTATCCAAAAACAAGTGGAATTACCCCACCCCCTTACCTTCTTCAAAGCCTCAGGCTGCTGAAACCCACTTTCTATCCTTCTCAATATTTGTCTGGCTGGTACATTCATACGTTTCCCACAATATGCTCATACCACCAGAAGCACTAAGGGTCTTTCCAGATCATTCAAAATTCTTCCTAATTCAACATCTCCTGTAAGGAAAACCCCCAAAGAATCTGTCTCTATTCTAGAACCATTCTTGTGACTGATTTCACACTTCTAGGTTTTACTTTAATTGATATTAGAGGTAGAAATGCCAGATCTGGGATGTCTCTCCACTAACTGCAAAAGGAGAGAGAGAGGATGGGCAAATGGATTTATCCCGTGTTAAGTGAACACCAACACACCTGTCTCAAAGGAGAAATCATTAAACAGGTATTCAATAAGCCTGTTATTACTCCCCCCGCAGGCAAATAGAGTCAGAGCACCTACGTCCTTCGGGAAGCTCTGAGTATTCAGATAACAGCATTTGTTTGTTTCTTCATTCATGCTTATGTTCAGAGAGCTCCTCTGCTGAATGGAAGATCGAATTAGAAAGCCAAAGAGCAGAAACACTTCAAGACTTAAGTGGGAAATATTAGAAGGTAAGAAGGGAACTAGAGCCATGAAAGAAAAAGAAACATCCATTCGCTAAGACAGGGCAGCTTTGTAAAGAAATCTGCCCCAAACTCTTGTGTTCCTCTGCCTGGAGAACAAGGCACTCACCTTTATTTCTAGTCAGAATTGTAAGGACTAGCATTTTAGAGTACTGTAAATGGTAAATGCGTTCTCAGCAATTACGACGGGACCAGGTTTCTAAAACTTCAGTTGTGTATTTATTGGCTTCATAAGTTTTATTATATATATGCAGTGGTGTCCATGAGAATGGGGCTTTCAGAGCTCCGATTTCAGGGAGTGCACCCATGAAGGGTTCCAGCTGCTGCCTTCTGAAATCCGCAGCCACATTGGCCATGAGCCACGCTTCCCATGGGCTGCTCCCTGCAGTGACTGAGTGCAGCAGGGTTACTAAGGCAAACCCATTCCTGGGAGATGTTCCTAACATGGGCACGCATGGCAGGTGGTTGGGGAGCTGATTTTAGGCACTATGCTGAATAGGTTTCCCTTTTATTGAAATCCGGATTTGTGTGTTTACCTTTATGTGTGACTTCACAGATGAGACGGTTTAGGAAAAGGCTAAGTATGGGTTTCCCTGAAGACTGAGGCAAAGGCTTGGCAGGGAGCTCACTTGGAAAAGTACCTGAGTGGGGGTCTGGGGATGTGAAACAAGAAAGGAGGAAAAGCAGGACGTGGATGTACAACTGAACCGACCACTGGTGTGACTGGGCCCGAGGACTCCAAACACCTCCTTGCTAAGGTCTCCCTAGACTGGGCTACTGTCTGAGATTTGGCCTCCTGATTTTCCTTCCCTCCTTCCCTCCCTCCTTTACTTAGTATCAGGCCTGATGTGACCCTGATGGTTCTTAGTCCCTCCTGGCTCCCCTTCCATTTCCTTTTATAGGCATTTCTCTTAATACATTTCTTAGACGTTTAACCCCATCTTTGTGTCTGCTTCTCGGAGGACCCAGATCAACACATTTTAGGTAATCCCACTTGCACCGTATATATAACTATACACAATTACATATTTACATAATCATATGCCATTATGTGTATACTATGTATATATATTTACAATAAACTTACAGTAATGTATCGGATACTTCCAGCTCATCATTCAGTGACTCCTGGGCCCACCTCTTACTCCAGCCATTGCTGCACCAACCAGCTGCGGGTAGGTCGCAACTAACTTTGCACAGCTGCAGCTTGTGTTGCACCTCAGAACACCTGCCAGAACCTGCTGCCCACTCGTGCTTATATAGCCCAGAAGCATGGGCTGTTAATACCCATGGCGCCATCTTTGATTAGTGGAGGACAGGAGTTACTGGATAGATATTTTCCCCTGTCATCCTCTGAGGCTCATGACATAGGGTGCCTCAGAAGATTCTGTGGATCAAATGCTAGTCGTGCTTAGCAACAGTCGAATCAACCACGCATCAGCTCTCCACTGGGTTTCCTAGATCCCTGTTTTACTCTCCCAAACCCTCACTCCTGCTTCCTGGATGGGATACCTTTTCCAGTGAACTCTCCTTGCTGTGACTTTCGGGGAAATCCATACTTAGCATCTTCCTAAACCAGATCTTTTATGAAATCATGCATTAAAAAGAAATACATGAGTACCAAAACTGCAAATAATTAGCACAGTGCTAAAATTAACTGATGTACCACCTGGTATCTGTACCCATTTTAGGAAACACTGTAACAAGAGATGTTTGTTAAGGCATTTTTGTTCAAATTAATTCAGTGTCATAACATTGAGTAAAAATGTCCAGTGAAAACAGAAATAGCTAACAGAACCAGGGCTCCCTGGTGTATTTTGCTTTTACATGTTTTGTATGTCCTCAGTGACGATGGGCTTCTCTCTAAGCATTTTATTCTGTTTGGCTTTGTATCATCTGGGTACATTGTGGTTTAGCCTTTTATAGTCATTTGGTTACAGTTTTGTCTCTTGGGACTGTCTTCTCAGGTAGCTGAAATTCTACTCCCTGAGCTCGCTGGGTAGGCAGAGTTCAGATTTCCCCCCAGATTCCCATTCCCTGGTTATTCAGACAAACACTAATTTAGGAACTGTCAGGAGACTTGGCAGATGGAATTAAGTTTATTAATCGGCTGACCTTAAGATAGGGCAACTATCTTGGAATTATTGGGGTAATGTAATCACAAGAACCCTTAAAAGCAGAAGAGGAAGGCAGAGAGAAGTGGCAGGACGGCAGAGTGAGGGAGAGATGGGGCGGAAGAGGAAGCTGAAGAGGCAGCAGCTGTCTTGTGATCATGAGGCAATGAACACGAGGACAAGACGCAGTGAGCTGAAGACGAGTGGAGGCAGCAGTCTGTCTGAAGGCTGGCCGGGAACCACAGGCCTAGTGCCCTGTCCCCTCAGACTTCTCGTCACATGAGAACAAACCCCTATTTGGTTAAGCCACTCTAGGTAGATCTTTTATCACCTGTACCAAACACATTGTAAAGATTATTTATTTGAGAAAGAGAGAGAAAGAGAGAGGGAGAGGAGGGGCAGGGGGAAAGAGAAAAATCTCCAGCAGACTCCCTGCTGAGCGTTGAGCCCGAGGCAGGGCTTGATCTCAGGACTCGGAGATCATGACCTAAGCCAAAACCAACAGTTGGATGCTCTACCCACTGAGCCACCCAGGTGCCCCTGTACCAAACACATTTTAACCAGTACAGGCCCCTTCCAGAAAAGATTCGCTGATACCCAACAAGAGTCTCTCATATTTTTGTCAGTAAGATGCTTGAACAATTGCTTTATCATACAGATAAATACTACGGGCATTGGGCTGGATGGGCCCATTTCCCCCTGGTCTGCCAAGCAAACGAGTGACAGGCTGAGCCTTCCTTGCTGTGGGACTGCAATGTCCAGGTCCAAACGCATGCTGACGCCCCTACCAACGTATCACACGGTGGATGGGATACTGCCTGTCCGCAGTACATCTCTCTTCTCACAGCTACACATACTTACAAATAGGTCGAGTTCATTTATAAAAGCAGAAAATGGCCGCCTCAAAGCAGAACAATGAATCCGCCCGCAAATCCTTGAGATCATTGGCTTCCCCGTATTGGGATTACTTGATTTATCTTCTCAAGCTGAAGTTTCTAATTTGTGACCGTAAGTTTTTGACTTTTGCCCCAGTGGTATGACACCTTTAGGATTCCACCTCCTGGGTGAAGTACGCACAGTTGGCACAGAGTTGAGTCGGAGCTGCCTAGCTATCTCCTTCCGAACAAAAGCACTTCCTGTTTATGGCAGAAATCACCCCATGTGGTTATTTGTCAGCTAGTTGCAATGCAGCTGACAAATCCCGAAATCCTGTTGTGAAAGACAACCCTCTCCTGACTTGTCCAGCACTTCCACTTTGCAGCCAAACTGTAAATGCCATCCCAAAGGTATTAGGTGGCTCTTTTTCTACGTTCATGACAAGAAACAAGAAAATGAAAAGTTGCACGAAGCTGGGAAAATTGCAGAAACCTGGCAGGGGATGACTTTCACCTGAGCAATTTGTCAGTTCCAAAGGGACATCTGAAGCAGGTTTTAAGAATAAGAAGCATCCGGTTCTCATTCCAACCGGTTCGCTTGGCCATAATCATTGCAATATGGACTAACAACCCCAGCCCTGCAACGCACCTGCAGAGGCTCAATGAGTACAACCGACCTGCAGTATTAATTAACGTTGATGACAAAAGTCAGAAAGGTCTTTATTTATTACAATATGTTCTCTTTATAACTGGGGACAGATTGTCGTTTCCTAGCTCCAGCTTGTCAAAATAGACTCGCTCACGGACTCCTCTCACCTCGAGGGGAGGAAACGCAGCACCGTCCACACTCCCCTTCCCACACTTCCCTTCCCTGGGACCTCGAGTGGGCTAGCCCTGCAATGGTGCGAAGTGGTGTAAGCCATCTCAACCATGTGAACCTTCTGGTAGTCAAATCACTTGGTAAACATATGCCTTTGACGTGAGAAGTCTAATTTTACTTTCCCTCTGCCCAGTCCCCTGGTCCCGCTAGATTGGTCAGTTCCTAATTAAGATAATACCCAAAGTGAAAGGTCAACTTAAAAAAAAAAAAAAAAGTAGTGGATTTGAAAAGAATTCGGGGTCAAGGATGTCGAGTCTAATCCTTATTCAGTCACTAACTTGCAGACCTCCTCAAGCCTCTTAATTGTTGTGCCTTTGCTTGTGGAAGAACTGGGACTGCCCTTTCTTACAATAATGTTCTTAGGATTAGTAAGTGCTGGAAAATCCCTCTGCAAATATGAAATGCTATGTAAATAATAACAGGCTACACGAGCAGATATTACTGAATAAGATCTTGAACCAGCTGGCCCTTCCTGACTTTGGCACCTGGAAGAGTCATACACACGCATACACATACACACGGACACACGCACATAAAACCACTCAGACCCACACACAATGGTCCTAAAGGATCTATTGGTAATGATTCTCATGAGAATGGATGACTCGACTTGAGTGCAGACTTACCTGATGGCTGCAGCAAACACTGGTTGACCTCTTGAGGTCCTTTCTAGACCTCTCAGCCTACAATTTCTTGTTGATGATGCTAACCCGAATGGATATAGAGGGAGGGCCATATCTAAAGGCACCACCCTTGCCAGTAACAGCGATGGTTATCAGTATACTGAGCTTTGGTCTTCATTTATAAAGTGTAATCGCATCAAACACTTTACAAATATACATTTTCCAGATCTGCTGCACTATGCGAAACAAACAAAAGAAAACTCAAGTATCAGTGGATATTATAATATGTGGTACAGTGCTGAAGGTAACAAAACAGTTGTATAATTATTCCCAGCATGACATGTTGATGCACAAAAATTTTGGCTTCCTTTAAACAGTGTCTGTCAATTTCCCTACATCAGCACAGGAATCACTGACATGCACAATTCTACCCATCAGTATGATGCCTAATTATTTGAAAAGGGTGAAAACTTTATGCCACTTTCCAACATGATGGACATAACCTTTAAATATTGGCAATTGCTGAGATGTTTCATGTTGTAAGTTTTCTGAACATACTGGTGAGTTTTTTCTCGCCATCAGCTTCACTTTCCACTCAAATTATGAAGTGTTAACAAAGTTTTGCTTGTCTCTCTTAAGATTCAAATTTATAGTCATGCAGGACGCTTAGCTGTACTAGAATGGGTCTGTGATTGGTAAGGGAGATGGTGGAGTCTGTTTTGGGGGCTATTTTAAAACGAGAGTTTCCTTCCTGGGTATTTTATGTGTAGCGTAGCCCGACGACAGAGGACCGCCTCGGGCGTCCTCTTACAGTCCTATCTGGGTACACCACTCGACTTATTTCTCATTCAAAGCTGACCTAGTCACACATAAAAGTAGTAGATGTTTGATTCCATGTTGGCCTGAGTTAATAGTCCTCCTGAAACGATACACCAAACTCTCAAAGTGTAAATTTATATAGCAAATAATGAAAGCTGCATATTTGCATATGTCACATAATGAAGTATGCAATCATATGCTCTGGGTGTCTATGCTAATGAAATGAATAAAAAATTCCAGGGCTTGGATGACCTCCCAACAATAATGCCCCGTGACTTTTTTTTCTTTTTTGCATTTGTCCCACTTCCTTGATGTCACAGAAAGATCTGATGTGTTCTCATGAAAGTTACGTCCACCCTTAGTTGGCCTTCCACAAGCATGGACTTATCCATGACTCTATCTATGATGGGCATTTGTTGGGTTTTTCTCGTTTTGACCTAATGACTGAAATCCTTTTCAGAGACACCCACTGCAGATGAAGAGGAGGCCAGATATTTGTCCTTCGGAAACCCTGGGAGCTAGGGGGAGGGTATATGATGATCCATCTAGAACTTCTGAGGCTAAAGCAAGGGTGCAAGGAGGAAGAACGCTTTAACGTCCATTGTGGTGGCAGCAGGGACCCTACAACCAGTGTTCGGAGCAGTGGTGACAGTGGATTCGGGATTCCAGCAGTGCCCACCAGGGAGGTCTAGTGCAGATGTTCTAACCAGACAATTCCTACGGCACAATCAGCTGTGTCTCAGCCTCCTCAACTGCCCATCCCCCCAGCCTCCTTCTCGGCCTTTTTGTGGCTTCTCGGAGCTACCAAGTATACTGCCAATCAAGCTCTTTTGAACCTGAGCTAACCAATGTTTTTGTTTGTTTGCAAACAGTAAGCTGCAGTGCTGATGACGTCACTCTTCTGCAAAACATCACACTCCCGATCATGTGTTAAGATAAATATCTATTCATCCCAGCAATTTAGGAGAAATGAATGTCTTCCTCAATTTAAGTTCTATTTTTATTCTTTTACATTTTCTATTCTCCAGCCAGACTGCAGAGTCTTCACATTTTCTACTTCTCAGCCAATATTCTCTGACCATGCTTTCCAATCAGATGCCTGAACGCGTAACAATTTCCTTTCTTACAAAAAGCCCACCTATCATTCAGGTCCGTGTTCATGTGGCTAGGAGTCAGGCCATGTTTAATATCTGCTGTAGCTACAGGGAGCAGTGGTTTCAGATTCCTCCAGATTCCAACTCCCCCATCCAGACTTCCCTGATTGCCCCCAACCCATGGAAAACAGATGTGACCTTGATCTTCCTTGACCTCTTTTAGCATTTTACATTTTTCTTATGTTGAATATCACATTTAGTGTTGGGAAAAAATGGTCGTTTGTTTTTGCATGCAGTATCTCCTAGGTGGTGAAGTCTAACAAACCAGAAGTCATATCTTACCTGTTTTTTTATCTGTACATTCTCTAGCAGAGATTTTTTGATTCATAAATGTCAGCTGAAAAAATGAAATCAATATGCACACATCTTTCTTATGCAAATGGAGATTAATACAACTCTTTGAATATGCAACTGCCTATGTCTCTCAAATTCCACTCACCCATTGGCTGACTTAAGCAAATAAAACATTTTGATTTTTCAAATTGTATTCTATAAGCTCTACCTAAATAAGGAAATAATATACTGAAAAGTTTTTAAAAGTTAGCAATAGGTGCTTAGGGGTTGAATAAGTAAATTAATATATATTTTTAAATTTATTTAACTGGAAATTTTAGGTATATTACAAACAGTCAATGTCTATAGGTGGAGTTTTGAGGGCAGTCTACATAAATGAATAAATATTGTTCTTATGGCAGATGTTTGCCATAATAAGGTTGTTTCTAGCCAGTAACATTCACATTGTTCTTTGATGTATACAGAGTCTCAGAGAAAGGAATAAAGGAACACTAGACAAATTTAGGGAAGTCAAGTATCCGTGTTCATGTGTTATTTCTCAGAGGCAACTGGTTTGAAAGAGAGCATACTGTAGGCCATTAATAACTAATCTGGATAAAACAGAGTTGCTAAATAGCAAAGAAGGGATAGAAAAAGGTCTTTGCTGAGATGGAGAAGTATGATGTATTTGGAAAAAAATTACCAGACATATAAGGCATTTCTGGAAGGTTCTGTGCAAAACTTACTTCTTGCGGGTAGTTTTTTTTTTTTTTAAAGAGAAACTTACGTTTTTCCCAGTTTTATATGTATATGTATGTAAATGCATATCGAAAGGGGCAAAAGGGCAAATGCATTGGGGTACTCTGGATATCATGGATTCTGGAGGAGCTCTTCTATTATTTTGTCTCAATGTGTCAATGATGGTTCTAGGTTAGATAACCTGATAACATTGTGAGAGGGGTTCTATATCCTAAGACCAGTTCCTGCAATTCACATGCGCACAGACACACACACACACAGACACACACAGACACACACACACACACATGCACACACACACACACACACTCTCTCTCTCCAAGCACTGTAACTACAAGCTGTCTTTTTGCTCTTTCCTTCCAGCATGGCTTCTGTCCAGAGCCAATTACAGAAAACAACAGCTCCCTAGCACTATTGCCGACAATAATCTCAAGGAAAGGATTGCACCTACTCAAGCCCGAGAACATATTCAAGAAGTTAATTATTTTCCTAGCGTGGTCCTGGGAGCAGCTTTTTTTTTTTTCTTTTACCTTGTTTCACTATAAAGTGCCATGGGGTATTATTCCCGTGGAACATATGGGGTACTATATAAAACCAAGTTGTTGCTGATTTTACTTAAAATCAGTTTTTATTTCCTGTTTTATGTCTACATGTTTACAGCACCTTGCAACATCTCCTGTTGGCCGGGTTCTGAGGCCTTCCACTCGGAGCTGCTTCTCCCTGGCTCCTAGAGACCTCACTCGAGCATGCTACGTGACCCTGCATGCTGAGAGAAGGAACGAGGGAATGCCAGAAACTAATTTTCAAATAAAATGGCAACATGATTGAAATGCATTCCGCTAAATTCAGTATCAATTAAGTTTAATGGTCACAAGTCTTTCATCGATTTATAGAGCTGTGTATATCATGATTTTTAGAGAGAACATTACTCCCGAGACAGCTCTCTAATTGAAAGAAGGATTCTATAGCACAGAGACCTTCGATTAATGTTCTGTAGAGATAATTTGTAGCTTTTTGTTCTGGTGGTCACTGGGCCAGCCAAACACGGGCTTCTATCAGCAGGTTTGGGAAATTTAGCGGCAGCCACAGCAAACAAAGTCTGAGAACTATATTCTCCATGACAACAGAAATCTAAAGAAAGCATTGGTAAGTGACAGAGCTTTTGTTCTTGTCTCATTTTCCATTATGGGCAAATCCTCAAGGTAGTATGGAAATAGAGAATAGAAGATACAGAGAGCTGTCCCCCAAAGGCAAAGAAGCGAAAAGTAGAGAAGAAACTTTGACATTTGCTTTATTAGGTAGCATGGTAACAGAAACCAGGCTTAGGACTTGGGGCCTGGGTTCAAATGCTGACTCAGTGACACACTCAATGTGGACAGTGTGAAATAATATTGACTATTCATTATTGGCTTTGGGCAAGTTATTTAATTTCCCAGATGCTCAGTTTTCTCACCTGTAAATGAAGTCATAATAATTAACTTAAAGCTGAACATATCAGTGTCCCCACATGGTGAACACTTACCAAGGCGACTTCTCTCTCTGCTCCCTAACATCTGAGAGACCGAGTTTACTACACTGGCAGCATACAGCGACATCGCTGTGATGGTGTAACCAGCTAGAGATCTCCAGAACGGCCAAGGGCGGGCTGGGATGTCTCTACCCCGTCTGCAGACAACTATGTTCCAGTTATCCCTGGGCTTCTCTGTTTTTATTGATTGTTGGTAGTATTCTGTTGCTGGACTCACTGATTGCTTACAAACTCAGCTTCCTCCAAGAGCTAACAAGCTAATTCGAGCTTCCTAAGAATGCAGGGTGGTGATTAAAATGCCAAAGGCATGAGTCAGTCAAAATCTAAAGAAGGCGAAAGACAAAAAAACAAGAAACAGAGAAAGATGGAAAATCTACTGACACTCCAGGGTTTCACTTATGTCCTCAGGCCAGGCACTTGCCCTCCCCGCTGTCCCCATGCCTCTAAGTTTCATGGTGCTCGGACACTCTGCATTACAAGCAACAAATGGCTCTCTGATGGCAGAAGGAAGTTAGATCCGTGGCCGCTACCCCCACTGGCCTACCCTCGGAGGCCAGTGCTGCCAAAGGCTGTTCCGTGCATCGCGTGGGACGAGGTTTCAACCTCATCTCTGCTGCTGGCCAGCTGTGTGAGCGGAGGAAGTTCTCTAACCTCTCTGGGACTTGGTTTCCATCAGTCTAAGGAGTTCCTGGGATTTTTGTGGGAATTAGGGGAGAAAATGCATTTAAAACAAAGGGTCTAGGGGTGCCAGGGTGGCTTAGTCCTTTTAAGCCTCGGACTTTTGATTTCCACTCAGGTTGTGATCTCAAGGGATCATGACATTGAGCCCCAAGTCATCAGGCTCCACGCTCAGTGGGGAGTCTGCTTGAGGATTCTCTCTCTCCCTCTCCCTCTGGTCCTCCCCCTGCTCCCACACATGCACATGCACTCTAAACAAATAAAATAATTAATTAATTAATTAAAATAAAATAAAACAAAGGGCCTAATGATGTGAAAGACATTAAAGTTAAGATCATAGGGGTTCAGAAAATCTCTCTAAGGTGGCATCTCCTCCTCTGTAAAATGATTATGCTAATAATTTCCATTTTTAAGGCTGTTGGGAGGATTAAATGAACTAGTCTATAAATAGCACCTATAAATAGCCCCTGACATATAATCTGCTCTACCTAAATATTGGATATTTGTATCCTCCTTATTATCCCATTCCCTGGACTGTTTGCCTTTTCCTCTGTTTACCCCCCCACCCCCGCCACAGTGTTGCTGGGCCCTCTGTGGCTGTCTCTCCTAATATCCAGAAAGGATTTCCCAAAGAGCCTTAGAAGGCAAACTTCAAATGGTCACCATGGTGTCCTCATGGGGTAAGTCTCCTGTCCCTTTGTCCTGATAGTCATGATTAGCCACTTTGAAGTTAAATTCAGCCTTTTCTAAGAACAATAGCCATTAGCCAAGTAAATGTGACATTTCAATCTCTTTTATACAAGTGAGGAGAGTACTAAAAAGATTGCTGGTTATTTCACAGTTAATTGGCTTCCCCTTGAAGAGGTGGTGTGCCTCTGTCCTTGTGGGGAGTCTCATGTTCACTTCTGGTCACCTTGTTTCAAGAGAAGTGGAACTGAGATTGAAAAATGCTGGAGAAGGGCATGATCTCATGCAGAGGTTGAGGAAGATTTATGGGCTATGAGAAGCAGCAAAGAATAGGATTAGCTAAAGATTAGGATGAATTTGATAGCAGGACTCGGCATTATGGGGGTTTAATAAAAACTCATTGGGCCCCTCTTGTCAACATAACAGCAAAATATGAGTGCAAGTGAATGCTCAACGATATCAAAGGGCAGCAAATGAGAATCAATACTAGGAAAAAATTGTTTGCTTCAAGTATTTACTTGTGGAAATCTCTGATGTCAAAGACATCTCTGTAACCAAGATTCGGTCCCTATATTTTAAAAGACTTAACAGTTTTGTGTAATAAAAATATGTGATTATGCAAGTATGTCCAATACGGGTAATTAAATTTCATGCTTCAGGAGACAAATTAGTTGTTGAGGGATATCTGGAAAACAGCTCTCCTGCATGTATGTCATTTCACAACTAGCCAGCCTCCCCAGTGGGGCTTTGCCTTCCTGCTGGGAAAAAAATAGGGATTCTGTCTAGAGGAGCATTTAATAAGGCAAATTCCTTTTCATTGACTCCAAACATCTCTTATCCTCAATTTGACTGCTAGCCCTTGGGGTCCAAGCCCATTCTAAGTAGGTCCCAAACTAAAGACCTTGAAGGGACCAGGTCAGTTGCTGTATTTAGTTTTCAGAGTAACCTGGAATATCTGCCTGGAAGTCCTGAACCAAAATCCTAAGATGACCTGGGAAAATCCCATTTTCCCTTGAAGTCCTTTGGGTCTGAATGGGTCAGGCAAGGACTGTCACCGGGGTGCTTTGGTTTGCAAGAATGGCGAGCTCTCCAAAGTCCTACTTAACTGCATCAACAGGAATGCATATTTTTATTTAGTTATCCTGTGCTGGAAAACCATAATTCTTCTTTAAAACAGGAGGGTGGATTGGGAAGGAATTGGCAATAAGATTTTATTTCCCATGAAAGAAAACTTTTGTATCTGTATCTTTTGAGAAAAAAGAATTTTGAGAAGTATCAAAAGAAAGTCTCCTCTTTGTAGGGGAGATAGAGCAGCACCCAAAAATAGATGATGTTTCTTCGAATAGATGACATTTTCATACTAACTTTCATATATATAAAAAAAAGTGTTAGAAAGTCAGAATATTTTTGAGATCATGACTTTATTTGGATACATTGCTTTTTTGTGGTATCTCTGTTTTCTTATTATTTTACAAGACTATTGAGGACAGAGCCATATTCAATTTTGAACTGACTTTTGTACTGAACTTAGTACTAAATTAAACTTAGCTCTCAGCACCTCGTGTGCCCCTCCAGCACTTACTAGGTTACAATTCACTGACTTCTGTGAAAAGATCTATAGATCGAAAGGGCATTGGATTGTGTCTGCTAATGGTCAGATTAGAGTTCCTGACTCACTCAAGCAGGTGTTACACTCCATATTCCCTGATTTCCGGGGAGAAATTGTGGTTCAACAGCCACAAATGACTCACGAAAACCAGTGAGGGCAGGTCTGGGAGGATAGGAAAGAGCCCTATGCTCTTATGAGGCTAGGATCTTTACCAAAATCATTTTTCACAACTTCCCATCATAAAGTGTATCTGCATTTCCATTTTGTGATAAAGAGACAATAGCTCCGACAGGCTGAAAACTTAGGCTAAAATCACACAGCCAGGTAATAGTAGGGCAAGAATTTTCACTCTCATCTGAATGGCTTCAAAACCCTTGTTCTATTCATACTCAGGTCAGAGCAGGGAGGGGAAAGTGACTGTGGCAGATTGTAGTCTCCAAAAATGGCCAGAGCAATATTTCTTATCCCACATGCCCTTTCACACCCTTGCCTCTTTCATCAAGGGGTAGAGTCTATACTCCCTCCCCTTGAACATGCGTGGGACTCTGTGACCACCTTGATGAAGAGCTGCGACGGCAGTGATGCCACGAAATGTTCAAGGCTAGCGTTCAGCTGTCTCCTTTGAGAGAGCCTTGAGATGATTCAGCTCGCAGCCTATCAGCTGCCCCAGCCGGCTCCACATGGAATAGGGATGATGAACTTGACCTGCCAGCCCCAAAATGTAGATTTGGGAGTAAAATAAATGTTGCTGTTGTTTTAAGCCACTATGTGTTGGGATAAGGTGTTAGGCACCCATACATAGTAATAGTGACAATCACAGAAAATATATCAAGTTCATACTTAGAATCAGGATTTTGGCATACAGGGTAAGATCACGCCAATACGTATAGATGCATGTGTGTGATTGCGCATATATGCATAAATGTGAATGCATACACGTGAAGACCCTGAACACAGTGCCTGTAGAATTCGTGACAAGAAAGCATAAGCATATGCTCCCTGCCTGTTCAAGTGCCCCCCCCCCCATCTCTGAGAGACAGAGGAGTCAGGATTGAAGACTCTCCTACATGTGATAGTTCAGACCCCCTTTCTCTTATAGTGGACAGTGACAGCTCTGGCTATTACCTGCTAGGCATGCTGTTACATATGCCTTCTCCTTCCTCTGGAGAATTCCTTCTGTGTTCCACATGGTCCAAGGGAGCTGTCAGTTATGATGCCTCATTACCCTGCCATTAATGCTACCTCCATAGGATGCATGGCTTACTGGGTCACTCAGGCTGGCCATTGAGTTTCTATTTCCATTCCAGAGATTGGTTCAGAGATGGGCATGTCACTCAAACAAGACCCATTTGCGCGTACCATGGATTGAGAGCTGGAGCCTGGAAAAGATGTTTTCTGGGGTTAATTGAATTATTAGTTCCAATTCTTTGTCTCTCCTTATATTCATAACCTTTACCATGTAACTTGGCAGTTTCTTTAGTAAAACTGTAGAATGTATTTCCTTACCCCTTGACTTTGGAGCTGGCCATGTGGCTTTTTACCCAATTAGTCAACACGATGCAAGCAAGGGCTTGAAACCTGCTCACACCTTGGAACCTGCCCATTCGTGCTTCGCTTTTGTCCTGAGAACAGCTTCCTCAGGGTAGCTCTTGCCCCTTCATCCTTGGCTAGAGAAGGAATGCACGTGGGGCAGAACTGTTCCGGCTACCTCAGACTGAAGCAAAGTCTCCTCAACCTTCAGATAGACAGGAAATACATGCTTCTTATTGCATGCTATTGGGATTTGTGGTTGTGAGTCAGCATTTTTTTCTTAAAAAAAAGCAATAGCTACCTTATATATCTTCTTTCCATGGAAAGGCTAAACTAGGAAAGCATAAATTCAGGTTACTAGTGGTTGTCTTGAGGAGACAGCTCAGCTGAGAACGAGGCCAGGCAGGTGCCAGAAGGGCCCAGTGATGGACAGAAAAACAAATCCATCTGAGCCCATGGATCTAGCTGCTGCCAAAGCATTGGGATACACCTTAGGAGTTTCTAGCAACAAAGTGACAAATTCCTTTTTTCTTTTTCTTTTTCTTTTTCTTTTTCTTTTTCTTTTTCTTTTTTTCACTAAAGAGAGTTTGAATATGGTTTCTGTCACTTGAAACAAGAAGAGCTTAGACTAGTACCTGTGTCGTGTAACCCATGTGTGATGTGTTTCCTGCCTCTCGAGTTCACTCCTCACGCTGTCCACACTGCCTGTCTAGCACCTGAATAACTGGCTTGGAGCCAGTTTTATACCTTCTTCAGCAGGTATAAAGGATTTTACAGTTGAAGTTTTCTCAGAAACAGAAATTGTCCCAACTGTCCTCCCGTCCTCCTGTACCAAACGCAGCAGAGCTTGGCCCGCAAAGGACACGGCTTGGAGTCCACCCACTGGGGCAGGGCTTTGTTGTCATTTGAGAAGACTAGCCTGATTCTGACTTTCCTGGGGTCTTGGCAGGACAGAGTGCTGTAGATGGATGCAGGTTTTTTTCTGTTTTTTTCTAGGGGCAGGCGGCAGCCAGCCAAACCAAGTGCATAAGATGGGCAGCTTCGTGCTTATTTGTGGGTCCCAAACCTGGAAGGGTCTTTTATGCCCCAATGGTATACAGTTTATGCTAGAAATGAGGAGGTCCCCCACATATGTGTGTGGCCTATGTTTCTGTTCTTTTCCGGCTCTCTGGGTCCTTCAGAAATGTGAGCTGTAAGATTCCAAATGACTCCAGCTCTGAATGAAGAGTATGGGAGTGTTCGAGGCATGGCAGTTCTCCTACCAGGGGACGAGATTCTAGTTTGGTCTCTTCCCTGGGCTATTCTTTTCTCGCAAGTCTCTTTCATCGCCCCCTACCCCCGCCACCCAACCCGAGGACCCTCAGGCCTGCGTCTCAGCGGCCAGAGCAGGAAAACAGTACTTCTCGCCCACACGTTTGTTGATAAGAAACTGGAGGAGGCTGAATCACCATATTGAACAAAGGCCCCGGACCCCTGCCAGCATATGGGACCAGGCCCAGAAATCAAACATGATGTGCCCTCCGTGGCAGCCGCACGACGCGCTAACGACAGGTCCAGCGGGCTTGTGTTCTTTCAACTTTAATCATGAAGCAGGAGCGTAATGAGACTGTGTGGCAGAGAACTGCTGTGGAGCCTGACAAGGTATTTTATCAACTTAATATTATATTCAGACAGAGGGAGCCCACATGATGGGCGTAGCCTCCCCCAGCAGCAAAGTTCTTGGCCGCCCTGAGGTTGCTGCAGCCCTGGGGTTGCCATGGCGAGGCGGGGCTTAACCTCCCTGAACAGGAGACCCCTTGCATCCAGGAATAGGGGTCAGGAGTGTTGACAGAAGGTGCCAGAATCCCCGTGGAACCCATCAGAACCTGCTTGACTTTCCTTCTGAACACACCCCTCCCCCACGTCCGTGTGAGGCGTGCAGAGCACCCCCCGTCATGCTGGGGAGGGACCCGGCGCCGGGGCTTCAGGTGCCGTAGGCAGGCTGCGTAAATGTCTTGTTTAACCTGTACAATGATTCTCTGAAGCAGACTGATGTAAACGCCATTCTCCCCATCTTTTCTACCCAAACTCACAGCCTGCTTTTGTTCAGGGTGACACCTTGCCAGCTAAACAAACCTGATTCCCTAGGCTACCTTGCAGCTCTGGGCGACCGGGTGGCACAACTCTGGCCAGAGTGCAGTAGGTGTAAGTCTACCAAAGAAGATTCTCCAGGGAGCAGCTGCTTTCCTGACACAGCAGGACAGATTCAGCCGGCATGTGCCTTCCACCTGCTAACCTCAGTCCCTTCTTTGCCTGGAAGGGAGCCAAGGTGCCTGGGGAAGCTGCAGTGATCACACCACCAACCATGAGAGGATGGCAGGGCAGGAGGCTAGAAGGATCTCAGAATCCTGACTAATGCAGCACTATTCTTATCCCCAAACTGTGGCTTAGAAAGATGGTGCTGTCTGTATCAGGTCACAACATAGGCCAAACCTCTATCTCTCCCAAACCTCTATAAGTCCGAATTCCATGTCTTTTCCATGAGTTCTGTTTGGAGTGGTCTTAAGATCAGAGACTTTATTTTTTTTTAAAGGTTTATTTATTTGAGAGAGAGAGAGAGAGCATGAGAGGGGAGAGGGGCAGAGAAATAGGCACACTCCCTGCTGAGCGTGGAGCCTGACATGGGGCTCAGTTCCAGGACCCTGAGACCATGACCTGAGCAGAAGTTAGACGGTTAACCGACTGAGCCACCCAGCCGCCCCTGGATCAGAGACTTTAAAAAGTATGTTGTGTACATTTGTTGTTAACTCTTAGTAGAATGTACAGAAAATGTACCCTTGCTTTTAGGTGGAATGAATTCCTAAGGTAGAGAAAGTATGGAGGGGAGAACAGTGTGTGTGTGTCTATATATATATATATATATATGGAAAGAGAGAGCGCTTACTGTGATAGGATTAAATAAAAGCTACTGTAAAGAAAGAGGGGGTGTCACTAAGTAGAAGTTATATGCAAATCCAAGGGAAGCCAGTGAACTCCTAATGGTGTTCTAGTAATAACAGACAGGATTTTTTTCTTTCCTACCCCTTTCCTCCCCCCATTAAAATGAGTTTCAGAAGCACTGTTACACCAGAAGGGAAAAGGAAAAAAAATTGTATTTGTGTCCAAGCTACTGGATTTTAATTTTTTTTTCTATTCAAAAGGTTTAATCTTCTGTGCCCTTTATACCCAAGTGGGGGTGAAGTTATCCTGAAAAGTCACTTTCTTATTACCTTTAAAATGGGGTTTTTTAAAAAGAGTGGTGGGAGGGAATCTTGTCAGGGACTTCTTTTTCTTTAATGAGCTGTGGTTTCCTGATATAGCCTGGATGTGCTTTAAAACCTTTAAAACCTTCTTTATTCACATGCAGTTTAACTCAAGAAGAATTAAGCAGGTCAAACCCAAACAAGGTTTTCACTTATACCGGGAATACATGATTTCCCCTGGAAGTGCCTAGAGAAGAAAATTCTAAGGAGAGATTTGTTTCTAAATTCCAGCACCCCATGAGCCCCGAACTCCAGAGACACTGCTCTTGCTTTGATCATAGATATATGCAAGAAAAGAAGATGTAAAGACCCAGTGTGTTCTTAGCTGTGTCTTGCCTTTAGATGGGCAATACCGTATTGAGTTTCTTTTGAGAAGTCAGGAAAGAAGTACTTCGTTTAAAGTAAATTTCTGGAGCGATATATGGCTTAATATCCCCTTTCCCCCAGTCAGCTGACTTAGTACCAACCTTGTCTCCCTTCAGATGACTTAGGACCCTTTCTCAAACACCAGACTGCCCACCAGCAGTGGGACTATCCAGCAGATATTTACCTCAATTACTACACGGCAGCGGGTGTCAAGTCAATGTTACAGGAAGTGAGGAATAACAGAAGATGTAGAGTCACGTGAGGATTTCAAAGCCAGTCTGGCCACCTGCACCATGACAAGGTCCAGAGTAGACCAATCTATGTGCCCCTTCTCCACACTGTAGCAGTTTCATTCGGGTGAATTCAGATAAAAGCCTAACCCAGCCTGAAATGAGGAAATCATGAACGATGTCTGCAAGCAGAAGGGATTGAGGGCCAACGTAGCTGCTTGAGGTCAGGACGCCTCCCCAAAGCAAGGAACAACCTGAGGATAGGAAGGTTGTTACATTCAGAAGACAAGGCCATTCTTATCCGTATTACCTGAGACAAGTGGAGGTGGGGGCTGCCGAGGAGGGAAGGCACGGCCCAGCTCATATATGTTCTTGGATTCAGACCTTTTAATAACACCCCACAGTTACCGAGCCTTTACCTTACACCACGCAGTGTGTTAAGAACTTTACCTAAAGCATCTTGATTTGTTTTCACAACTCTCTGGCAGTCTTATTAGGTCCTTTAATGGAAGAAGCAACTGAGGCTTAGACCAGTTAAGTAACTTGGCCAAGTCACTATTGTAGTTAGTGGTTGAACTATGATTCGGACATGGGCAGCTAGACCTCAGTCTTGGCCTCTTACCACTCACCAACAGTCAACCGTCTACTGCATGCTAGATGGTGCTTGGGCATTCCCCTCTGGTTTATGGCCCATTTTTTTCCTACTTAGAGATTTATAAAATCTTGTTGTTTCTTGAGATCTTCCAATGCTTAAAGACTCTCCCTACCTCCAACCCCCAAATTCTGGAGCTGCCATGAATCCCGCTGACAGTCACTATCCCTCGTGGTTCCTTAGCTTGGCTGCAGGGGACTCCAATCACCATTTCTGGGGGCATGGTCAGGGCATGGGTGATTTTTATAAGTTCCCAGCTTATGCAATGTTCTGCCAGAGTTGGGAACCTTTGCAGTGGTCCTTGGGACAGCAGATGATCCCCTCTTCTGACGATGCTTCTATGTCTCCATAAGCTTTCTGCCCTCAGGATTGTTTTCTATGGCAGTGGGCCATGTCCTCAACTCTGGTCAGAAATTTCCTTGCTTTCTCTTCAGTACGGTGTAGCCGGGACCCCAGCAGCAAGTATAAAAAACGGAAGTCTGGAAGAAGTGGCAAGGCCCTGTGCTCACAGTCTGGTTCCCCACAGTTAGTCTTGGAATGGGGGGAGGAGGGGTAGGGAGGGGGTCATGTGAATATGATTTCAGGTTGTTAATAGCATACCCTAGGGTTTTACTTCTATTGAATTCGCCTGGGAGAAGCAAAGAGCCAGTGGAAATGAGATGACACCATTTGAAGAGGGTCATTTGGTCCTAATGATAAAGATAAAGAAAGTAGGTAATTGTTTCCTGCCTAGAAAAAGGTCACTTAGGTGACCTTGTGAATAGGTCTTGTGAATAGATATTTTTTTAACTTTCATTTTGTCTTCCTTATCAATTAATTACCTTTCACCATAAAAATTCTATATGGCACATGATATTTCCCTTTTTCAAAAAGCTTTCGGCAACCCTGTTTGGCTAAATAAATACATAAATTCAATGCGTGTGTTGGGGGAGAGGGCATATTTTGGTGAAAATTACCACCAACTATCCAGGCCAGCTGGGATCATTCTGAGCTGGAATTTAGACATCATGCAGCCCATTTTTCTTCCATTATCTTACCCCAAACACTATGCCAGTGGTCTTTAGGCTTAGTTTATTGGCTGGTGCCAATTTGATCCCCATCTGTAGTTATTAAGTGGCTGTTCACGATCACCTGCTTTAAGACTTCTAGCCCTGCTACCGACCCAGCCAACGCTAGATGCGTAACAGATGGACTACCCTAAAGGATTCGTTCCCATCACCACATCCTTCAGATGACATTCTGACCTCGCTCAAGGAACACCTGTAGCTATTTCTCAAGGATCAGCAAGAACATGAAATGGTTTCAAGTTCAAAGTTATCCCATAGTTTTTGTTCTTTTATATAAAGCTGCTTGACATCTTGGCCCTATTCACCACATGAATTTTATAATAATTACCTACTAAGTCAATGGCTAAATATCAAAAGCAGGAGCAAAATCATGGAACTATATAAAGCCTGTGCCTTAGCAGGTCCACGTGGTGTTATAGTAAGGATGTAAAAAGCATGCGAAATGTTTAATAACTAATGGTGCTCTGGACCCTTCTACCCAAGAAAAATTCTTCAGTGAGTCATTTTTAGACAGCTTTTGAGATCGTTTTAGAGACTTTCTCAGCCTGAAGAAGGGAGCACACGGGTACAAATAGCAATATTCCAGGCGGGTTTTGGCAAATATCCTGTTGTTTTTTCTAAAGGTATTTCACTAATCATCCATTGAAGTCCTTGAGAATGTTGGATTTCTGAGTGCCAGTGGCATCATCAATATTCAGGGAGGGGAGTGGGTGCTGGCCAGTCCTAATGAGCCGTTTCCTCCCCTTTCCACAACCCCTACCTCAAGAACAAAGGCTCACCTCACCCCTAGCCCATATCTCAACAGAAACTTTGAGTTATGTGGGGAAAAGCATAGAGATGACTAAAGGGCTGGAGAATGAGACCTCTGAGAAATAGTGAAAGGAGTAGGGATTAGCGAACCCGTGGAAGAAAAGACTGAGGAGTGGTTTAACAGCCTTCACCTTCTCTCTGGAATGATCTCTCACACTAAGGAACACAGCCAGCTGTTCAGCATCTCCGCCCAAGACCGACTGGAGGAAGCGAGTTCAAGCTACATGCATTAGGGATTTAGGACACAAGAAAGAATTTCCTGACTGAGAAATGTTAAACATCAGGAAAAGTTACCCACAAAGGCTGAGGAATCTCTTTCTCTTGGGGTACTTAAAAATAGGAGATTTTCTAAGCTGTCTTGAATGATTTAAAGGCCCTGTGTAACACTGGGGGGGGGGGGGGTTGGAGGCAAAGTGACGAGAGAATCTCTTGCAGAGTATCTTTCACTTTGAAAAACTAGGAAGGCATTTTCAAAAGTGTTTTTGTTTTTTTTTTTAAATAAGACACTTAAACATAGACTTATATTCTCTATGATCTTCCTTTGTCAATGCAGTATAAAATTTGTGTCGAAGATGCATTAAAAAAGGAACAAACACCAGGATTTAAGGCAAAAAAAAAAATGAAATTGTTTATAGTTCAGGCATTTTAAGCTATTTGTGCTTGAGAAGACAGAATAATTACCCCAGTGTCAGTTTGCTCATCGGTACACTGGAGTCCCAATTCAGTGTAATGCTTACATCACAAAGTTACTATGAACGTCAAATAAGAAATAGAAGTGCTCTTAACAGTGTAAATAATTATTTTATGCAGATGTAAAACATCATTACGGAAAGGTATTTTTCTATAAACATCTCAACTTTTCTCTTTCTCTTTTATTTCTGTAAGAACTAACAGTCAGTTCTCACAGAGGAAATCCTAGACTCTCAAGGTACAGCTGGGCTGCGCTTGCCACACCTCTGGCCCACTGTCAAGAAGAAAGTTTAGAGAATTGCGCTTTGAAGTCTGGCCTTGGAATATTTCCCGATCGTCTGACAAACCCAAGGCCTTCCAACTAGAATTTCAAACCTGGGCAGACATCTCAGCTCCCAATCAACCACTTGGCTTTGTTGGATCAAGGTGAACAGGCTATCATCCTGTTCCAACTGTTCCCAAATGACTCTCGCAAGGAAAGAGTTGGAGTGGGTCACATGGTTTAAGAAGCAGGTAGGGAAAATGGAAGAGGTCCCAACACACGTTCTGGAAAATGGCTCATGTTACAACATGCTGGCACCATTTGCTTGGCTAAGAAGCTGTTGGAGGAGTCTGCAGATGTGCTCTGGGAGGCTCAGCCTTCTCCTCTCTGCTCTTCCAATGTCTCCTTAATTTGGTGAGTGTTGACTAACTGGGAAAGTGTTGATTAAGAAACCACATCACTGCCTCAGGTCCTGTTCCCAGCAGGCCTGGGTTTCACACAGAAGGGAAGCTGCTCTCCCACCTCCCACCATGTGTTCCTGCCACCTTCACATTTTTTTTTTCTCCCAAAACTGCCTCCCCTGGTGAGAGAACTTCCCGGAATCCCGGTATTGGCTTTGTCTGAAGTCTCAGTGTTTTTGTACCAGAAAAACTTTGTTGGGATTGTACTCCAGAAAAATCCAATCTCAATTATTTTCAGGCTTTCCTCTTGCTAATGGAAAATGTGTTTTATCCCAAAAATACCAGGCAAAGAGACAAGAAAAAATAGTTTTCTGATGAAAGGAGTTGACTAACCACAAAATAACCATTATGAGAATTGCCATTAAATCTTCAAGCTCAGGAAAACTGTGCTCCCTAAAATGTGAAGTAAGAGAAGAACAGGGCAGCATTTACTCGGCAGCAACTGTGCTATGTAACCCACCAAGTGCAACATGCAAGCTGCCATGGGGAGGAGCATTCCTAAGCTCATCCGGAAGCGGGCGGCAGGAACCCCCCACCTGTCCCCACAGCGGAACATGCATCTGCCGCCAACAACTGAATCTCCAAAGAGAACGTGCCTGAGGATTTTTATTTTTATCCTAGAATAGTTCAGTTTTTTTCTAGGGCCTGAATCTTGAAAAAAAAATTTTTTTTTTCTCTTCCTGCTGGTCCCTTGGCAATTTCTTAGGTGAGAGAAGGAGAACAAGAGCTAAACCAAATGCTACTTCTGGGGAAGAGCCCCATTGCAGATGAATTTCTGTTGCTTACTTCGTTCTCATTTTTTTCCGTCTCCCCAGGGGACAGAGGTTTTCTAGCCAGTTCTGCGGGCTGTGCGGAGTTCTAAGTCAACAGTGAGGCTCTCACCGAATCAAGGGTAAGCGGCATGAAACTGGGATCTCTTGAATCATGCAGTTTTAACCTTCAAATTAATACTTGGGCAGAAAAATGAGAGCACCCCCCAACCCCCCAGAATTGGATACCATAGCAGGTTGTTGGACAGAAATTACATTGACGGAACAGTTAGACAGTGATGAATATGCACCATAACTCATTGCGATATCCCTGGGTCAGCATTCTCTCCTCACACAGTGATGTCCAATTACTCACTATTGATCAGTGATTGCATTGCACGGGATAGAATGGCAGCATCAATTCATTTCACCCTATTGAGTTTCAGCCAATAACAATTGATATTTGGCACATGTTTCCCAGAGACATTTGTCTGCCATCAGGGAGTTGATTAACAGGTTGGCAGTTTGTATGTTTGTGAAAAAGGGAGGAAAAGTGTAAATCCTGCTTGTGAATTTGTTCTCAGACCTGATCTGAAGAAAAAGGCAGTGCTCCCCTGCCCTTATCTACATCTCGTCTCTGCAATCAGCTGTTCGCCCCTGCCAACCTGTTCACGTTCAACACTGCTCTGCCCTTATTTTTTATTGATAATCATGTGAATAATTAAAGTCCAAGTACATGAAACTCACATAAATCATCTTCAGTGGGCACGTAATGGACCTGGGCTCAGCCATTGCTCACAGCATAAATTAAGGCCAAAATATTCATGATGTAAACTAGGCATGTCATTGCCTCCTGCAGAATTCATTGTAACCTGCTTGTCACTCAAAATCTGCCACCTTCAAAGGAGTCAGCAAGTGAAGGGCCTTCTCTCCCCCACCACCGCGGGGACCACGGACGACTTTTTGCCTTCCGTTTGCCTCAACCATCGATGTTATGTAAGCCGATGACATGCTATTTGTTTTGAAAACCCCACTTGCTTCAGTTGGCCGTTCCTGCTGCGGCCTTAGCATTTGTCCTGTGCTTACTTTTAAAAAGCCCCAGCAGCGCCGTCCAGAGCTATTAACCTCTCTCGCTAATGTCATCAATCATGTGCTTGGCACATGGGTTTTGCTAGACAAATCTCACAACATCTGCCATGCGTTCTGCAACTTCCTTTTGATTCTTCACACTTTATTTTCACTTTCATCTCCTCTTGCTGGTGAGATTTATGTCTGAACCCGTTCAGATGCCAGGGAGCTGGTAATGTGCCATTCCTCCACAGGGCAGTATGCCTTGTGAGAAATTGGGGTGGCCATTAATTCGGGGCTGGCAGGCGTTCCTGGTGCCAATACGCAATGGCCACTGAAGCGTTTTACCAGAAATCCTCCTTGATTCAGAGGACACTGCACCTGAGAAACCACTCTCGTGTATACGCATGAACAGCTGGCACATTCAAGACATCTTTGGAAAAAAATCGTTTTATTTAGAAAATTGATTACGTGTTTCCTGCTCAGACCTAAGAGCATCCAAGAGCACCATGTCAGCCAAAGTCCTGCCCTTCGTTCATCTTAACACTCTCCTTTGCCACCTCTGTAGGGAAGCCCCGTTTTCTTTATGTGTCATCATCATCTCAAGATAGCATCACAAGATCATGCCTGCCACCCTGACCGTGACCTTCAAACATCTGAGATGGCAGCACCAAGCCGTTTACTCCAACTGAATTGTTCAGGAGCCCGGAGATCAATAGCTATGGCTCCTCCTAGAGTGTTAATGATTCTCCGTCTATTTCCAAACCAGCAGGCATTTCCTCTGCCACTGTTCTTAGGATTTCTGGATCCAAGAACTTAAGAGAAAAACCGAAGGTCCTGGACTATCCATCAGGCCTATAATTTTATTAGTCACCTTGTGAAAACTTCAACTTGTCCTCAGCCTTTTGTGATGGAAGTTGAAGAGCATGCTAGAGAAATAGATGGACTGTTAAATAAGAAATATCTGCTTTCATGAAAATGTCATTAGTGATGAAGAATGCATTTAAAAGGTCTCTACAAAGTGTCCAGGGCTATTTAAATGATCAAGGAAATTGAGCACTCATACCTCAAAGGTCTTTCTCTCTCTTTTTAAAGATTCAGTAACTTCACTCTTGGCTTACTAAACCTAATATTTATCTTTTTCAATGAGCATCATAAATTGTGAATCTTTTTAAGAAAAATACATGTTTACATAGTTTACATAGGCCATATATCTTCACTGCATAAAATTTATTTTTTATGATAAGGCCATAAAGTAAGGGATAATATTTTAAGGTCCTCCTCATCTTAAAGAATTTTTGAACTGCCAGTGTTTGGATGAAAGAGAAAAATGAGATCATGGATCATCGGTCAATGCTGATGTAAGTGTATTGTAATTCTAAAGAGCTCTCAAATTTTTAATAAACAAAATTCCATAATAGGCATAAGTGAGGTAGGCATCGTGACACACATCATGTGATGCTGATGATGAAACCCATAATTGAGGTGGGGTGAAAGAGCAGGCATTGCCCTCAAACGCATTGATACGACATTTTTTCCCACTTGGACGCCCTTCCCCCCCCCCACTAATCCATGGATCTGAGGGGGAATAATCCATTGACATCCAATTTTCTGGAAGAATTTTTTTTTTTCCTTCCTGAATGAGGCAATTTGTTCGTGATGTAGTGTAAGTATTAACTCTTTCTCGGTTTAAATGGTCCTCACGAAAGCAAGATTAATTCTGGCATTGGAGATTAAGGTCACTAAATCAAAAAACCTAGTCAGATGCCCTCAATTTTTAGCCACATCCCCTCTTGTCTAAAAAAATAACAAGAGAAACTGTGATTTTTCTGTAAACCAGAAACAAGAAAAGTTCAATAGCAAACCCGCAAAAATCTTACATATGAAATGGAGTAGCAGCTCAACCACGCCCTGGTCTAAATATTTTCTACCTCAAAGACAGACCTAGGCAAACACACACACACACACACACACACACACACACACACACACACGTATATATGTATAAAATCTCCAGTTGGTAATTCAATAACCATATATATGGTGCTTAGAAAATAAAATGTGAGCACAAGGTAGGTATTCAGAGTATCATGGGAGAGACATGTGTAAGCAAATTACAGAAAGCATGGAAAGTATTAAAAATAGGAGCTCTATTCAAAGATGTTAAGGGAAATGTAGAGGGCAAGCTTGACCTTGCCTAGTGGATATCAGGGGAGATCTTCATCCAGGGAGGGTAGGGTTTTGGAAGGAGAATGTGGCTAAGGAAGGCAAGCCAAGAGAGAAACAGGTATGGTGCCAACAATGGTAAAATTAACCTGGTCTCACCTGTTCTTATAGGTCATTTACGGCAATAACTTATTTTGCAAGATCTTGTTCCCATCTACCAATACAGGACTTCAGGTTCTTCCATATTCACCACCCCACCCCCATTCAAAGCTCTTCACGAAGTCTCCAGTAGGTATCTCATATGCCCACGAGAGAAGTCCGATGAGTTAGTATATGCATGCACTGCTTTTTTCCTCCTGTCCACCCCAGCTTCCCACTGCTGGGCAGCCTTGGGTCTGCTGGGTGGTGTTGTCTGTTGGCACTACTGCCAGTTCTGGTGAGTTCTGCTGCACTCAAGATAAGACTCCGCCTATTAACTTAGCACTTCCTAATTCCTGAAAGACAATGTTGCTTCCATAAGCTCTCATCTCCACTGTGGCTACTTCCCCTTCTCCTTCAACTGCTCTAGTATCTCAAACCTTGGAGGTGTCAGAATTGGTCCCTGCAACTGTGTCATGGGCTGTAGAGTGTGCCAAACACACTGTGGGGTCTTACAGTATCTGTGGGGAAGAATTCTTTCCATTTTCACACATGGTTCCCTCTCTCTGAAGACCCCAACATAGGAAACTAGGGACAACCCCAAGCTATTCCTCAACCGCTACCCACCCCCATCCCAAAGGAGGTGAAGCTTGTATGCCTGGCTTCCTCATCCCTCAGGGGGACTTTCTCTCCCAAGTTGTAACTCAGCCCTGGTGCAAACACACATATGGCAATTCAATCCCTGAGATGGGATGTGGCATCAAGCTGAGTCCCCTCCCCCCATGTATGATAATTGGGGACATGATATGGAGAATTCCTTAAGAAGCCCCATTAAGTGACTGCAGCCAAGAAGAAGGGTCTTATGTATTAAAACTCTTAGTTATGAGAGGTGGGAATATTGATCTAAAATAGCTTTTTTAAATGAGAGAAATTTGCTGGTTCATGAATTAAACATAAAATTAAATTAAAATCAAGTGAAAGAGATCCACTTCTACAGAGCTTGATCTGGGGCTCCGACAATGGGATCAGGACCCAGTTTCTCACCTTCCATTTCTTGGCTCCACTTCCTTGGCTCTGTAATCAGGCTGGTTGATACCGGAGTAGTTGCCAGCATATCCCAGTATTACATCATTCTCTACCAGATACTGTACTATGTACTACCAGCCAGAAGAAGAGAAGGTAAAAACTTCTCTTTCCCAGAGGTCTGGCAAAATATTCTCTTCTGTCTCATTGGCTGTGATTGGGGTACTTCCTTTAGCCATTATGATGGCCAGAGCAATGTAATGTATTGAATGGCCTAGGAATGTGCCCCTTGTGCCACCCCTGGATCTGGGGATGGAGTCAACTCTTGGAAGCATGTGACTGAGAGTAGGTAAGAGAGCTGTCACCCAGTGGATAAATCAGAATACTGCTAAAAAAGGGAGAGGAGAATAGAAGCTAATGGTCGAAATTAAAAAATCAATATTACACACAAATTTTAGTCCTAAGATATTATTATTGTCATGTGTTAGCACAAAGGTTGTTTAACAAACTGGAGTAGGGTTACTTGCCCTTTTGAGAGAATTTGATGGATACTAGCCTTTGGGTTTGAGACTCAATGCAAGGTGTGTGGGAGTAGGAACAAGGAGGCAGGTGGTTTGGACAGAGAGACTCAGCTGGGGCTCTGGATACCTAGGAAAACGTCTATAAATGACCTATCTCCCAGTGGATGGGGTAGGTATTACATAGCCAAACTATATAAGATAAAAATGGGGGACTTCAATGTGAAAAATAAAACAAAAAGAATTTGAAGAAAATAAAAGATACCACACATATAATCCGCAGGTTGAGGAGAACTCCTAAGCCAAGACTAGGAATTCAGAAGCTAGATAAGAAAAGATAGGCACATTTAAATATATAAAAATCAAGAGAATTTGTATCACAGAAGATCCAATAAATAAAATCCCAGGCAAATATCAGAGCTAGAAAAACGTCAAAGATCTTAAAAGAGGTGGTATCCGTAACATATAAAATCCTCTTAAAATTGTCAGTAAGTCAAACAATCCCACAGAAAAGTAGGTAAAAGATACAAATACACAAATCACTGAGGACCCCTTTTAAATGGCCAAATGCATTTTTTTAAATGCTCAAATTCACTAGTAGTCAGGGAAATGCAAATTAAGGTAACAATGAGATGCCATTTTATAACCATCAGACAGACAAATTAGTAAGAATTATCACACCAAGTGATGGTGGGCTGGTGGGAATGTGATGGAAAGGGTATTCTTACATATGATGACAGAAATGTGATGTGTTATAGCTGTTTAGGAGAGCAATTTAACAATAATTATAAAAATTGAAATTACATTTACTATTCAACTCAACAATTCTACTCTTGAAAATTATTTATCTCATAAAAATGAAAGCATCAATACATGAAGATATGTGTGTGCGCGTATGCATATCATCGTTTTTCCAAAAAAAAAAAAAAAAAAAAAAACCAAAACCTGGAAACAACATAAATGCCCATCAGTAAGTGAACAGCCACAATATTATGGAATATTCACTGCATAGAGTAATGAAGAGAATGACCCAGAGTTATAGCAGTTGACTTGATTTTTTTTTTTTTTTACAGTTTTGTTAGTGTGCAAGTCAGGATAAGGAAAAGTGTTTAACTTTATATAATATGATGTAATATAATAATACAGAATCTAATAAAATATAGAATATAACCTCATTTTATGAAACAGCAATGGCAATTATAGGGTCCTATATTAATACAGAGAAAAATATGGAAGAACACGCATTTTAAAATTTGCTTACTTAGGGAAGAAACATAGAGGTACGATGAAGGAGAGTAACTATCCATCCTCGTTTGCCTGGGAATGAGGGATTCGCCAGGATGTGGGATGCTAGAATTCCAGGATGCTAAAATAGGGCCAATCTCAAGTAAACTGGGTTGGTCACCTACAGGTGCCAATTATAGGATGGAGTGGGAAAGAAATACAAGCCAAAAAAGAAGAAAAAACGACATGACTGAAATTATGTAATCATATATACGTTCGGGTAAAATTATGTATCTGGGTTGATATTTGTAAAACTAAGTTTTAAAAATATTTATTCTCATAGTTTGTGTAGGACTTAGGGGAAGATTTAAGTCCTGCTCATGGACTCCTGGAATTTAGAGGAAGGTACTCTAAAGATATAAGGGATACGGCACCTGGGTGGCTCAGTCAGTTAAGTGTCTGCCTTCAGCTCAGGGTCCCGGGATTGAGCCCCACATGAGGCTCCCTGCTCAGTGGAGAGCCTACTTCTCCCTCTCCCTGTGCAGCTTCCCCTGTTTATGCTCTCCTGCTCTCAAACAAACAAAGATACAAGGGCTAAAGGCAGCTTAGATTGGCAACAAAATATCATTTATTCATTCATTGAATAAAGGTTCATTAAACATCTATTCTGTTTTAATTTACCTATTACTAACACAGCACATAGCAGATAGCCAATAAATGTGTTGAATAAATAAGCAACTGTCTGACCACAATTACAACAAATATAATTATTATAAATACCACAACATGTTATAACATATATACCACATGGGATATTACAATAACAAATGCTTTAATAGAAGTAAAAACAGAAGCCTGTGAGAACACAGAAGAGGGGCCACTGGCTTTGTTGAGTGGAATCATGGGGACATCACAGAGGAGGAATCCTGAGGGTGTGAAGACACAAGTTAGAGTTTGAGGAATGGAGAAAGGACAAAGGAAAACCTAGAAAGCAAGAACACCCTGTGGAAGGCCAAGAGTCACGCAAAAGCAGAACATATTTGGGAAAGAATAAAGTTTCCTGGGGTCTCTGTAGGGGCGGGAAGGCAAGGGAGGGGAGGCGAGAAGAGGAAGCCACTCAGCTAGTGGGAGGTGAGACTGTAGAAGGCCCCGTGCACCCTGCTGGGGAGTCTGAATTTATTCTGAAGGCACCAGGGAGACAGAAAAAGTCTCAGGTCAGGGAAGAAACACAATCGGACTTAGTTTTTAGGAAGATAACACAAGCACCAAGATGGCAAATTGACTTTATGTCAAATGCCAGTTCCAATTGATTGGTCATGAGAGCTTGAAGGGCGGTGTTAAGAACGACGGTGTGGTCACCCATGTCCGGGCTTAGCAGTCAGCGTGCCACGACCGATTAGCAGTGTCTACTGTGGACGCGGCGGGGAGGAATGGTGACGAAGCCGCCGTGTGTTTCCCCAGGCCGCATCTACCAGCCACACGGAGGAATAACCGCATGGAAGAGATCCTTGCCGGGAGGACCGGGTGACTTCCCTAACCCCCACGGGCGCTGGGGGTGTCACTGACATCACAGAGGGAGGTTCAGGAATCTCGGAGGTGAAGTCGGTAGGACCTGCTGAGGGAATTAAGGAACGCGTGGGATCCAGACACGGAGGGCATCTCCGGCTGATCAGCAGCTTTGAGACCAGGATGGCTTTCTGATGCTGGACTCGAAGCCACTTGGCTTCCATAGGCACCTCCCGGGGCGCACAATGACTCAGCAGTTCCAGGGCCTGCCGGGGCACATCCCGCGGTTCCTGCCCCCGAACCGCTTGCCGGCGTCCGCTCCTGGCCGCCTACCCAGCAGGCCTTGCGGTGGCTTCTCCAGAGCAGGTCTCCCCAGTTCAGAGTTCCTCCCAGCGCCGAAAACAGGAAGCAGCCTCCGCTCACCTGGCGCAGGGGCCAGGAAGGAGTGTGTGAGCGCCGACACACCGGCCGCCCCGTTCCCATTCCGTCAGCGCTGTTTACCCTCAGCGGGCGCTTCCTGCGACCGAGCAGCGCGACTAGATCTCTTCACCAGCAGCGAGGAAATGACTCACCTCAGGAAACCATCCCTTTGCCCCCCACCCTCTGACCCCCCAAACTGGAGATGCTGTGGGACTTTCACTAAAAATACCCACACCACCTAAAAATAAAGCCCGTCAACGGGCTCTTGCCTCCGGAAATCCTGGCCAAAGCTCATCTTACATCACCGGCGGCCCTTGTCAAAGTGGCCTCTCGGCGCCACGCCCTACCTGTCCTCTGAGCTGCAAGTTCAGTTTTTGAAATCAGCCCGCACCTGCCTTTCCCGGCTACGAGAGAGCAAAGAGTTGCAGGCCAATTGCACGGAGCAAGCGCCTTCCCGAGGGGTGAGTGGTCTTCCAGAACAACTCCACAAGCACCAGCGCCCGAGCGGGTTTATTTCCTGTCTGGTTGACTTCCTCCAGGCTCATTATGGTTTCAGTGTCATTTTCCAGAGCAGGAAAGAGAGTGCAGGAGCGTGGCCTTTAGCAGCCTCGAGTGGACACGCAGTGGCTGACCTGGAGGAGACAGAGTCTCCGCGAAGCCATTTGTTAGGAAACCACTGACAGGCACTTAACGTGTGTGGGGGCGGCGCGGGCACCGTCCGCCTCCCGCTAAGGAGCCGCTGCCAATGTCATCATTTGCCTTCCGGGGGCGGGGGGTTGGGGCAGGCTCCTGGTGAGCTGTACCGATCTAGAGGCCGAGCTGGGAAGACATGTCTGAACCCCAGTCCGAGAGGGAAGGATGGGAGGAAAGGAGCAATAATTACTGATGCAGTCCTGAACTCCGTTTCGGGAAGGTGTCCTCATAACTGAACCGAGTTATTGGTTTTACTTCCCACACGAGGAGGCACCTTATTATCAAATAAGGGGGAGTAGCACAGAGTGGCCGATAAAGGCTTTCGAGTTAGACTCCTGGGTTTAAATTCTGTTTTCACTAAGTACTGTGTGACATGGAGCGAATTACTAAGGCTCTGTAAGCGTCATGTTTCTCAGCTGCTAAATGGGGCTCGTTCTGAAGATGGCTGAAAGTAAGAAACAAACAGTGCTCCACGCCCCGTCCGGCTCGGGCGATGGGCCTGCAGGTTCTCTTCCGTGTATGGAGTGCTTACGCGTGGCCCTCTTGGAGGGCCGCAGGCTGCGCGCAGAACAGGGCGGGCAGAGCCCACGCCCAGCAGGACACAGCGTGCGGTGAACGGATCCAGGGTGCTTGGCTGGTGGGAAAGGGGTAAAAAGTCAGTAACTGACACCTGTGAACTTTGCGGTGGGAGACATTCTTTCACTGCGAGTTCTCAGTCCCAGCGCCAGAAAGCCCTAGAGGAGGGAAAAGGAAGGAGACAGGCACAAGCATCCAGCGTGGTGTGAGACGCCTGAGGCCAGGCTGGGCTGCAGGAAGTCCCCTCGGACCCCACTGTCAGCTTGCGCACTGTCTTGGGGACGGCCCTGGGGAAGGGTTCAGTGGTCCATGCCACTTTGCAGGCAAAGGGACTCCAGCCATCCCTGTGACATAGCGACAGCAAAGGGCCCTAGCCAGTGCGTCTTCAGAATGGCAATGGGGATGGAATTATGACCTTTCCGGAAGCAGTTTTGGAGACCAGGAGGTGAGCACAGAATGAGAACAGTGATAACTGTTCAAGAGGAAAGAGTACTCACTAAGTTTGTGGGTTTAAATGGAACCTTGAACTGAAGCCATTGTTGGCCTTTGGGAGCTTCCTGTAACAAGAAGCCAGTTTGGTTCTCCTGAGTGCCTCAGAGTAAAAGCTTCCTTGCTCTAAAGAGCCTCACAGACCTTCTCTGTCCCGCACTACAGGGCCCAGACAAGGATCGCTTACCACGATGTGTTGTAGGACCTGCCCCCATACATAATTATGTATCTCTCTCTCAAAATAAACAACAAGATCCTGCAAGGAACAAGAAGGAAGGGAGGAAAGGGGAAAGGGGAAAGAGGAAAAAGGAAAGGAAGGAGGGGAAGGAAGGAAAGGAGGGAAGGGAGGGAAGGAGGAAAGAAAAAGGAAAGAAGAAATCGCTATTAGGTCATAGGAGACAGGATTGTCTGTGAGCTGCCTCTGGAGGCGGGGAGGGAGGATACTGAGGAACACGGCCCTTGTCTTTCATTCCAAGGCAAGCCAGTGCCTCCCCAGAACCAAGGGAAGCTCACCAGAGCCAAAGGAGACAGGGAGACAGAGCGGATGCTCACTGATCTTAATTAGAATTTCAGCTCTACGAGAGCAGAGAGCTACTGGCTGGCACATGGTAACCTCTCAATAGTTATTTGCTAACTTTGTCCTGTTGTTCTCCTAACAGCTTAAAATGTGGGTATCTTGTATGGGATATAGATGTATCATTTTCATATCACTAATACAGTAGAGTGAAGGTCTCACTTCAGATGTTGGTTGTCATTCTAGACTGTCACTGTAGTCAATACTTTTATTCCAGACATCTGAGAGACCCAAACCCAGGTCATACACATCAAGTTCTGCTTCGCACGTCCCTTGAGGCCCCACACCGGTGCCGAGGACTATTGATTAGTTAACATTCAGAGTAGCCCGGTAGTAATTTCAAAGCTGAGCAGACTGTCACAGTCAAGGATTCAGCCCTTTTCCTCCGAGCTAACTACGCACACACCCTAACAGATTTTGTGGGTTTTTTCTTGGTTTTGAGGGTCATGACAGAATAGATCCCCTAGGGGGCAGTGTGCGCACATATTTCAGCCAAGCAAGGCGCACATTTTATGGCCGCTGAGGTCATCTCGACAGCAGCAGATTTAGGAGTCTGAGAAACAAAATTCACTTATGAAGTTGTTTTTTAGGTAGAGCAGAATAGGCCTGAAAGAATTGCACAGTAGAGAAAAACCTGGTGACGCAGCAGAAATTTGGGGGATGGCAATTTTAAAGGCTCCAACCACCGAATTGCCTAAGGTTTAACGCAGGAACGATTTGACAGGCTCCTTAACATCTGCTAAAGGGTTTTTAATATTTTTATTTATTACCTTTCACATTTCCTGTTTCTGAAATCCGTGCCGAATTGTGTTTCATTTTCTTACCTAGCCTGGGTGGCAGTTTAAATTCAATTAAAGTTAACCAGTTTTAATTGAGTAATAATAGTTCAAGCTGTATTATTAAGGGCTTGTAACACACTGAGTGTTGACTTAGGAGGCATTATTTAATTATTTACAATGCATTATTTAATGCTCCCACATCTCTATGAGATGAAGACTATTCTCACCTTACAGATGGGGAAACTAGGCTGTGGGGAATTTCTGGAACTCACTCAATATCCCCAGCCTAAAAGTGAAGTCCAGAACCCATTCTCTTCATTATTTTACTATTTTACCATCCAAAGAAGTGCCTCTCAGACTTTACTATGTAGACATATTACCTGAGGATCTTGTTAAAATGCAGATTCTAGGGGCACCTGGGTGTCAGTCGGTTAAGCGTCTGCCTTCAGCTCAGGTCATGATCCCGGGACTCTGGGATGAACCCTTCTCCTGGAGCTCCCTGCTCAGTGGGGACTCTGCTTCTCCCTCTCCCTCTACCCCCCCCCCACTTGTGCTCTCTCTCTCTCTCATGCTCTTTCTCTCTCTCATGAATAAATAAAATCTTTAAAAAAAAATGCAGATTCTAACTCAGCAGTTCTGAGTGAGACCTGAGAGTTTGCAATTCCAACACTGCTTCCAATGCTGCTGGTCCGTGGACCACATTTTGAGTAGCAGGAACTTAGAGGAGAGTGTGTGCTTGGGGGTGGGGGAGTGGATAAAGAAATGCATGACATCATCCCTGCTCTCAGGAAGGTTATATCTACAGGCAACAATAAGACAAATACATAAGAATATTTTGAGAGAATGTGTACATCAAGGGCCACAGAGGTACAAAAGCAGAACAACCCAACAGATACTAAGTGAGAGACTTTAGAGTAGGACAGTGCACTGAAAGCTTTGGGAGGGATGAGGAGAATGAACAGGGCAAAGCTTCTCCTACCCACAGGGCACCTGCAGGCTTGTANNNGGCCAGTGGCCACACAAATAACACTAGGGCAGGTCCAGGCTCCACAAAAGAGGCTCCCAGGAGGGCTGTGCCAATGGAAAGGAGGGATGAGGCGAGGTGGGTGAGAATCTCATCTGGTGACTGGAATTAGGAGGCAGTATATATTAAGAAGCTTTCAGCTGGCCATGGGCCTAGAGGAAGGCTTCATGCCTTCATGGTGTTCAAGATAAACCTTGAAAGACAGATGGAGTTTTGACAGTGGATATAGGAGGTTATTTCAGGGAGAAAAACCGATGTAAGCCTAAGTTCTGAAATATAATAGTGCAAAAAGCTAATTCGGGGATGAGCACATCGTCCTGTTTTCCTTCTGGACGCTGCAGGGAAAGTTATGCTGGAAACCATGTTTTAAGGCAGTGAGTCTCAATTCATATTAAGAATCACTTAAGGAGCTGAAAAAGATTTTCATGCTGGGATCCTATTTTCAGAGATTCTAATTTCATTAGCCTAGGGGTAGAGCTGGCAATCAGGATGCTTTAAAATCTTCGTATTTTAAATTAGATGATATGTATGTGCAGTCAGGTTTGAGAACCATTACTCTATAGCAGTGCTTCTCAAAGTGTGGCCCCAGACCAGCAACATCAGCATCACCTGGAAACTTGTGAGAAATGCAAATTCTCAAACCCCACCCCAGACCTACTGCATCAGAAGCTCTGGGGGCGGAGCTCAGAATCTCTAGTGTAACAAACCCTTCCGGTGGTTCTAATGTAAGTCAAAGTTTGGGAACCAATACTCTGGAGCCTTGCTACTCCAGTGTAGTACATAGACAAGCTGCACGGACAGCACCTGGAAGATGTCAAATCTTAGCCCTCACCCCAAGGCTAATCAGTGAATCAGAACTGCTATTTAACAAGCTCTCCCGGTGATGGGTATGTAAAGTTTGGGGATCACTTTAAATTTCAGGATGAGAGGGGCACCTGGGTGGCTCAGTTGGCCACTGCCGACTGCCTTTGGCTTGGGTCATGGTCTCAGGACCCTGGGATCCAGCCCCATGTCGGGCTCCCCGCTCAGCAGGGGAAGCTCGACTTCTCCCCCCTGCTCATGCTAGCTCTTTGTCACTCACTCTCTCTCTTTCAAATAAATAAATAAATAAAATCTTTAAAAAAAATTTTCAGGATGAGAAAGCTGAACTATTTTAAATAGTAACGGGGAGCAGCTGAAGGCTATAGAGTAATGATGTAACTCAGGGCTTTCAGAAGAACAATTCGATAATTGTATTTAAGATCAAGTAAGTGAAACAGATCCTGCACAATACACCTTATTTGATCCTGCAAGATAGTCCAGAAACTGTGCTTGCCACTAATACCACTCCCGACTTTCTTGCCCTGTTCATCCCTTCTTCTCCTAGGCTTCAGCAGAGAGCTGTGCCCTGGGGCCGTGGATAGAAGGCTGCCTTGCTCAGAACTCCTTTCATGCTGGAGTCCTGCCAGCCATTGATCCAACAGTGGGAGTTATCTCAGCAGTACAATTCCACTCAGGCCCCACTTCCAGCTTGTATAATATTTCTGATAATAAGAGAGCCTAAATGAAGCATCCTTTTAAAGGCCTTCACTGTTAATTTGGCACAGGGAAAAAAGCCAGCACATTATACTGGGTTTTCCAGTCATTCTGCTTGTGCTGTATAGACCCTTTGAATAGATGTCCATAATGAGATTACTCAAAATGGAATTCATTACCTGACCTAAGATTTATTGCTTTTTAACTACAGATATAAGGCGAGCCACACTCTGCTCCCGGAGTCGGCTGTGGGCCGGCCCTGCTTCTCGGTTCCAGGATGGGCGCGGGAAACTGGGCAGAGGGAGCCCTGAGCCGGGACAGGGTTGCGGACTAAGAGTAGAGTGAACGATGCAGCTTCATTAGGACAGGCATCCGGGAACCCCAGGACTCTGTTGCTGAGTTCTGCTTCCACAGTCTCACCATGGGGACTGTGGATGGGCCAGTCACCTCCCCACTAGCATAATTGGAAAGACGCTAAGGGGCGCCAAAAATGCCGAAGTGCTGTAAATTAGCAGTGTTCAGTCCCGATGAACATTAAAGGGAGTGTGTCGTTAATTCCTCCACACATGCTGCTCACACAGTCTTCCCACTGGGGGCTTTTGGCTCGGAGCATTACGGGCCCATTTGTTCTGCCTGGCTTCTCCATCAGGGCAAGGACCTCAAGGTGAGTTAATAGGCTTGGCTTCTCAGCACTTTATTTTAATCTGTATTTACCATCATCCTATATATCTTAACAAACCTCCGGTGCATGGCACGCCATTGAGCACTGCACAAAACAGATAAGAGAGACAGGGCCCTGGGCTCATTGGCAGATGGTGGCGACTACATTCAGGGCAGTATCGAGGGTGTCCTTTTTTGCACGGGGTTTATGATGCTGCCTGGTCCCCCCATGGTTTCCCACCTGCCACAGTCATCCCAAGTCTTCCCTTCCTACCCCACCTTGGGCCACCTCCGCTAGATTGGCAAGAGCAAAGGGAGGTCCTGCCTGTGCAGTCGCCTCTTAAAGCCACTGTAACCACTGCCCGCTCTATTTTCTCCATCCTTCCCCCCCCTCCCCTGTTCCTACTCAAGAGCTCTCCCTCTGGCCTGCAGTGGAAAACCATTGCCAATGGTGGCTCTACAGGAGATAATAACCTTAAATAGATGATACTTACACGGATAATAGGATAAAGTAAAACAGGATGGACAAATTGATAATTGCAGATTAGGAGGAAATATTATTAGCAAACCAAACAAAAGCCAAAGTTAGGGGTAATAAGCATGATGTGTTAGAATGGCTAAGAGTGACATATTTTCATACGCAAGTCTTTATCCCTGAGGTAAGAGCCTTAGCAGCCTCTTTATGTATTGTGGAAGTGTATCTGAAATGCCACACTCTATTTGTTTGCTCAAAGATTTCACATTTTAAAAGCAAAAGGAACTATTACTGTAGATCTTCTTTTTACCATAGCTTTAGAAGCTCATGGGGGAGAGGGGGTTGTCATCATAGGTTATAATATTGCCCTGGACAATTGCAGGACAAGCCACTAGCCTGAATTCTTGTTATTATTTTAATTTGAATAGAAACCTTGTCAGATAACCAGACATATTTTTAAAAATGCAAACGAATAGCCATCATCGTCTGATGTTCCTGAGACAAACATGACAATGACAGCGTGCTATTAAAGGCCATGTTTGTGCTATCAAAATAATGAGACCATGGCCCAGGCTGCCTGATAATTTCAACTATCTTTTAGTCAATTTGGATTGTCACTTGGGCAACATTATAGACAGATCTGGGATCAGATGTTTAGGTAGATAGAAAATGTCACATTTCCCTCTTTTCGGTGAATATAATAGTACAAGCTTCTTTGAGTCCCATGGCCTTCCAATCTAAGGTAGAGTGGACTTCTGACACTGGCCCTCCATGATGTGTACCATGAGGTGCTGGGACCTGCCCTCATGGTACATTTGCCCTGGCTTGAAGGCAAAATCATCAGGGGAATCTTTCCCAATGTACTGGATGCCCATGGATATGGATTCTGTGAATGCCCAGGACAGGAAAGCTGTCTGGCCCTCCACCTCTTCTCTGTTTGAGGCTCTTCAGAGGAGATCAGATGGATACCATCAGGGCCTCTAGTGAATTTCCAGTACTTGTCCACTGACATCTCAAAACAGGTCAGTGTGTCGCCACTTGCTCTTGCCTAGGCTGGAGACCACCAGAGTCCTCAATATGATGTTCCAGAATGGTGCATTCCGTTTGTGGAATTATTGAGCAGGGCACCTAAACTTGCTGATTTATGTTAGTGTTTGCTGATCCTACATTGTAACATATCACAGAACAACACCAAGACACTTATCTGAAACAATTATTCATTATCCATTGCTGGAAATGCTTAAATTGCAGAAATCAGCTGAAGACTGGGAAGAAGGGGTGGAAAGGATGTAACGAACGAAATCCTAAAAGAGACAATGTCTTGTACACTAACATATCTTAAAAGTTCAGGAAAACAGAAACACACTTCTGCCTGATGACTATAGTTCCTAAAATATCCACTTCTTTTTTTAATTATGTAAGTAAATAATGAGTCCTTGCTTCTATAAAAGATACATTTATGTACATTTATGAAGAAACATTTGAAAGCTTCCCTTTATGTCCCCGCTGTTCTTTCTAAACTCTTGCTTCCTTTCCAGGAAAGCAGATGCTTCCTTCCAGATCTTTCCCTATGATTTTATAATACCCATGCATGTATGTACATAGCTTTAAAAAAAATAGGATCATTCTGGGGCACGTGGGTGGCTCATTCAGGTAAGCGTCCAGCTCTTGGTTCTGGCTTAGGTCATGATCTCATCACATCCAGTTCCACATTCGCTTCATTCTCAGTGGGTAGTCTACTTGAGATTCTTTTCCTTTCTCTCTGCCTCTCCCCACTCACACTCTCTCTCCTCTCTCTCTCTCTCTCAAATAAATAAATAAAATATTTTTTAAACAGTACGATCATTGAACAATCAACTTACTGTTCTGTAACTTGATTGATGTTTAATATGATCTGAAGACTGTTTTCTACATCAGTACGTATAGCACTGACCCATTCCCTTTAACAGCTGCCCTAATGCTCCATATTGAAGATGGATCATCAGGTATTTACCTATTATCCTACTGACTATTATTTATAATTTTACTTTATTTTTCCAGTTTCAAACCCTGAACATTCTGAAAACTGTGTGCAAGTATATTTTTAGAATGTGTTTGTAGAGTACAAGTACTTTTACAATTTTAATGACTGTGGCCACTTGCCTTCCTCACAGGCTTTCCAACTATATTGGGATTTTTGTAGTTTCATAGTCAGGGTGCTCGCCAAATATATTCACCTAGAGACAGTAGGCTCAGCACTTTGGAAGTAAACAAACAAACAAACAGAGCTGAGTTTTCATCTCAGTCACTTCTGGCATGTAGTTCCCTGGGCAAGTTACTTAAACTCAATAAGCTTCAGTCTCCTTGCGGAGGAAATGAGGCTAAGATTATGGATCCTTGAGGGTTGTTAGGAAGGTAAGTGTGATAACATGTAAAAAGCACTTAGCACATAGTAGGTGTCTGGGGAGCCATGGTTATTAATGAGTTTAGACATGAGCTGAATTGCACAACTTGAGAGGAAAAATACAGTAACCAGCAGTTTCCAGAAACAGAAGAGATGCCCTGAGATTAAAAATAAATAAATGAATAAATAAAATTCTGGGGCACCTGGACCATGATCTCACCGTGGTGGGATGAAGCCCTATGTGGGACTCTGGGCTCACTGTGGAGTCTCTTTCTTCAGATTTTCTCTCCCTTTTCCTCCTGCTCTCTCTGTCTCTCTCTCTCTCTCAAATAAATAAAATCTTTAAAAAAAATTCAGATGAATCTATACGTAGAAGCCACATTTTGTTGGTTTTGAATTTCATCAGTGTTTCTATCTCCTTCTTATTTAAACCCCAAAAAGCTGCTCATTGTATATTTGCTTCTTCAATCTTTGATCTACATGTGCCCTTCAGTCTCAAGAAGTAAATTCAGCACAGACAGCACCACTTGTTTACTTCTGGATATTTTATATGACGTAGAGGTTTATGCAAGGAGTTATGCTATGTTAATTACATGTTCCCAAGTTAATATTAAGATTAACTGGCATTCCCTGAACACACACTGATGTAGATGTAACCTAATTTATCACTCCTGCTTCACTAAACAAGTTGTCTTTCCCTGTATCACCTCCCACTGCCTCTGTGGCCAAGTTCATCTATACGGTTGTCTCTTCCTCAGCTTCTCGGCTTTGTATGATGGTGTGATTGCCGCTACCTGTTGCCCTTCATATTTGGGGGGTGGGGCCTGCTAAGAGAACAGTTATTTATAAATTAATTGATCTCATTTGAGTCCTAGCTTTTAGCTGTTGTAGTAAACCTGTCCATGCACCTGATCACTCAGATTTAGATGGAAATATCTGCCATATCAGCCTAAGTCATAGCCAAGGCAGGGTCCCTCATTTATTGCCCAGAAATCACTTGGAGCTTATAAATGAGGAATGGTTTCCAAATCTCCATATCCAGTAATATCCCCATTGCTCTTAGCCTTCCCTCACCTATTTATTCCTCTTCCCTGCCTGCTGCCATCCACAAAAGAGAAGCAGAGGCAGATATAAATGGATGCTTATGAGAAGCCCCTTTATTTAAAAAAATTTTTTTATGGTTTTAGAAAGAGATATCTAATTCAAAACCAACAAGATGGTGCAGCCACGGCAGACCTTTGCCAGAAGGGCTTTGAAGCCTTGCTCGACGCTCAGAATGGCACAGTGGAAAGAGGAGAAGGCACCACAGTGAAAACAGCCTCTGGCCCCCTCTACCTTGCCATTTGCCAGGTGGGTGACCTTGATGTTGCATCTGTACACTTCCTTATCTCACCAATAAAATGGGGTTAGTTTCAATAATCATAAAGTCAGTGTGAAGATTAAATCTGTCTCAAAACTGTAAAGCACTAGTGCCCCCTACGAAGTAAGTATTATAGAAATGTTGGTTATTGATATTTGTATCTAAGAACCCAGGTTCTGGAACAGACTGCCTGAATTCAAATCCTGGGTCCACCACATATTACCTGGGCAACCTTAAGCAGGTTACTTACCCTTTCTGAATGTGCTTCATCGTTTTTAAGTGGGAACGATAACTGGATGTCAGAGGATTCTTTAGAGAAGCAATGGGTAATATGCAGTATTTGGCATTTAGAAAGTACTCGTCGATGTAATATCAGGTCATATTATTTTTGGATAAACTAAACTCCAAGATATTTGTACTGCGTCCATAAAGAATTCATTCTGGTGTGAGTAATGATGGATTCCTTCACTCTCCCTTTTAGCTTCTTACACAGTCTGGTTTAAAAATATACCTAGGTCCGCAGAAAAATCTCTGGAGACATGGAATGCCATTCCTTATTAATATGTTGGGATTTTATTGATGAGGAAACATGCAACCAGTGGACCTTGGGACTGAGCCAGAGCACTCATTTCTGAAGTAACAAATGGGCCTCATTATAAGGTGGTTTTACCTAAAAGGTCAGTCTGTGCCATATAACTGGAGGCTGGCATTATGGGAAGTTTCTAGTGTATTATATTGCATGTCAATATTAACACGTGTTCTATTACTGCTATGTGAATTTTAGAGCCCTTAGCTTTCTATTCTGTGTGCACAATCATGCACAGGCACACTCACACACACACACACACTTTTAGCTGGGACCACTCATCTCCTCACGTCCCGTGATTCTGAAAGCTGACTTTATTGGTTAGGGACTCCTATTTTTCAGGCTAGTTGCACTGTTGAAATGAGTCCTTGCTGCTTGTAAGTCCTGTCCCATAATTTCATTTGGCTGAGGCAGGAGACAAGTACCTCATTTAATTAGAATTTCCAGCAAACTGCATTATGTTATTGTGTGTTATTCCAAAAGAATATACCACATCAAGGACAGCTGTTGATGGAGGAAAGCATCCTGTTTATTCTGCCGAGGAAATAAAAATCCTTTCACTCACTTCTCAAGCTCTCTCACCCTGCCACTCCTCACGTATCCCGTGGGACAAAACAATGTGCCCCGAGGCTCTCCAAGCCAGTAAAGTGTGCTGCACAAGACCCCAGGTAATAACCACGGGCGCATGAAAATGGAGCATCACCGTGTCGTTTAGCGGGAAGATCTTGGGTTCTATCCTGCTCTTTGCGTCTCTGCTGGCTTGCCACAAATCACAGAGCCCTCCGAGGGATCCCCTTTCCACCTGTTGCTCCAAGCAAGGAGCAAGGTCTTCGCTTCGTTGAAGAGAACTGAGGCTGTGCCGCTTTAGACCTGCAATTAAGTCCCTGCTGCTCTCCAAACCAATGAGTTCTTCCAAGTAGTAATCTAATTTATTTTTCCCATTTTCTAAGTAATGCCAGGGTAAGCGCGTTCATCATTTTAGACTCACTGCTTCTAATTCCTAATTCAGACTTGTTTGTTCAGTAGAAGGTAAACAACCCCCAAGCTATCACCCACCCCCATTTATTTGGAAGGAGAGAGTTTCAGTGGGAGAAGATAAATAGCACGTCAAATATGGTTTGGAGGGGCTGCAACTGAGTAATTTCTAGTTTCCTATGCCTGTCTCCAGCTGTTGTGGCCCAGTGTGACTCTGGCATCTGCGTGCTGGCTTGGCTGAGCTGCTATTTAGTCAAATCAGATCAATACCTGTAAGCATTTGTCTGATATAACAATCTCAAGCTAGTCCGGGAATTCACACTTTGAACAACATGAGTGGGGATGCCTTGTTTCTAGTTATCTGTCCATGAACACATCAACTGGTTGATACCTGTAATCCTAAGATCTCTTAGAAAATAAAAGGCAGGCCACATTTAGAGAACTGGCGGACTCAGATGGCCCTAGGGATGCATCAATTCAATTCCACAAACAATGATTGGGTGCTGCTATATATGAAGAAACATAGGAGATATAAAGATCAGTACGACATAGTCCCAATTCTCAAGTATAATTTAATATCAGGCTATAAAAACATCAGTAGGTAATTAATTGTTATTTAGATTTGGCCTAATTCCAAAAGGATCTAAGATGGAAGAGTACTTGTGAAAATACATGCAATTGGTTAAAATGAAATAAAATAGGATTATGTGAGAATGGGGTTGGGGAAAAATTAAGGGTGGAGCAAGTTCCAATGAAGCTGGAAATGAAGTAAGTTCAGAGACTATATACCATGAGAAATATTGCTTACCAGTGGTAGGACATAAATTCGTCTTGGAGCTTTCTGGAAGCCAGCACAAAAGCAGAAACAAAATTGATTTATTGTATTGTATTGTTATTGTATGATCGACAATGTCTATATTGACCTTGCTTTGGAAAAGAAGGGCTATAGCAGGTATGGAAACTACACACATCTTTCTCACATAAAGAAGACTTTCATTATGTTAGTCAGTATCCACAGCTTACTTACAGAAAATACAATCATGATTATCACTAGCTGGAGCAAGGACAGTTTGTTGCTTATGACTTGTCATTCCCTGTCACCTTCTTCCTTGCTTCAAACACCCCCTTCTACTATCACATGTACCCACACTGGGGCTGAAAATGCTAGATATTGGTTGGCTCTCTCAGACTCCCTTGGACATGCGACCCAGTTGTGACCAATGGGATCCAAAGAGTAGGATGCTAGGAAGCTCCCTGTCTATTGATAAACACCAAGTCTGTATATATTTACCCTTGTTCTAGGAGTGAAAATACTATAAACATAAATGAGACTCATGAAGAAAATACTACAGTGTAAAGAATTGGAAACATTTGACTCAAAGTAGGAAGTTATCTCTGAAAATGATCTACTTTAAAAGTCAGAAGATAACATCAGGAATCCACTGGGAATCCTTGAAAAAAATGCAAGAAGACAGGCCACTATAATTCAGGAGCTTAAGGAGACAGAAAGCTGAAATTAATGGTGAGATTAAAATTCAGATCAGGGGGTGCCTGGGTGGCGCAGTTGCTAAGTGTCTGCCCTCGGCTTAGGGCGTGATCCCAGTGTTCTGGGATCGAGCCCCACATCGGGCTCCTCTGCTAGGAGTCTGCTTCTTCCTCTCCCACTCCCCCTGCTTGTGTTCCCTCTCTCGCTGGCTGTCTCTGTCAAATAAATAAAATAAAAATCTTTTTAAAAAATTAAATAAATAAAATAAAATACAATTCAGATCAACAGAATTGACAGGGATCCCAAAAGATCTAAAAAGGTAATGAGACTTCCAGGTACAGTTTGAACTTTGAACTAACATCCCATTTTGCTCCCTTCCAAAGCCCTTATAAAACTATTATACAACATATACATATACATACATACATCTCCATGTGTAGAGAAAATAGAAAAGAAAATAACAGTAAAATTTTGACACTGGCAAACAGAGAGACATGTGGAAACTGACTTAACAGATTTGAGAAAGCCAAATTCTAAACTGTGGGTAGGAAAAACTGAGAATCAGCCCTACCAACCACAGACTGCCTCAGGATGAAGGTGGGGGTGGGGGAAAACAGAAAAATTAGGAGGTCTGGGAAAGAAACAGCTAGATCTACTGCCATCCTCCCACATGCTGTCACTGAGTGCTGTTTCTTCTCCCCAGCAGGAGCCTGTGGTTTATACAATGGAGTAAAATGGAGAATCTCTAGGCTGGGGGACACAAATGGAGACCCCTCAGGTTCTGTACCAAAAGCAGTAGAGTTAAATGCCTGTTTGCATACTGAATGCTAGGGTTTAGTCCCTTCTTCCATTAGCTATCAGAATGCAGGCCTTTATTTTTCAGGAAAGAAATGGTTGAGTCTTCTCTAGGGGATATGACCATCCCATGGTACCAAAATCTCCCCCTAACCTGACAATGGGAACGGTAAAAGCTTTTCAGTGATTCACAGAGGACAAATAGCACCAAGGCACTTGGAGGGCTCCCCATCAGCCCATTAGCTCCCACTCTTAAATACGAGCAAATAATCAAAGTTTTCCATTAATCCCCCCCCCCAAAGCACCTAGTTTAAAAGACAAAGGAGAAGACAAGAGAAAAGAAGGAAACTGAAAGAAAAAGACACTGTGCAGGAAGAAAAGACCATTAAAAATTAAAATGTAACTAATCTCACAAAAGACAGAATAAGTTGCATGCATAAAACAAGAGCAGGATACTCTAAAAATTGAACACAGAAACAGAGAATGTGAAAGATCCTTTGGATAAATGCAATTGTAAAAATGGAACTCACATGACTAGTAGTAGAAAATCTCAATCATATTATGAAACTTTAAATCTGTTGCATGGAAGATGAACTTGAAAAGTTCCCCTGGCTTCCAGAAACAAAATCAACAAGATTAAAATGACAGATATAAAATAGTTACAAAAGGCACATAATGGAAAGCAAAGTCAGAGCATCAGTGTTCTTAAAGGGGAAATCAGTTTAAGCAGAAGAGACAAAAATAACCAAAGATAGGAGACAAAGGCTTTTCTGAGCTGAAAAGATATTTGTACATACAAGTTGAAAGCACCAACTGCATTGAAGCAAATGAATTGCACCTTCTAACCAACTTTGGCATTGAAAGAATAAAGGGAAAAATTTGCAAGGCCTTTGGGGAAAAAAAAAGAAAAGAAAAAAAGAAAAAAAAGTTAATTACCAGGGAATAAAAATAGACTGTCCTCAAACATTTGTTCTGTAACTTAAAAGACAATAGATTGTTTACAGAATTTTTAAGAGAAACTGTGGCAACTAAGAATGTTGTCCCCAGCCAAATTTTGTGTGTGAAAACACTCTCAAATAGGCAATACATGTATCATTCATAAAAATAACTTGAAAAAAAATTTTGAAGATGTATTTGTACTGCTTGAGAGAGAAAACAAACTTTAAAATTCTCAGAATGTGAAAGTAATTGTATAAAACAACTGGTTGCAAACATTGAACCATTTAGAATGGAGAGATTTTCGAATTGATTCTTATAAGTGTGGTTATAAAAGTGAGTGTCAATTTCAAAATTTGTTTTCAAGTTAGAAGACATGTGGTGGTTTGAAGGAAGAAGGGAAGGGATAGAGAGAAGGAGGAAGAGAGGAAGAGAAAGAAGGAGAGAGCTTTAATTATACTGGTAATAACAGAAATGGGAAGAAAAAGGGGTGGGACAACTCAGTAGTTGTCAAATTTTGCTGTGCATTGGAATCAGCTAGGCATCTTCATGTAACAGTGATGCCTGACTTCACCCTCAGGCACATTTGCATTTAATTGGTTTGGAGTCCAACTGGAAGCTCCTCAGCTACTTCCAATGTGCAGCAACATTTGGGAACCACTGGCTTAATTCATTAAATAGGAAAAAGCAAGGATGGCAAAAGGATTTCAGCTTACAGTTCCAACTCTTGTTAATTGGTAATGACTGCCTGAGGGCTTTGTTGAGGTCATATCCAGGCTCAGTGGGAAAGTACTTTAATCCATTTGCGCTATCTTTACTGGAAGGGAAGAGAATGACATCACACATTTGCCATTCCTGGACTCAAAGAGTTTTTTTTTTTTTTAAGATTTTATTTATTTATTTGACAGAGAGAGCCAGCGAGAGAGGGAACACAAGCAGGGGGAGTGGGAGAGGAAGAAGCAGGCTCCTAGCAGAGGAGCCTGATATGGGGCTTGATCCCAGAACACTGGCATCACGCCCTGAGCCAAAGGCAGACGCTTAACGACTGCGCCACCCAGGGGCCCTCAAAGAGATTTTGAAACTAAAGTAACTATTAGTGGTTTAAAAAACTGCATAGATCCCTTCTGAAATGTTAGAGATGATGAAAGCAAAGAAAATATAGTCATATAGTAAGAGGCAGTAAACAAAACAAAAAGAAGAAAGAGGATAGGGGAGGGGCAGAAGGAGGAGGAAGAAGGAGAAAGAAGAGGAAGAAGAAGAGGGGAGGAAAGAAAACACAATAGGAGAAATCACAAAATAAAATGGCAATATACAATTAAGTATGTTTATTGAGCCTACAAATGCAATTGGGAAAATCTCCTTCATTTAAAAATATTATCTTTAGATTGTATGAGAAGAAAAGAGGAATCCATCTATGTGATATTTTCTAAAGCCCCATCTGATACAAAATTGCTAAATAAAAATATAGTAAATGATGAGAAAGTAGGCAAATATATCTGGCAAATACAATAAAAAATCACAATACCAGTAACAAATACGATAGAAACTAAAGCAGAAATATTAAATGAAATGAAGATGTCCTGTCTGAAAGTATATTTCACAATGAATATAAAACTGTCACAAAATTTTATGCATCACATAACATTATATCAAAATACAAAAGTGAAATCTGCTATAAATTAGAAGAAATGGACAGAAGTGCAGTACTAATGGGAAGCTTTAATAATAACTCTTTCTCTTTTTGATGGCTAACAAAAAATGTAAATCAAACTTTATAGCACACAAGCATAGAATGTACCTTTATTTCCAATACTAATAAAACATCTACCAAATAAATAAATAAATAAAAGGATTATGCAGCAATAAAAAATTTCAAAAGTATATAGTACACATTCTGATTAGAAAGTAGTAAAGTCATTATATATATAAAAAAGATAAAAAGGTCATTATTAAGTTAAGGAGAAAATTAAAGCTGCAGAAAGTTTAGAAATTAACAACAACAATAATAATACATAACAAAATTTATGGGGTGTGCCAAAGCAGTGTTCAGAAGAAAAGTCATAGATTTATATGTGTTTTATTGTTGGTTTTTTGTGTTTTTGTGGGGTTTTTTCTTTTCGGTTTCTCTGTTTTTGTTTTTTGTTTTTTGCTAAGGAGGAAAAGGCAAAATAAATGCTCTACATACAACTGATGTCACTATGAGAGGAATGTTCTAATCTGAGGGCAGGTTAGGTTGATGCTGAGGGCCATAATGATTTCATTAAATGAAATCCGTCTCTGCCTTTTACGTTCCTTCTTCAAAAAAAAAAAAAAAATAAGGTCTTTGTTTCAAATTCCAACCTTAGAGCTGGAGTGATATTTCTCACCATTCTTCTGTCATCCCTGGCATAGGTGAAAAGTTTGGGATCTGTATATAACTTTATCTTGTGTTTTACAGAATTTTTTTAAAAAGATTTTATTTATTTATTTGACAGAGAGAGAGAGCACAAGCAGAGAGAGTAGCAGGCAGAGGGAGAAGCAGGCTCCCCACCGAGCAGAGAGCCCCATGTGGGGCTCAATCCCAGGACCCTGGGATCAGGACCTGGGCTGAAGGCAGAGGCTTAACTGACTGGGCCACCCAAGCACCCCTATCTTGTGTTTTAAATCAAGCTTAATTAGTATATGAGAAATGTAAGAAGTAATGAGAAATTATTATAGTACCATTTGTAAATCCATAACAGAAATAGCTTCTTTCTGAACTCATCAGTCTTCATATGGGCTAATCATGTCTTTTCTGTTCTACTCCATTTTTTTGAGGGGGAAGAACAGGTACAGAAAGAAAAGTATGCTTTGTGTCAAATAAATTGCCATTTCCCACAAGCCCAGCTGCCTAAAAAATTATTTCATGAGAAAATTAAAACTTTAATAAGGCTAAATGTAAAATACAAAACTACAACTTCTAAAAGAAAACACAGGAGAAAATGTACATGACCTTGGGTTTGGGGATAAGTTTTTATTATTTTTTATTTTTTTATTTTATTTTTTTAAGATTTTATTTATTATTTATTTATTTAACAGAGAGAGACAGCCAGAGAGAGAGGGAACACAAGCAGGGGTAGTGGGAGAGGAAGAAGCAGGCTCCCAGCATAGGAGCCTGACATGGGGCTTGATCCCAGAACGCCAGGATCACGCCCTAAGCCGAAGGCAGACGCTTAGTGACTGAGCCACCCAGGCGCCCCTGGGGATAAGTTTTTAAATACAATACCAAAGGCATAATTCATGAAAGAAAAACTTTACTTTGTACTTTATTAAAATTGGGCTTTTAACAATTTCGGATTTTATTAAAATTAAAAAATTCTGCTCTATAAAAGATGCTGTTGATAGAATGAAAAAAAAAAGCCACAGACTTGGAGAAAAATATCTGCAAGCATATATCTGATAAAGGATGTCTATCCAAAATATACCAAAACCTCTTAAAATTCAACAATAAGAAAACAGCCAATTAAAAAATGGGCAAAAAATCTAAACAGACACCTCATGACAAATGGTATACAGATAGCCAATGAGCATATAAAAAGATGTGGGGGTACCTGGGTGGCTTAGTTGGTTAAGCATCTGCCTTTAGCTCAGGTTATCATCCCAGAGTCCTGGGATCCAGCCCCTGCTCAGAGGAGAGTCTGATTCTCCTTCTCCCTCTGCCCCTCCCTGCTGATTGTGCCTGTGCTCTCTCTCTCTCTCCAATAAATAAATAAAATCTTTAAAAAATGTCAAACATCATTTGTCATTAGAGAAATTTAAATTAAAACAACAAAGCAATACCAGTACATTCCTATGGCAAAATAGCAAAAATCCAAAAAAAAAAAAAAAACTAAATGCGCAAATTGCTGACAAGGGTACATAGCAAAAACAAAACTCATAGCAAATACAAAAACTCTCATCCATTGCCAATGGAATAAAAAATGTATAGCCACTTTGGGAGACAGTTTGGCTGGTTCTTCAAAGTTAAATGTACTATTACTATGCAATATAGCATTCATGCTGCTAGATATTTGCCCAATGGATTTAAAAACATGGCCACACAAAAATCTGCATGAAAATGTTTATAGCAGCTTTATTCATAATTGTCCCAACTAGAAGTAACTTAGATGTTCTCCAGTAGGTCATTGATAAACAAACTGTGGTACATCCATACAAAAGAATACTATTTTTAAGTGATAAAAAGGCATGAGCTATCAAATCATCTGAAGATGTGGAGGAAGCTTGAATGCATGTTGTAAATGAAAGAAGACAGTCTGACAAAACAATATACTGTGATTCCATTTATAGATATCCTGGAAAGAATTAGAACTACAGAGAAGATAAATAGATCAGTGGATGGCACGGTTGGGGTTGTTGGTGGGGGAGAGTTAATAGGAGAATCACAGGGGGATTTTTGCTTGGTGAAACCATTCTGTATGATACTGTAATAGTGGGTATGTGACACATTTATCAAAACTGATAGACCTTTACAGCAGGAAGAGTGAATCTTAATGTATGAGAATTTTAAAAAACATTGTTTAGGTGGTTGGGACATCCCAGAATTTAATGACAAAAAAATCTGTTTTACAAATGGATGAAACAATTTTACTGAAGGGGGAGAGGGGAAAAGATGTTGACCTAAGTAACTCTGAAAATTAGTGGAATCTGTAAGGCAAATGGAAGAGTACAAAAGCACTGTATGCTAGTTGATAAAGTTGCTGCCCGTGGAAGTATGCAACAATGTCCATGTGTACTGGAACTGAACAATTAAGTCAATGGATGGCGGATGGTGGGAGCTAGGTTTCCCACTGTTGGAGTGGGATTTTACAGATGAACAAGGACAAGAAGGCTAGAATGATCCATGTGGAAATCCATTACGGTTAGAGACATCAATAGGAATTCACACTGAGCTTAAGAGAGAGATTTATAGCTATGTGTATATACATGCATGAGTATACATACATAGAGTTCTTTGTTCTGTCACCTGACAGGGCCTAGAAACTATGATTCCTCAGTAACAATAAGCATATTTAGCACCCAGAGTCCATTTTTAACACTATTCTCCAATAAAAAGAACCAGGGCTCCTTGGAGAAATGGCTTATTCTAGGCCTGAGGAAGGAAACATACAAGATGGGCCTGGAGCATCATGCAATGCCAGGGGTAAGGAAGTGCTCAAAAAACACGATGATGGTGCAATGTCAGAGGCATATAGGAGCCAGTTAAGAGAGCTCTTAATGGCCATAACTGTAACAATTTTAGAGCAATGAAATAAATAAAACAGTATTGGATTATAACTAATGGGAGAAGAGACAATGCTCCCAAGAGAACTCCAAATAATGTATGTACGTATCTGCTTACAAGGACATGAATTACAAGTTCCACTCTTTAAGGGTGTTCTGTGCAGAAGGACTTCCTAACAAAGAGCATGTTATGGAAAGGAGGCAAGAGTAACTTTATGGTGAAGAAACCTGACAAATACCACCCCAACCAGGTCATCAGGGTTAACATCGACAGTGGTTAAGTGTGATAAGAATGGTAACTTACCTCTGTGGTCTTCCTCCCCTTAACCCCTAACCCTAGGGTAATAAGAAGAAAAACATCAGTCAATCCCATCTGAAGGACATTCTACAAAATACCTGACCATCATTCCTTACAACTGTCAGGGTCAGCAAAAACAAAGAATTTCTGAGAAACTGTCATAGGTGAGAGGAGCGTAAGGAGACATGATGACTAACTGTAATGTGATATCCTGATGAGATCCCGGAACAAGAAAAGGACTTTAGGTAAAAACTAAGGAAATGAGACTAAAATATGGGCTTCAGTTAATAATAATGTGTCAATATTGATTTATTAATCATAACAAATGTACCATTCTAATATAAGATGTTAATAATAGGGAAAACTGGGTATGGGATGTAGGAGAACTCTTATTTTCAAAAGCTTTCTGTAAATCTACATTTAGAAATCTATTCTAAAAATAAAATTTTATTTAAAAAATCTTTAAGAATTTAAATCAAAACCTCTAGATTCCCTTTTACTGCTATTACTTTGCTAGGACCTGCCTTTGCTAGTGTCACCCAGCCACTGGGCATAGTGAACCAATGCAGAGCCCAGGCCAGCAAGTATGACACTGAACAGGATCCAAGTGGACAGAGACCCTTACTCCACATCACTCTAATGTTTTTAATGTCTCTTGCATGATGTTTGGTGAATCTTCCTAAACTAAAACTAAAATCAAGGATGGCTGCTGTCTTGAGGGGCCTATACACGCTCTCATCCCACTGCCTCCAATCAGACCCTTCAGACACAGACAACAGCATGAACCATACTCAGTGGGTCTTGATGATCAGTTAATTTCCCCCATCGCTAGCTCACTCCTTCCCTGCTGGGAGCTTCTAGCAAGCTCTGTAGCCTGGGCCAGGCTACTTATGTTGGAGCTGATTAACCAAATTAACCAAGTGCTTTGCTTCTGCACATTTACCTCCCACTATTTTGGCCATTTTAATGCTTGTAAACATATATCATAAGCAGCAATAGCAACCGGCCCTGAGCCTTTGGTATGTTACTGTACACCAAGGGGCACAAATATATATGTACTTGTATATGCATCAAAAAAGACCTACAAGAAATTACATTACACTGTTGATAGTGGCTACCATCTACTTGTAGGAGGAAGGTGGGAGATGGAATTGAAGAGAGTTTTGCTGCATTCTTATTATTTGCTTTTTATTTCTATCTGTAAGGATTGTTTTGGCACAATTCTATACTGTCTGAATTTTTTTATGATAAGCATTTGTAATTTTGTAATCCTTTTGTAGTACTAATTTGTGCAATGTCACAAGTTATTTAAATTTTTTAATGGGGGGGTATATACTGTTAGCTGAAATTATTGATGCCAGCTCTTAAGAAAATGTTTCTACAGGGTGCCTCTGTGGGTCAGTCAGTTAAGCGTCTGACTCTTGCTTTCTGCTCAGATCATGATTTCAGGGATCGATCTCATAACCCTGAGATCATGACCTCAGTGAGGAGTCTGCTTGAGATTCTCTCTCTCCCCCTCTGCCCCTCCCTCCTCTAGCTCTAAAATAAATAAATAAATCTTTAAAAAAAGAAGAAAAATGTTTCTACTATATACAATGTTAATGGAATTTGGGAACTTTATTGGGATTTTTCAATCATGCCGGGGGTAAAAAACTACAAACAGGGTCTTTCAGGGCTCAAAACTATTCCAAGGAAAGAAACTAGGTAAGATAAGCTTTTGACTAAAGGTGAGAGGGTGACAGAGTGGGTAAGAAAGGAGGGAGTTGCACCAGTAGCATCAAGAACTATAGTTTCCACTGCTGTGTCGTCAGTAGCGTCCAAAGATTTAATTATTCCACCCATTTTCCATTTTCTCTTTCCTCTTTTGATTAGAAGCTATCATTGTTCTTTGTATCTTTTTTTTCCTTTTCTCCAAACTATTGTATATAAAGTATGTTGATAAAATTTTTTGATTCACTAGTTGAAGAGAAAAGTGGTAGAATGACAACAAAAGTACAGGAGAAAAGCGTTTCTAAGGGAATAACGGTTTTCAAAGGTGGTGGCATATTTACATGTCCTGTATATACATGTCCTGTATATATGTTGATATTACCTTGGTTTACTTCTTGTTGGGAAGTACGATTATCTGGAGAAGCATCTTTAGAATTGTATATGTGCTCTGGGCAATCAAGGGATGAAATAGTAGAAATTTTGGGTGCTCCTTTCCGGATATGTATGAAATTTTAGAAAGTCCATCTATTAAAGGTCAAAAGGAGTTCTGCATCTCCTCTAAGGGAACTCCTCCAATCTATGGGAGTGGGGCTCTTCAGCAGTCATAGTTCTACTCTGTGATCCTGTCCTTTAGGCTATAACTGATTAAAAAGACCTAGGTCAAGCCAATCAGATATGGTCAAAAGGGAAAGTCACGTGAGAAAAATATAGCTCCTGGAGGTTCATACCTTTTCTTTTAGAGGGGCAGAGGGAGAGGAAGACAGAATCTTAAGTAGGCTCCAGGCTGCACTGATGCAGGGCTCGATCTCACAGACCTGAGATCATGACCTGAGCTGAAATCAAGAGTATGACACTTAACTAACTGAGCCACCCAGGCATCCCCATTCATACCTTTAAGGAGGGGAAAAGATCTACATGGTCTTATTAATTTTAGTAAAAGGTATTCAGTTGTATGTGGCAAGATCAATATAGTATTTTTCTTTTTAAAAAGTATAAGAAAATGCAGCAGTACAGAAAATAATGATTTGAAGTTTTCCCCCAATAGATATGCCCATATATAATGTATACCCATGTGTGTTGTATATATAACGGGTATGACTTCATACCTCAGATAGATATATTAGCTCTATATGAAATAATTAATTTCATACAAAAATTAAAGTAGATAAAGAATGAGTTTGGGAAGATAACAGAATTAGAATATTTCCTTTTGGTTAAGTCAATTTTAGTGAGATAAAATTTACATACAACAAAATAAACCCATTTAAGTGCATTATTTAATGCATATTAACAAATACACCCATTTAATACACCCATTTAACAACCAATACAATCAAAACAAAACATTTCCATCACCCCTAAAATTTGTGTCCCACACCCTACCGTGGCCCCAGGCAACCACTGATTTCTTTTCTGTCTCTATAGATTACCTTTGACTTTTCTAAAATATCGTACAAATGGAATCATATATTGTATACTGTTTTGTGTCTAGATTCTTTTTCTTAGTATATCACTTATGAAATTTGGCCAGATTTTTGTATGCGCCAGTAATTTGTTCCTTCCTATTGTTGAGTAGTGTGCCATTGTATGGCCATATCACAATTTGTTTATCCTCTCATCTGTTGATGGACATTTGTGTTGTTCCAGTGAGGGTTACTGTATTTTTTGAAAGCTATTATAAGCATATGTTTATAAGTCTTTATATGAACATAGGTTTTTTTATTTTTCTCAGGTAAATACCTCTCCTTTGGTTACACCGCTTCAAAGAATGAGGAGGTAGACCAGACAGAGGGGTAAGCAGCAAAGCAAAGTTTATTGAGCGATAATACAAAGTTTATTGAGTGATAGTACAAAGCTTCCGAAGAGGAAGGGGACCTGAGAGGGTTGCCCCTGGAGTTTCTAAGTCTAGGGGTTTTTATGGACTTGTTGACGGGCTGTTTTAACTTGATTAACCCTCCAGGAGCCTGTCATCCAATCAGGTTTTTGTTATCTACCACATGGGAAAGGATGGCGGGCTCCTCCAGGGTGGTGTAAAATCCGCTTAAGGGTGGTTTCCTCTTAGGGCTGGGGGCCCCTTGTCCCTGCCTGCCTTTCTTCCAACTATCTTTTGTCAACTGCACCATTTTACATCATTCCTACCAGGACTGTATGAGACTTTTAGATGCTTCCACATCTTTGCCAACAATGTGTCAGTCTTTTCAATATTAGACATTTTAGTGAGTTATAGTGGTATCACATTGTACTTTGAATTTATATATCTCATATGACTAGCAAAATAGAGATTTCTTTTTCATTTCTTATTGTCCATTTGCATATCTTCTTTTGTAGAAGCTACTACCTTATATAGTGTGGTACAATTCCTTTGTCAGATATATATGTATTATGAATATTAGCTACCAGTCTATGGGTTGCCCTTCTATTTTGACAACATTATTTTTCAAAAAGCAAAGGATTTTACTATTGATAAAGACAAATTTATCATTTTTTTCTTTTATGGTTAGTGCTTTTTGTCCTATTTAAGGAAATTTTGCCAACTCCAAGATAACAAAAAATTTTATGAGTTTATGGGTTTTTGTTTAGCTTTTATGTTTAAAAATATAATCCATTTAGGGGCCCCTGGGTGGCTCAGGTCATGATCTCACAGTTCTGGGATCAAGCCCAATGATGGGCTTCCCACTCAACAAGGAGTATGCTTGTCCCTCTGCTCCTCCCCCAGCTCTCTTGCACACACACACTCTTTCTCTCAAATAAATAAATAAAATCTTTAAAAAATAATTAAATATAATCCATTTAGAGTTAAAGGGTAAAGATGTGAGGAGAAGGGGTCAAAATTTGTTTCCTTTATAAACATCTAGTTTTCAGTGTTCAATCATTGATTGAAAAGACTTTATATTTACCATTGAATTACTTAGAGATCGTTGTTGGAAATCATATGTGGGTCTATATATGTACTCTCCATTCTGTTTTATTGAGCTATATGTATATTTATTCTTATAATAATACTATTGTGTCTTGATCACTGTAGCTTTAAAATAAGTCTTGAAATCAAGTAATTTAAGTCCTCAATTTTCTCCTCTTTTTCAAAATTGTTTTGACTATTCTAGAACTTTGCATCTCAATATAAATTGAAACATTTTTTTTTTAAGATTTTGTTTATTTGATAGAGAGAAAGAGAGAGAGAGCACACAAGCAGGAGAAGTGGCAGGCAGAGGGAGGGAGAGAAGCAGGCTCCCCACTGAGCAGGGAGTCCAATGTGGGCCTCGATCCTAGGACTCTGGGATCATGACCTGAGCCGAAGGCAGGTGCTTAACCAACTGAGCCACCCAGGCACCCAATATAAATTTAAGAATCAATTTGCCAATTCTACATAAAGCCCTGTTGGAATTTTTAACGAGATTACATTAGATGTAAAGATCAATTTGAGGACAAGTTTTATTTGATCCATGGTATACCTCTACATATATGTCTTTAATTTCTCTCAGCAATGTTTCATAGTTTTCAGTGTGCAAGTCTTGCACGTAGCTTGTTAAATATATGTACAAATATTTCATATTCTTTGATATTTTTAATTGTACATTTAAATTCCTCTTTCAGTTGTTTGTTGCTACTATATAGAAATATGATTTATTCTTCATATTGACCTTGTACACTGTGACCTTGATAAAATGACTTACTAGTTCTAGTTGCATTTTTCCCAGCTACTTTAGGATTTTCTATATATAAGACCTTTGAATAAAGATGTTTTTCTTGTCTTTTTCCAATTTCTGTGCCTTTTTAAATTTATTTTTATTGTCTTATTGCATTGGCTTGGCCTTCCAGTATAATCTTAAATAGAAGTGGTGATAGCAGACAACCTTGTCTTATTCACTTCACTGATATAGGGGACAGTTTGTTTTTCATCACCAAGAATGATACTTTCTTTTTTTTTTTTTTTCAGATACTTTTGTTAGATTGAGCTAGTTCTCTTCTATTCTCAATTTGCTAAAAGGTTTTATCATGAAGTGGTTTTGAATTTTATCAAAATGTATTTTTTTCTGCTATTGAGAGGCTTATAAGTTTGCCTTTCTCCCCTTTTATTCTGTTAGTGGTGAATTGCATTAACAGATTTTCAGACATTAAACCAACCATATATCCTGGGATAATCCCTATCTGGACATTATATATTATACTTTGTATATATTACTTCTGTCCTATATTAAGAATAAGTCAGGGATGTGTATTATAAACCTTAGAGCAACCACTAAAACATGTAGAAAAAAGAGGCTTAGAGAATAGGACATAGTAGAGATGCAGTTGACTTTTGGAGCTGTTTCTCTTCATATCCTTCTCTTCTCTAGTGCTCTGTCTTATAAATCCCAAGTGCCTCTGCCTGTTCCAACTCCAATCTCTGCTTTTTCAACTTAGCAAGATCACTCTGCTCTGCTTGAATTTCCTTTCCCTGAGCCATAGTCCAGGAAGTGCCTACAGATAGAAGGCCAGTGTGGTTCTTGGGCTCACATTGTCTTCTCTAATGGATTATAGTCCTGTGCTGCCAGTGTCTGAAATAACTGAAGAATATGTCTTGCTTTCTAGTTGTTTAGTGTAGGAGGGCAAGCCTGATACCAGTAGCTATAATATTGCCAAAAATGAAAATCACGAGATAGTTAATTTTATTTTATTTTACTTTTACAAGATAGTTACTTTTAAAAACATAGTCATTCTACCAGTGCTAATACACAAGTAGGTAATCTTACCACAAAAGGAGGTAATGTTCTGCTTCAAGAAGAACTATATAATATCAATAATTTAGACTCTTTTGTAACAAAGATAATAAACACAGCATAAAAGTTAACTACCTTTGCCCAGATATTTGAGGCCTAGCTATAAAAATGGTGTAGGTAAGATGATGGCTTCATGAGAAAAGTTCAACTCAAGATTGGGTAACTAGCCTTTAAAACTCAGTGAAAAGAAAAGTCCAGTTGAGAGAGGAAACATAAGCCAATTAAAAACATATATGCTAATTATAGAGAAACAGTGGGAAAAAAAAGTGTGTTTTTTTTTAAGATAAAAGTAAAACGAAAATTGACTACTTTGAAGCAAGTCACTGAGGGGAGGAAATGATGATCATTAGTCTGAGAACATTTAGGTACAGGCAGAGGGTAGAGCCTCAGTCCCCTTGGGAACTTTTCTGGTTTAAGGATTCTATGATTAAAAACAAAAACTTTAAAAGCCATTACATTAATAGGCCTCATTTATAAACCATCAACTAAAGTATCACCTTATAGACACCCTGTTTCTAGTTTTTAAGAAAAGGCAAAGGCAAAGTCTTTTCTTCATTCTCAGCTGCCTTTATATATTTGGGACATGTACAAATCAAGAGATATAAATGCAGATTGGACTGGAAATAACTTTTGCAAGATATTATATAAATCACATCATTATTATAAATACCATTTTACTTACTTATATAGTTCCCATCTCATTAACTCTTCTCTACTTTTCTGTACTTGAAGAAAAACAAGAAAGGAACATGGTCCATGATTCTCTAGGCTCTTAACTCTTTTTCTTACTTCTAAAAAGCATCCACAGCTATCAGCAGTAGGCTAAGGGATATATGTTCTATCCTAAAAGATCAAACAGTTAAACTAAAGCTTGTTCTACATTCATGCATTAATTTATTCTTTCCACAAAAAAAATTTTTTTCCATCTAGGTCAGCAAGGAAAATAGATTTCATGTTTAAAACCATCTCCTATTGACTGGTCACAGCTAACTGAAACTCTGCCCTGAGAAGGAAGCTGCTTTCTTGGCTCAGCCAGATTGATTTGCAGTTGAATCCTGCCCTGAACCGAGAAGGAGGAGGAAGCAGCACAAAGGTACATTGCCATCTCTACACACATCACCATACTTGGTTCAAGGGATATTACAGTGTATAACACAAGGTCCTGCTCCTAAGACTAGGGGGGAGTAATTCCAGCAATAATGAAAACTGTAGTGATAATAGTGTATTGCTCAGGTCTCAGTCAGAACAACAAATCAACTCCAGGTATTTCAAGTAGGAAGGGATTTAATGCAGGAGACTGGGTAATTATAAAACTGTTGCAAAGGCTGGCGGAGGGAAGACCAGAGAATGCCACCACAGGACCTCAGCCACTAGTCTTCAGACTGAAGAAGTTGCAAGAACTTTTGAAAAATACTGACACAGATAATCACTGCCCATGGCGCTGAAGCGCATGGGAAACTGAGCTCCAGGCAATGGAGCCAAGAAAAGAACTCAGGTCTCCCTTTCAGTCCACCAGTCTTTCTACATTTTTTTTGTTTCTCCTCATTAAATGTGAGCTATCATTGTTCTGACATTCATACCCACCCATGTCTTTATCATTGTTTTGCTAGTCGTTTCTTCTTATTTTTAAGTCCTTAAGTCACAAAAAACAAACAACAACAACAAAAAAACTGCCTGGTCTCTTAAAAACCTTATTGACCTTTGGAACTCTTGCTTCTCCAGCTTCCACTCAACACCATATCAAATTTATTAACGTGCACCTACCTTGGGGGTAAAAAAAAATGTAATTTTGCTTGTGAAAAAATTTGGCTACAGATAGCTAATTTAATTTGAGATTGGTTATGGTTTCTTGGCAATTACTTTGCATAGTTGGAAATTCTTGCAAAGTCAGAAAAAATTAACTTTCAAATTGTTTTAACTGTAATGAAATATTTAGGAGTAGTAAACATGATAATTAATGAAGTTGGACCAACATTACATTTGGTAGATGTTTAAATGTGAATTAAACTCAATTTTGCAGTTTTATTTTTGAAGCAAATACTTTTTTTTTCAGGTCTCAAACACTAAGTTCTGTGCTTCTATAGTGTTAAATGGCAAATAACGGTCCAGAATCCTGCATATTTCAGTCTTAGTTTCTGCTATCTCCTCTCTCTATCTCTCCATCACCAAGCTTAGCTCCTGGAACATGTGTGAGCCTTCACACACTGCTCCCAATGAATGAAATGATCTCCATTATCCCCAAACACTCCCAAGCCTGGTACACACTCTTCAAGGTTTACCTTCTTAACAAGTCTTTGTTAAATCCACTCACACCACCCATCTTCCTGTAGACTTGATCTATTCCTCTCTTGTCATGGAAACTAAAGTTGGATTGAGAACATTTGTTTCCATCTCTGTGTCCCTTCTCAAAACAGGGAGAATTTGAGTGGTGTAAGAGTTTACTTAGCACAGATCCTTATACATGTGGAATCCACTACTAAAACATTGTGAATGAATATAAATTTATTAGTACCTTTCATGCACTTCCTATGTGCAAGACAATATAGGGGATATCAGTGTAGGGTTTAATACCATCCTTACCATTATCCAGACACCTCCAATTCTTAAGAGTTTTGACCTGGGAGATGAGAATGATAAGTATCATTCTTTAATTAATTAACTAGACTTAAAATTCCGTACTCAGTGTTATAAGTGTAAACATTTCTAGTTTATTTTCATATGGTTTTCTTTTTTAAAAACTGGATAACCAAAATGTGTGTGGACAAAATAATATGGTATAATAATGTGTTCCATTGTGGTAGGTTCTAGAATCTCAAAACATGTTCATATACATAATTTTATGCGAGCCATACAGATAATATGGCAAAAGCAGAGCTGGTAATATCACCCCCACCTTACAGATAGAGAAATGGATGGTTCAGGAGGCTAATAAGAGGCAGAGGCAGAATTTAGGTTGATAATCAATCCTAGCTCCACTCTCTCACTACACACTTTGCCCCAGGTTCCAGAATGTTAAATTGAAGGCAGAATGGTTATAAATTAGCAAGTTGGATAATTCAGCAGTGAATGTAAATGAGAGTTATAAGATAAATGACATTTAGTGACATTAATTAACTGATTAAATTAAACCTGATATTTTAATCAGAATTTGTTTGTGTAAAGTGCTAGATAAAATGAAATGTAGTTTAACCTAGTTACTTTTAAAATTCCAGTTACCATAACAACTTCTTGTGATTTCAATTAAAGGTGGTCTTTTCTTTATATTATTTTTAGAACTTTAGTTACCATAACAACCAGATGCCATGTATTTGATCAGTTAAATTACTCCCAAAGAGTTAAAATATGGTGTTCTCCTGGAAACAATCAAAATATGATAAGTGGCGTGTCAGGAATTAATGCCCAAATGGTGACGCAGACTCAATTTTTCAAGGAGCTCACATGTGAAATAAACGACCACTGAATCTTCCTTTGTATGTTGGGCTTATGATGTTTCTCAGTTACAGAAATCAAAAAGAGATTATTTATCAATTGGAGGAAAGTGGAGATGTCAGGTTCTGGGGTAATATGAATTGTCAGAGCTACAAAGAGAAATGATGTAAATGATAAATTCGTTTTCACTGGGTTTGAGGGCTTTACAGGAAACGATATTACCAGGGCTTTGCCCAAGCTGGGGGTGGGGAGAGGAATTTGGCTTTTCAGGATAGATTACATCTGAAAAGAGCTCTGCCTTTCTGTGCTCATTTCCTCCCTCACCCCTCTGCCCATGTAGGAGATTTTTTAAAGGAGTCTGCTCCTATGTTAAGGAGCAGGTTTCCCTATATCGATGACAAGAGCCACCACATACTGATAGACTCTGCAGTTAGACATTGGGTGTAAGGGAGTTCAGAAACAGAAGAATGGCAGACCCGGAGGAAAGAGACTGCTGGGAAGGGTTAAGGTACAGGATGTGGCCAACCAAGTGAGGGGGGCGGAAGAAAAGGAGGGGCAAGGTAAGAAAAACAGCCACCTGTGTAGCCATATGCTCTGGGAAGGCATAGATAGGCATATGTTTGAAGTGCTGATGGCTATTACTTTCCATATCACCTCCAATCATACGGAAATCGTCCTGACATATTGGGTCCAAACACACCGCTAAGTAACCTCAGGAAAATTCCTCTGCTCTTAGAATCAAAGTCCCTCACCTGTTTGAGGTAAATTGGCCCTCCCGGGCAGATGTCTCTCTTTATTTGATGGGCACCCATCCACCGTGGAGGTGGTTAAGGACAAAAGGCACATCTGGTTGCCCTGAAGGAAGGGCCAAGTTGCCCATTAAGTGACAGGTAAAGATGGCCTCTCCCTGTTATTTGTCCTCTGCCCATAAAATGTGGAGGAGAGAGCTGTCTTTTTGCCCACAGCCGGACGCAGAAGCAATAGACTGATGGTAGGAGTGTCAACCGTGGATTCGGGTTTAATTATAGTCCTCTTGCTTAATGAGGTTTCATGAGGAGGAGGAGGTGGGGGATTCGTGTGTGCTCATGTGGCTGGGGGTTATTTAATTAAAAAACAATAAAGCTGCCAGCTGCTGCTGGTTAACAATCTGGAACCCTCCTCCTCCTCCTCCACACAGACAAGAGCACGGCGGAGAGAGATGAGGCCTCTCTAACCTGCTGTGTGCTGAGGTTCTGTTAGCACCCTACATCACACCACCCATTTCCTTCCCTAGCTCTCTTTGGCTGCCAAAAACATTGCTGTCAGAAAGATCTACAGAGCCAGACTATAGAAAAAAAAAATCCTATCTGCTCTCTACTCTCTTTCCTAGGTGTGCTTGGTGGGAAACAAAAACCATGCCTCTGGAAGTAGGCGCAGGCAAATTGAACAGAAACTAGTATTTTCCAGTTCCTATCCCCTCTATGCATCCTGACTGTGGAATTGGGAGGGGCTATCTCCCATTTTCTTTTGAGAAGAGGATGGGTGTGTGGTCTCCTACTGGTGTAGTTCCCAGTCAAGCGTTCTCAAGGCTTGCCTACTTTTAATAATCACCTAGGTAGCTTGTTTATGTATATATGTGTTTTAAAATACATACACACATAGCTTCTCAGGCTCCTCCCTGGAGCTTCTGAATAAGTCTTTCTCTGAATATGTGCTTTGTTTTTCTTTCTTTTCTTCTTCTTCTTCTTCTTCTTCTTCTTCTTCTTCTTCTTCTTCTTCTTCTTCGTTAAGAGAGAGAGCGGGGGTGGGGTGGGAAGGGGCAAAGGGAGAAGGAGACAGAATCTTAAGCAGACTCCACACCCAGCGTGAAGCTGACACGGGGCTTGGTCTCAACTCTGAGATGATGACCTGAGCCAAAATCAAGAGCTGGATACTTGACTGACTGAGCCACCCAGGTGCCTCACTGGGTCTGTGCTTTTAGTAAGGGCCTTAGTTATTTTTCAGTCAGAAAAATTTAAGAAATTCTCTTTTCTCATTGCCTATTCACATGAGGGACCAGAGCAGGGACTGGAGAAAAGGGGGTGAAACAGAAAGGTCCTTCTGTGAGGGTGGGCTTCACCTTTGATATATTTCAGTTACCAACAAAGGACCAAAGTATGTCTATGATTTTCACTTTTAGTGAAATCTCCATCTCCTAATGCAGCCTACTGGGCTAGTGGGAAAGTGATATAACCTAAGTACACTGTGTGTTTCTAGGAGGGAGAAGCTGTGTACTGATGAGGTGGGATACCTAACAACATTCTTATTTCCACTAGAAGTTGAAGGATTCCTATGGCAAATTATTGGCTCACTAGTATGGTACTTAAACCAGGAGGCCGCACTTACTAATTAATCAGGTTCACGACAAGACTGCCAGGTTTCCCTCCTTGATCAGTGACAACCATGCCTTTTGCCTGGGACTGTCTAGGTTTTAGCACTGAAAATCCCATTCCGGGTAAACCCTCAGTCCCTGGCCAACAAGGTGCTGGTCACTCTACCCTCTAGTAATCTAGTAACCAGTCCACAGTAACAGTGCCTTTCTTAGGATTACTGCGCCTTGTTTTCTGGCTAACTGGGGTGGATCATGAATCTCACAGGGGTGTCATCCACGTTGGGGTACTGGGCCTCACCAGTGCATTCTCTGGACCCCACTTAGCACCCTGTCTCCAGTTTTCTCCTCTCACCTATCCGTTGGCCAGACAACCAGTTTATACTCCTCCCAGCTTCCAATCATCTAATCTTCCTGCCCAGCAGGCTGGCAGGTCTGAAAGCCCTGTATTCTCCAAATCAAGAGTCTCCTGTGACTTTTGCCCTTTTAAGTCCATCGAGTAGGCTGGCCTGGGATTAAATCATCTTTGTAATTACATTTTATTTGCATTTCTAATGTAAAATTTGCATGACAATTGTTTATGTCTCAGTCGCATTGGCTCTGATCTAATCCATATTTATTTGCGAGGAGAACTATAATAGCAAAATGCTGTGGGCTCCTATTCAGAAAAGCGGACTCCAAATCCTGGCCCTGACATTTCCATGCTCAGCAATCTTAGATCAATCAGTTTTAGCACATGGAAAATGGAGATGGTGTTATGGGTTGAATTGTGTCCCCCACCAAATTCATACATTGAAGATCTAACCTCTAATACCTCAGAATATGAACTTATTTGGAAATAGGGTTGTTGCAGATGTAAGTAGTTAAGATGAGGTCATACTGGAGTAGGGTGGGCCCCTAGTCCAATATGACTGCTGTCCTTATAAAAGGGAGAAATTTGGAGACATGCAAACATAAGAAGACTTGAGAAGACAGGGGGTATGCTACCACAAAGAAGCTACCCAGAGGTTGTACCAAACAGGTTGTACGTGAGAGGCCTGAAAGTGCCTTCGGGAGGGCCTTCAGAGGGAGCGTGGCCCTGCCCACACCATGATCTAGTACCTTTAGCCTCCAGAACAAGGTATTTCTGTTGTTAAGCTACTTTGCACGTGGTACCTTGTTATGGCAGCTTTAGCAAACTAATACAGATTATAAAATCGATTTCAGAGGACTTTTTTGAGGATTAAATATATGTGATTATTTATGTGAAAGTACTTGGTACATGGGAGTCATTAATGAATAACAGGAAAAATAATACGGAACAAGTGAATTACTAGAAAATTATATGCTTGGAGTTGCAGTGTCAGGGTTCCAACTCCATTTCTTGCTCTCTTACAACCGATATGACAACAGCAAACCACTTCCACCTCTAAGTTCCTGGATCCTCATTTCTCCTCCGTAAAATGGATATAATGGCACAAACTTCACTCTATAGCTGTGGTGATTAAGTAGGAGAACCTGTGCAAGTGCCTTAACTGGCCTCATTACCAAGGGCCATGTGGCTTTTGCCCCTGCGATAGAGAAGGTACAAAACCACAAGCTGCCTCTTCTCTCAGCAGCTACCCCCACCTGTGCCCCCTTAGCCCCTACTCTGAGGCCAAGAGCTATGGCAGCTGACAGATAAATGGAGCTTGAGATCCTGCCAACCCTTTGTGTGCTGGGGGAAGGTGGAACCATAAGGACTACCCCTTTCCTTTCTTCCTCCCTGCCCACCCTCCCATTTGAGGGCAAGTTTCATGCTTCTTTTCCTGAGGATCAAAAGAGCTATGACTCTGATAGTTAATGGTTTAAACCCCCTTTCCTTTCTTTTTTGGAAGAAACAATTTGATAGCTATAATTATTCCTACAGACCCAATTATTTTCACAGAAATTAAATATGTCTGTGGTAGTACTTCAATAGATCAATGTGTTTGTTACACTATCAAAACCACTTTTTTTCCCCCTGCTATGTTGAAGAAATGAACAATTGAGTGCCAGATTGCAGAACTGAGGTTTTGTTTCATATTTACTGCTAGCAGGCACGTTTG
>NW_024423343.1:30709098-30733776 GCF_017311325.1 Ursus maritimus | reverse complement strand
TATTTGTATCCAATAAAACTCATGATTCATGTACAACCCCTCCCCCAGAATTAAGCATATAATATTGCTAAGGAAATATTAGCTCCAAAATGAATATCTAAAGCCTTCAAATATGAATGCCCTTTGAGCCAATAAGTCTACTTACAGAAATTTTTCCTAAGGAAAGAAATATTCAAGTGTTCAACGATGCAAAGATTTGTATATTAAGAATATTCAGTGGGAAAAAGAGTATTCAGTGGAGATTATAATTTTTTAGAGAAACCCTAAATTTCATTTGTGGGAAGTTAGTCCAATCAAGTACTGTTCATTTTATTAATTACATGTCATCTAACCATTAATAATGGAAAAATAGATTTCTATCTATTGACACAGAAAAATTTTTACCATGTATGATTAAATGAAGCAAGTTATAAAACAGTATGTAAAATACTATTCCAGCTTTGGGCTAAATGTTTAGGTGTATAGGGATGGAGTGTGTGAGAGAAAAGAGATAAGAAAAGAAGAGAAATGACATATACCAAAATATTCATAGTGGTTATTGTTGGGTAGAAATATTATTACTGATTTTTGTATTGCTCTTCATCCCTTTCTCTCTTTTTCATTTTTTAAGTAAACATGAATTATCTTTATAATCAGAAAAGATTATTAAAGCATTATTAGCCCAGAAACCTTAAGGGGAATTACTTTAAATCAAAGGAAACAACAGGGTACAGCATTTCCCAAACCATGTTTTGAACTGTATAGTAGGAATTCTTCGAAGCAAGAGTTTCATTGTAAAATAAGTTGAGAAAACACTGTTTTTATTCTCTCTCTCAATATAGATGGTGTTGGATGTTAAGGACTTCTGTGGTGATCATTTTTCAATATATACCAGTATTGAATCATGTGGTATATCTACAACTAAGATAATGTTGTATGTCAATTATAACTCACTAAAAAAAAAATACAGCTCACATAGACAGTTAATCAATGCCTCACTCACCTGTCAGTTCCACATGCATCCTTCATATTATGCATATATATTTACATTTTCTTAGTTTTAGAATCATCTAGAATAAATTTCCACATTTCACCTGGGGTTGGGAAGGCAAAGGATATATTAAAGTTTTCTCATTGGTTTTCTTCCTTACACTCCCTGAGGCTAGCCAGAACCCCACATCCTTAGGATGAAACCAGCAACAGTGGTAGTCTGGTGAGGATTGGTGACCATTTAGTCAATACTTTCCTCTTACATTGTCAAAGTGCCAGTGAGTTACAGCATCAGATCCATAAGGAGCTTGCCTTCAACCAGTGTCTATTTCCTTTTGCCTCCTCAGCTGATAGAATCCATACCATAGAATTCCCTGTAAGTACCAATAACTTAATAGAAAATGGAAGCTTTGAAGGGACACACTACCCTTCTTGGCTTAGATGTCTTTCCAACAACTTCCATCCCATCAGTCAAGTGACATCTGACACACATGGTGCCAGTAAATCATCAGAAAGAACTTTTCCTGAAAATTTAATTGGAAATACCAATGCTGGCCTTCCCACCCTTTTCAACATGATAAAAGTCCTCCTACAAAAAGCAGCAATGTTGTAACTATAAGCCATGTCCCAAGAGGCCTGAGAGCCCATCTGCAACACAGTATGTAATTTCTATCTACAGATAGCTCTTGTGCATAAATGTGGTTGTGTATAAAGGTTGCAGCTCCTACACCCTAGCAAAAATCAGTCAAGAAACAACAAATATCAACTTAGATACAGTCAGTATAGGGGAGAGGAAGGGCTCAAAGAGATATAAGAGATGACTCATAGTTGGAGATAAAATTTTGTTACATTTTTTGTAAGTAAGGGCCTTCTAATAATAGTTATGTGTGACAGGTGCCAAATGTCCTGGGCACGTGCTTTATTCTCAAATGCAGGCATATGCCAGTAATTTCCGCTGCTAAATAAACCCAGGCAGTGTCTTCTTCCTGCTCCATGAGCTTGAAATGGAGAGAGTTTGATCATGACTTGTTTATAGTTGGTGGTCACCCCAAATCAGGGTTTTTCAGCCTTGGCACTACTGACATTTTGGACCAGATAATTCTTTGCTGTGATGGGGCTGCCCTGTGCATTGCAGGATATTTAGCAGCATCTCTGGCTTTTACCCACTAGATGCCAGTAGTTTCCTCCCAGTTGTGACAACCAAAAAAATGTCTCCAGACATTGCCAAATGTCCCCTGGGAGGCAAAATAACCCCTGATTGAAAATCACTACACTAGATTATTCTTATTGTGGTTGCTTTGTGCTATTAAGCTGGAGCAAATTCCCTCCAGAATTCCCTCCGTTGTATGGTTGCAGGTTAGCATTGATTACAAGAGACATTTTGTATAGGATTTGGGAGGTAGACTGAAGCCTCAGATATTTGGTTACGTTCTGCAGCTGGTGGAGAGCATCAGGCTCTGTGGCCACCCATGTACATTGTTGCTGGTCTCCAGGCTCACCATGTTGGCACGGGGGGCACCCAGACCCACAGCCCCTCTAGCACCGGCCAGATGTCCTCTGTTCACTTCCCTGAGTCTTATGTTGAAAGGTACCAGCTTTTCTTCCCAATTGCTAATATACCTGACCTATGGTGACTTTGGGTTCAACATGAGACACAGAGGCAGCAGCCTACACAGACTGCCTCACCAGCACCCACAATTGAATAAGATCTAATCTCTATAATAAATCCTTTATTCTGTGGCACTCATAGCAGTTTTGTTTCTCTGAGTGAAGCCTGACTGATATACTTGTAAGCGGGGGATTTCAGGGTATAATGACATTTTGAAGGAGAACTGGAAGACTTTCCAACATTCGTCCTACCCAGATAATTAGTCTAAGCCAAACCAGGTGGCTCCCTCCCTCTTGCCAGGGTTTGGTTCAGAGATGGGCAGAACTAAGTCAGTTTAAGCCAACAAGATGCAAGGAGAAGCTTGCTTGGGGTTTCTGGAAGTAAAAATTCAATCTATCTCATCCAACTGGAAATAAACACAAGAGTATGCTGTAACAGTTGCTGCTGGCATCCATCATGTGACCATGTGGGGAACCAGCTTTAGGATAAAGCTGATACCATTGATAGCAAAGAGAAAAACCAAAAAAAAAAAAAAAAAAAAAAAAAAAAAAAAAAAAAAAAAAAAAAAAAACCAAAACAAAAAACAAAAAAAAAAAAACCCTAGGTCTGAAAGTATTTTTGAGCTGTGGAATCAATAAACCCTGAAGCCTTCCCTCTTTCTGAATTTCCTTTTGCGCGAGATAATAAATTTCCCTATTGTTTAAGCCAGTCTGGCTGGAATTGTCATAATCCCCAAGTAGCTCTGGAGTCTGGTTTATACCTTGCATACAAATCATTCTCACTTTTTAAAGATGACTTAACCTGGTCACCCTGGGGCGAAGGCTCCATTTCTTTTTCAAATGTAGGAGGCTGCTTCTATTCAGAACTGGAAGTCCAGATGGTCTTACTTGGCTGCTTCAACCAATTTCGGTTGAGGCCTCTCTGCCTACTTCTTTCAGCCCTAAACTTCACCTAATGCTTTTGAGTTAAACGCAAAGGATGAACAGAAGTCAGCAAAAGTATTCTCCAGGAACTTCTGGCTTGTGTGATCTTATTTCCATTAGGACCAGGATTTACCTGAAAGATGTGGGCTTTCTCCCACTCTGACCAACCCCCTCGCTGTCCTGGGCCACCCACACCCAGCAGAAAACAAGCAATGAGAGAGGCAGCAAGTGAAAACCACCCCAGAGTCTTAGTGCATCCTCATGTATCTGAGGCCATCCTTGTCACTGCAGCATTTGGATCCTTGTCCCCCATTCTTCGGATACTCAATCCATGAGGATAATAGAGTAAAATGGAAGTCATGGAGGGGCTGCTGCTAGCAAAAGGTGCCTCTGTCTCCAGATGGTTACTGCGGCAAGGAGGGTCCTGGCTGGATTTGATCTCCCATTCACTCCCTCTGCCTGGCACCTCTGCTCCAGGACACAGATGGCATGGCCCTGAGTGATGCCCTGGTCAAGAACACTGGAATTAGACAAACTGAGGTTCAAAGCCATGTTGCTTTTACCAGAAAGGGGCATGTCATGCAACCTCTCAAAGCCTCATTGTCTCCATAGTACAAGGAGACTAGAACACCTATTGTTACGCATGACACATTGTTGACACTCAGTAAATACTGGGGTGTTTTTTGGGGGGGGGGTTTTGTTTTTGTTTTTTTAAAGATTTATTTATTTATTTGAGAGAGAAAGAGAAACAGCGTGCACACAAGAGTGAGGGGAGGGGCAGAAGGAAAGAATCTCAAGCAGACTCCCCACGGAGCACACAGTCAGACTCGGGGCTCCGTCTCATAACCCTGAGATTGTGACTTAAGCTGAAATTGAGAGTCAGATGATTAAGTGACTGAGCCACCTAGGCACCCCAGTAAATATTTTTTATTTGTTTCATCTTCGGCCACCTCCCCAAGGCTTTAGCTGACCTTTCCGAGCGACGACCTCTTCCTGGGTATTCATTAGATCCTCCAGCTTTTAGCAGGATGGCTGGTCCTACCTGCGGTTGTCCACACTCTGGCAGCTGGAGGAGCTCATATTAGGAAAAGTCTGCTGGCCAGGTTCAAGGTAAGCCTTGAATCCTTTCTGGCTGTGTAAACAGAGGGAAGCACCCAGCCCACAGGGCCAGAGCGTCACACTTCTCAGGGAAGAAATGGAGTTGTCAGGAAAACGTGCTGCTGTGCCCCAGCCATACACTCATGTCATGCCTGACTTGGGGCTCCTAAGCCTAATGTTTCAACCCTGGTCACACCAATGATTGTCAAGTTCACTCAGATACTAATGGCTTGAAAGAAGTATAATATGCACATGGCTGTGATCCAGAAACCCCGAGCTTAATCCTGCTCTACTGTTGATTAACTATGTGACTTCGGATAAGCCATTTCAGCTCGGTTTCCTCTGGAACCTAATTGGGGGATTATCTTACACCGTCTCAGATCCTGTATCATTTGGGGGTGGGGGGTGGAATGAATGCATTATGAAAAGTGCCCTCCTCTGGCTTGTTTTAAGGATTCAAGATCTTTTAGCCTGGATAATCCCATGAAAGTCTTGGCTTCCTCAAGAGTCAAACAGAATGTGTGTCCTAGCCCACACCACTGAGGTATAGACCATATTTGCTTAATTGAATATCATTATATGCTTTGAAACTGGCCCTGCATTTCAAAAAGCCTGTTTCTTGTCAAGCAACATATATATTTTATATATAATCGTTCAAAAATGTGCTGTAAGAAAGCAGCTGCCTTAAGAATATTTCTGTGGAGAAGCCAATTGTTTGGGAAATGGGATACATTCTGCCACTTGTGAAAGGAAGCAAAAGAAGAGAGAGAGAGGAAAGAAGAGAAAGAGAGATGAGAGGCACAAATATATTGACAGATGAGAAGAATAAATGTTTTTGTTGCGTGCGTCGTGCAGAGGTGTCGCACATAGCAAATTATGACATCACTGTTGGAGTAATGGCTGCAGCTGTTGCCTTTGTAAAGTGATCCACAATACCCCACGCTAACAAGCGCGGCAACGTGTCCAAGTCACTCCACACAATGAGGACAGCCTAATCCCATGCCACGTGAGCTCTGTGCCAAACGTGGCCATATCACAGCAGCAGGATCAAGGCAGGAATAATCACATCCTTAGGAAAAAATCCCCTGTGTAATACACAGAAATCCCTCTTAAACAAAGCAAGCATGTGAATCTACTGGTGAACAGGAAAATTCCTTGATGAATTGCCAAGTAAGAGCGCAGGGTAAAAATTCCATATGTTGCCCCCATTTCCATGGAGTAATAACTACTAGAGAGAAAAAAATTGACTTTGGTGAACACAGGAAGATGCTGCCGAGCTGTAGTCATTCGTTCATTTATTCACTCATTTGTTCAACAAATATTTCTTGAGCAAGTGTGCCAGACACCAGGCTGTGAACCAGAAAGACAGTGGTAAGCTCAGAGAGGGAGGTAAACATTGAGCAAATAGCAAAACAAATCATTAATTCACTGCAGTTGTGATAATTGCTTTAAAGAAGAAGAACGGGGTATTATGTGTGTCAATTACAGACTGTATTTTCCCTGAAAGCAGTCTGAAATGTACAAGCTTGCAATCACTATAAGCCCGACTTTGAACTGGGAGTTGGTACCCAGAGAACTAGAAGTTCCACTGAGGATTTTTAAAAAGTGATCTTTTAACGTTTTATTTGATAACGTGTTCCTGTCATTGAATATTCAAAATTTGGCAGTGAATGTGTCATAACTATCTTCTCAACTCAGCAAATGATAAGCGCTAAATGTAATTGAAAATATGGGGAAAATCCCCTTGATGTGAATATCTGGGTGGGTTCCATGGGGAAGCCCACACTCTGGGCTCTAGAACCAGCCTGCCTGGGTTCACGTCTGTCTCTACTGCTCCCTAGCTATAAAAGTCAACTTACTTAAACTCTCTGGGCCACAGTTACCTCATTTGTAAAATGGGAATAACTCTATTACTTCCTTCATAGGGTTATTGTGGGGATTAGGTAATTAAATATACTTAAGCACTTCATATGGCACATGGGTCATGCTAAATACAATGTTAGTGTTGCTCTTATTACTGTTACTTGACCCTAAATCCAGGACCCCATACCAGAGCTAAATTATTATGTCCTCTTTAAAGATTTGATTTCTTATATCTGAGAATCACTTAGATTTGAGTTATTCCTTAAACTTAACCCTGGATCTCTGTTTCTTCCAGTTGTGAAATCCTTTGACCCTTATACCACCCTCAATTATTTTCATTCTACCAATCAAGTTATGCAGCCAGATATGTTAATCCATTTCCAAGCATGAGTAATCATCTTCTCATTTTTCAGATTTTGTCAGCAATAATTTTGCTAAATATCCTGTCTTCTGCATGGGCCAGAAGTCACATAGCAGAAGTGCCACAAGATACCTCCGTAACTGCCATTTCATTGTTTAAGAATTAAAATTAAGTGAAAAACTACAGCACTGGACTCCCCTAAACCTCACTCCATTCCCTAGCCACACAGCCACCTTCAAGGAATATAAAGTTAGGAGGAACCATGCAAAGATCACTCACCAACATATATGTCCTTTGTCCTTGAAGATCACAAGATCTATTGACCCCAAAATGAAAGGAAAAGTCTTAGTCAGATAGATAATCAGTTCTTTGGCTTTTGAATCTCATTGTTCACGGAGGGGGAAGGACATCTTTGATAACTTGGAAGCCGATTGAATATCTTGAGTAGATGATAGAGAAAATTTTGCCGAGTTTTGATCATTTGTGTATTCCCAGGTTCCTCCACACAAGCAGACTGTGAATGAAAACAACTCTAAAGACATGTAAGCACTATGGTTAATTGTGTATGCAGTAAATACAATTTACTCCTGAAGAAACAGTTTGCTGTTTATTCACTGGGGGGAGAAAAACCAGCTTGATAACACCGACAGAACAGGACTATTGTGGGGCAAGTTGAAGGAAAATGTTATTTAAAGTGCTTTTGAAAGGATAAATAAAAGCAATCTGATTTTTTCTTCCTTTTGTAAATCTTCACCCTATTTCCTCACATGTTCTTTCCTTTCTCTTTTCCTCTTTCCTTTCAGCTGATCCTTTCATAGTGTTGCAGGAGACTTTTCCCAAAGAGAGTTTTCTGAAGCATGTCAGCTCATTAATTATTTTTCAACATTACTTCTATAACTGACCTGTGATCTCCTGACTGCCCTACAAAATATCCTGTTGCATTCTTTGTTCACCCAAGAAAGATTCTGGGAAGAGGTGATTAATTGAAAAGTGGGAAAAACTGCATTGTCTGGAGACACACAGAACATATCAAAATCATTCAGACCCATGTTCTTGAACCCACTGCTGTTTCCCTTCCGTGTATGTGAGCCCCATGGGAAACTGCTACATCTTCTGGCTGAGCAGAAAGCCTCATTTGGGTAAAGGCAGCCAGCAAATCTGCTTCACTCCGACATGCTGCATGTGAAAATCCACCTCCTTCTCACCACTTTTACTCTTGAGTTCCAAAAACAAAGGCCCGGTACCACCTGACTGGCATCCCTTATCTTTGGCTGAGCAGACTGGAAATGATTCTGGCCCATTCCTGACACGGGAAGTTCGCTTCAGGTGGTGTTCTCTGAAAGCGATGTGCATTGGCTGCTTTCCACTGGGGGTCAGAGACTTGTCTTTTAAAACATACTGCCTTCCCTCTTGTCCTCCATCTGTACGAAAAATACACATCCTTTTGATTTCTTTTGACACTGTGTTGGTGGATACTTTGCTCTTCTGGTTTTCCATTGGCTGAAAAAATTGAAGTGGCATCGATGCTACAAGGCATGGAGGAAGGTGGATAATTTCCTTTACGGGCATAAAAAATCCATTCTTTAGCCCACCACGAGTCATAGGAAGTGACTTCTTTTTCAGTGAAGTCCAGTTCTGCCCACGGGAGGTAATATTGTCAATGGCCCCCAGCAATGGCAAAATGAGGAAGCTAGGGCCAACTTTGTGTGCCTTCCAAGGCTGTATGCTACAATAACAACAGCTTCCCTTTCTGAGGTGGGCCTGATAACATGACCAAAACTCATCACTGGATAAGAAACTGGGATCTTGCCTGCTGTGGACTAAACCCCATGATGACCACGTGTCTCGCACGTTCAGTGTATATTGACTCTAGACACCTGTCCAGTGAGCCCACATTACGTTGCTTGCGTGTGATGTTTGTTCCACATTGCAACACACTGAGCACAACAGTTGAAGGCATGAAGGGTCCACCCTTCCAAAATTTTGCTTTTCGTGTCCACCCAGAGGAGGATGTTTCTCATTTCAGAATTATGAAATAGGAAGCTTTCTAATGAATAATAAATAAATTGTGAAAACCAAAAAGAATATGATGGGATCCTGCCATTGGTGATGACATTTAGTTAGTGGAAGGAATGTTATTTTTTTAAATCAATATGCTTTGTGAAACTTTCCATATTTTTAATTCATGTGCAATAGATAATTAGCTCCTATATTTAAATTAGCCCATTGAATTTTATTCAGCAATTTTTTAAGGAGATCACATGGTTTTTTATTCTTACATTAGTTCAGTTACTAATAGAGTACACAGAGACAGTTCCCACTGTCCCCTGAAATGGCTGTTTAGGGCCCCATTTCCAGCCAAATGACCTGGATAATTTTCTCTCAATGCCATGCATCACTTTGCCAGTCAATCTTTGACCTATGTGAGAGAGGGGATGAGAGGAAGTGGGGGCAGAGAGACAAGGGACCAAGGGAGCATTTGAAATCAGAAACTTTCATTTGGCTTCACCCTGATCACTGGTGTGTGGTTTCTGGTGAGTGTGCATGGGCTTGTCTCTTCCTTGTCAAATGGGAATACCACACATGATAGGCTGGAATTCCTTGCTAGACAGGAATTTTTTTTCAGAAATGAAGGCATTAGTGGAGAGTGAGCTCAGAGGACACAGCATTTTCCCCTTAGGAACCACACTGAAGCCCAAAATATCATTGAAATAAAAATAAACCACCTTTTGTGGAAAGCAGGAGGGCAGAGCAAATTATCTTGTTTGATTTGTCTCTGGGAGCATCCCAAGTGGGAAAGGGTCCTTATCGCTGGGGTGTGGGCCTTGCCTTTCAGTCCTGCAGCTGGTGGTAAGGTGCAGAGAAAGGAATTATGGTTAGTTGTAAATACCATGCAACATTTTATTTGTATTTAAAGGAGTCTTCTTTCTTCCTGTTTTTTCTTTTTTCCTTGATCTCTAGTGACTTTCAGATCTCTCTTCTTACCACCTTTCGTTCCTTTCTTTCCAGTGCTTCTCTATCGCCCAGCAGAGAGTTTGCTTTCTTTCCTTTTCTGTGTCTGGTCAGTCCCGCAGGGACCATCCCCCAACCACAGCCCGCGTCTGATGAGAACGTTCTTGCCACCACATTTTCAGCAGGCAGGGCACATCGTGACCGAGCCTGTATTAAGTGGGGGAAGACAAGATTGTTTACTTTCTCAGAAGGCTAAGCATCTCGGCTGGGAGTCCTTGACTGTGTGCTTAAGGACACAGACAGAGGGGACAAAGGGCAGCAGAAAGTGCTCCTGCCACTGCGATTTGCATCTGCGTTCAATTCAGCTCTGCTTTAAAGAGTCTCATTTGAATACACAGTACATTAGCTCCACTCCTGCCTCCAATCCAATATGGGAAATACATTCATAGCTCAGTAACCTCTCCCCCACCTAGTCCAGACAGTTAGGGAAGAGGCTGGGGAGAAGGATCCAACAACTGCAGAGAAATTGTATTTCAAATGAATGTCTTTTCATCAGCTGCCTATGTATCCCTCAGCTGCACTCTGACAGAAGATTTGCATATTTTTTCTTACTAATGGAAATAAATATAAGATGAAGATTTTGTTTTGTCCATTTAAAAACACTGCTTTGCCCCTCGTGCTTGAGGGCTTCTAAATATGTGATGGGAAGAAATGGCTTGTTAGACTAAAAGAAATCAGAAGAATTTTAGATGACATGTCTACCATTGTCATCAATGTGAAGAACTCGGACCAGAAATCACCTGCAGAATGCTTTCTGGCAAAAAATTAATAAGTAGATTTATAAGATAAGAATATGTGAATTTAGTCATGTAAAGGACCACGATCTAAAGTAAATCGACCTGCAGAGAGCCCTAAATTATGCACGAGGTTGAAATGGCATTAATGCACATTGTCTATTCCCTTTCTTTTCCGTTTTCATGGGAATTCATATATACCTTGGGATCTGTGTGTATCTTAACCCTTTATCTTCTTTTAGCCTAGTAAAGCAAGAGGGTAACTGAAGGATGAGATTATTTAAGAGTATAAGAAGGATGGTGCTGACAAACGTTTGAACCCTGTCACGGTTCCTTCTCTACCTAGTTAATGCCTCAATATTTGAAGTGTACAAATAATATTGATATTTTAATACACATGTCAAAGCTTGTATTTGACCCAGAATTTTACATATTGCTACTTTAAAAGCAGTCACCTTGAGACACTGAATTTTTGTCATTTTAACTTTTAGTTTTTAATAATGATTTTTAACACCACAGTGGGACTTGCTACTCAAGGCTACAGCATTTTCTATTGAATATTGTCAACGGAAAAACATTTTTGTCATTTCAGGGTGGGTTGGGTTTTTGCAAATAATCAAATATCTGGAACTAGAATAACTAGTGAGTGAGCTGCTGAGTGTTAATTTAACTAAGATCTTCTATAAGGGTAGCTGTGGAAAAAATGTGTATTGAGCTTAAATTCCTGCTAGAAAGTGCAAGATATATGGAAATTCACATTTCTTGTGCCCGACAGTCCCCCATGCCTTTAATCAAAGAATTGGAATATTAGAAGAAACCTGTGGGTTATGGAATTCAACTCCTTCCCCAAGGGAAATAAAAAGGCCATAATAATGAAATTTTACTTAAAATAATGTGTTTTTCCCTGATTAAAGAAGTGTAAGTAATTAGAATTTTGTTGAACTAGTTCTTAAATACAGTGAACATTTGGATGCTGTTTGTGAGTGTGTGTATGTATGTGTGTGTGTGGTCGGTGTGATTGTGTTTGTATTTACAGAATATACTTTCAGGGTATTTGCCCAGCTCTCAACTAATTTTCCTTGCTTTGGACAATCCTCCCACACTCCACATCTGATTCTTGAAGTCACAGGTATGGAACTCTGTGAGCCATTCTAGGAGGGTTACACCTGCCCTGGAGATGGCGAATTGGGTCAGCAGTAACACCCGAGCCAAGGCAGCCCAATCAAATCCTCTCTTGTGGGAATTTGTAATTGGCAACTTAGGCAGTCTTTCAATATGGCTGATCTACAAGCTATGGAGTCAGGAACTAATGTGTTCCACATGGACTGGATAGCTAAGAAAGTTGGTTTGTAGAGAAAGAAAAAGGAATATAGAAGACATGAAAAAAGACATAAAGATGAGATTAACAGAGATAACACTACCCACGAGTCCAAAGTCTCTAGTTGCCGGTTAGAGTCTTCCTGATGCCTGACTATCCTTAAGTTCCCTGAGCCACCACTGCATCTTTAAATGATGTATTTTAAGTGTTTATTTTTATTTATTAAGTTAGATTGAGTTGATTGGTTTCTTGCAACCCAGGAGATCATACCTATTAGGATATGCCCCCAAGAGAGGATAGAATCAGCCAACCTTTCTCGGGAACCAAAGTTCTTTTCAAAAGGACCCAATAGGTTCTCAGGGAGAAGTAGAAATGGCACTGTGCTATGAGGTTTGAGCCATCCGCCAACTGCAGCTTCCCAGAGAATACCAGGGGGGAACAGGAACTCCGTCTGAGGTATGAGAGAGTGGAGGTATCTGGACCATGGCCCTCTGTTGATACCTGTGGGAAAGGGACAACTTTGAGTGTGGTTGGCATTGTTCTGTGAACGGTCCTTATCTGACACAGTCCCAAGGAAACTGGGAAAAGCAACTATCACATTATCATTCTCCTGTATTCAGCTAGTTCAGTAGCAGCCCCCTCATTGTCCAGATGAAGAAATGAAAATCTGAACTCTTAGCGCAGGCACATAGGATCAGCACCCTATTTTCATCTTCACTCTCATCTTGCACTTCATGCAGCCTCCTGTTTTATATTCCAGAAACAAGAAACTACTAGCGTCCCCTTCGCCATACCTCCATGCATATATGATCCCCTCCGCTCGGAATAACATCCACATCTCTCTCTCCTTACTCCTTCCTAGCTCCCCACTCCTTTGGTTTAGAAAAGTCCTATTCAACTTCAAAATCTCTTCAACATGCTACTCTGAAAAGCCCTCTCTGGGCTTTCTCTACCCCAGGAGAGAGTTAATCCCTCCTTTCTCCAAACTACTTCGATACCTTATAAATACTTCCATTACTGTCCTCTATCGCACTCTATTGTAATGATTTTTTTACATGTTTTCTTCCCAGCTTTGGGAGCACATAGCCTCACAAGGAAGATCTTTATTGAATATTTTCACCGAAATTCTTTTTCTTCTATAATTATTTCCTATCTCACTTTTAACTCTTACCTTGGCTTTAGAGCAATGCTTTAAAGCAGTAACTGTTCAATAAAATATTGCCATGAGTGTTTTCCAATCAGGTGTCTTGTGGCAGCTAATCTAATTATTAGATTATAATAATATAATAATTATTAGATTATTTCATAATTTAATGTGGGTGCATTAGAATATGAAATGGAATCATGGAAGGTTCAAACTAAACAGGTGATATGAAAGATAATCAAATATAAAACCTTCATTTTACAATCGACTTAATTCAGTCTTTGAGAAACCAAGGGACTTAGCTAAAACTATAAATGGTAGAGCAAAAAGAAGAATTTCAGTCACGCATATTCCAGGTCAGGTGTCCTTTCTATCATGCTATGTAGAAAAAAGTCAAGTGAGATTAAATGATACATGGCATGACAGCAAATGAGGCCGAGGCCAAGTTTTTCTGATATCTTAGACTGAAGAGACCTGAAAGCAAAGGTTGACAATATTATAGAGTGGTAAGGAGAAAGGACTTTGAATTCCTATTTGGATTTTCAGTTCCAAGATTTCATAATTATGTGACCTTAGGAAAAGTGAACTTTTCTGATCTTCAGTGTTTTTATCTATAAAAGGAGCAAAATAAAGGTACCTGCATCAGACAGCTGTTGTGAAAACTAAATGATATTAGCACAATGTTTGCACATAATAAGTACTCAAGATAGCAGAATTCTATCTTATATTTAACTTGGGCTAATTCACCTCAGCATATGTCCCCACAGACCAAGGAAAAGAGAGAAAATATCAATTTAATTTGCACTGTCACTAAAGGAGTATGTGCCCTGGAGCCAGCCTGAGAGGGAAGCTATGAGTCTGTGGGTTCCTCAGTCAGTCTCAGCTCCTGCATGACTGAATTATCCTGCCCCGAGGAGATCTTCAAGGTGTGTGTTTGTTATACACCATGTCCTTTAAATGGAAGCCAGTTACTTCATCTGGTACACACATGAGGCAAGACCAATTTGCTCTAATGTTGACAGAGCAACTAGTTGCAGTAGGCTCAGAATTGTGGGTTTTCAGTAGCCAGCATAACCCTAAGGTATCAAGGAAAATTTTGATGGACTGTCATTTTTGCCTTAGGCTCTGACTTGATATTCTAATTCCCTCATTACATACATTGGCACTTTAAATACCATCATCATGGTAGACATCATCATCACTAATGGCCTGTCATGAATCCCTGTTGTTAGTAAGGAAATCCCCTTCTCTTGCTTTGTGTTTGGAGTTCCCCTCAGAAAATTATACTTAGAGAGTCTCCCCTCTTCACACACTGTATGATCAGAGCATCTTGGAGAGAAATGCAGTTGGTCTTCCAGGCCCTCTGTCAATGAGCACATACTTAGTGATTAATTTCAGGGTCCTGTGTACCCCTCCCATTTCCAGGACTAGGGGGGACCATTGAGGTACTCGCCTCAGGCACAAAGTTTAAGGGAGCATGACAAACTCAGTAGCCAGATCAAAAAATACCTTAATGTCATATTTTTAAAAAGCTATGCAAAAAATCCATAGTAAACAAAATATCAAAATGTTAAAGACAAGATTGGCATTACTGATTTTTCCTTTTGCTTCAGACCCAAAATGGCGTGGCCTGGCCCTGGACTTGCCTTCCTGGGCCCTTCACACTTCTCAGAGCACACACCAAAGTTGTGTTTAACCCTTTGGAGTTATAAAATCACAAAAATCAGCTCAATTTAGTCATTCACTCCACAAATCATATTACTATATGCCAGGTACTATTCTAGATGCTGGAGATATCACAGCGAATAACCATAAAACCATTGCCTCCATGAGGTTTGCATCTAAGTGGAGGAAACAGACAATAAAGAAAGAAATGAAAAAAAAATGTGTAGTATGTCAGAATCACAGATTCCATGGATGGAGCTAGGAACTGAATACTGTGGTCATGGAAGACCTTATTGAGCAAGTGACAATTCAGCAAAGACCTAGAAGAATGAGGAAGCAAGTGATGGAACTATTTGGAAAGAAATCATCCCATGCAGAGGGACCAGCAGGTGCCAGAGGCCTGACAATGGTTGTTCCAGGGAGGAGCTACGAAAAACAGCCGCTTCACTATCAGAGCTGAGGGCTTCATGTAGGTGTAGGGTGAAAATCAATACCTGACAGCATCAGCAATAAAGATAGCAAGCTCGATAACAAAAGGGGAAACCCTGGTGTTTTGGATGGATAGATACCTAAAAAAAAAAAAAAAAAAAAGGATTGGCTGCTGGTAGGCAGCCAATAGGATTTGCATTACAAACTTGTTTCTGAGTTATAATGTGAGATGGGGTAAATTCCCAGAATAGGTGGTATCCATATGAAGGTTAAGAGCACTGACAGAGAAAGCAGGAAGGATTATAAAACAAGTATCTGAGTTAGAAGAAAACAAGGATCTCTTCTAATTTTTTTGTTCTTCCTGGAATTAGAAAGCAGGTGTCAAGCCAACAGCTGGAGCTGGAGCAAAAAATTTCTGATCTGCACTTCAATTTCATAATAAGAAAATCATTAATTATTCCAAAGATTAGCAGAGCTATTCCTTGTCCATGTGACATTGGCTATAAGATTATAGTATGAGTAATGGACTTGGAGTCCATTTTGAAAATGTTGAGGCTAGTTTTTATTTAGGCTTTATTCATCTGGCAAAGGCCAAATGCCAAATATGTGGGTGATATGGGTTGCGGCAATGGATACACAATCATTGTTCCAAATATTTTTGCAGGGCAAGGACTGTGGCACCACTCTGATGACTAGTCTTCCTTCTAGTTTTCAACCGAGAAATGCCAAAAAGATTGATAAAGAAACTAATATAATATCTAATACAATATCTGTTATGCCCAGATGCTTGGTGTTAATTCTGCTATGGTATACTGGCTTTATATCATTTAATAATAAAATATTCAGAATTCCAGGTGGGAGTGTCAGTCTACAGCACTGTCAAAGATTTTGAAGATGTTTGCAGTTTAAAGAATCCTACATTGTTCATTTTTGCTCAAAACAATGCTACAATTTTTTTTGAGCTTATCTCTTTCCTGACCCAGAAGATGAAAGAACACCACAAAGATTTTTCTTGGGAACTGATGAGTTTGTGCTCAGAGGAAAGACGACTTTAAGTGTCAAGACAAACCTTCTATTGAGGAGACAAGAAAGATCAAATATAGTGGCCAAACCAATACTTAAAATAATGGCAGAGCGCAACCTTTTTCAAAATAGATTTTCTCTAAAACTTGTTTGGAAATGCTCAGATCATTGGATTTAATTTTCAGTGTATATAAAATGTCATCTCATGAAATTCTAAAATTTTATTTCATCTTATATATAATTTCTACTGTGAAATAAAGAAAAATAATAACTCTGCCTGCCTCCATCCCAAATTTGCTTAAGGCAATGTTCCAAAATTATCCTTTTCCCTAGACTTAAGAAGTATCTCAAAATTCCCCACATTCCTAATATTCTCTGATAGAATAGGAAAGGATATTAGAATAGACTAAGCTTTGATACAGTTACAATAAACCCTAAAATCTCACTGGCTTCATTTCATAACTGTTTATTTCTAGTTCACACAATGTCTAATGTGTGTGAGGCAGTCCTCCTTCATCTTGTCAACACACCATTAGGAATATGAGCTCTCCATGATCACCATGGTAGAGAAAAAGAGAGCTGGAAAATCATGTGGACTGATTCTACCTATGTCTGATGGCCAGAACCCAGTCACATCTCTTCAACCTACTAGGGGAATTAAACAAGAAATGCACAGGAGCTGATACATAACAGACTGAGTACCAACAGTTCTGTTTCAGTTTGCTTTATGCTTCCAAATAACCCTTTGCTCCTTCCTCACACACATAGAAACCAGTTACCACTCTCCCAAATCCCCCAAGAATCAACCCTAAATCGACTGCATTCAGCTTAACACCCAAAGCTTTGGGTGATACACAATAGTCTCTATCAAGTCTGAATGTGGCTTCTCCTGGTCCGGAGACCAGTGAACTTCAAAAAGGTTAATTATCTGTCCTGTCCAATGTACAATGGTGGAAAGAAGACAGAATCACCACAGTAAGTGCTCCTTCTCAGAAAAAGAAAGAAAGAATGATACAAAGCAATCACATATCTGGAGTTGTGAAATTCTCCTGGCCACATTTTGGAGACCATTACCCTGGGTGAGGGCAGTTCCTTTATTAGCCTGATTCTTTCCTCTGGGAGGGACTTTTCTTGTTTACCTCTTCTTTGACCACACTTGAAATGGGTGTGAGGAGTCATTTCTCCTCCAGATTGTAGCCTTCAACACTTGTGCTCATGGAAGATTAGGAACCAAAGTTTGTAGTACAACTCAAATCATCAAAGGCTTTTTATACTCCAGGCTCATTGGTTTTGGGGGGAATACCATTCCCTCAAAAATCCAGTAGACTTTTGATCTGTTTGACTCCAATCAGCTCTATGTTGTAGTAAATACATCCAAAGTTACCTTTTATTTTTTTTTTTAAGATTTGTTTGTTTGTTTGTTTGTTTGATAGAGAGGGGCAAAAGGAAAGGGAGAGGCAGACTCCCCACTGAACAGGGAAGCTGATGCAGGGCTCAATCCCAGGGTCCTGGGATCATGACCTCAGCCAAAGGCAGACGCTTAACTGACTGAGCTACCCAGGCATCCCCAAATTTACCTTTTAGACACAATCGTCAAATCTACTGTGTTTCTTTGTTCTTACCTTCATTCCTATCTCCTCTGACTTAATGGTGGCTACCTTTCAAGTTTAGAGGGGAAGGTCAGTCCCTTAATCTGATTTGTGCTCGGAGTCACTTTACTTTTTATTAGGTGTTTGCTATTCAAAACGCTTTTTAAACTCCACCTCTTACCTTTTGGAATTTAGAAGCAGTTGGTTTCCACAGTCGTATAATGCCTCAAATTTCTGGTCTTGATGTCTGTTTGTAAAGAGGTCAAGTCTCTTCTGGGCTCATTTCTTCTTTATATCTTTCCAAACGCAGTCAATAGTAGGCAATACACAATATTTTTTTAAAGATATATTTATTTAAGTAATCTCTTCACCCAGTGTGAGGCTCGAACTCACAACCCCAAAATCAGGAGTCACATGCTCTACCAACTGAGACAGCCAGGTTCTCCAGCAATACACAATAGTAACGTACTGTTTTCTAAACCTTTTCCTTAGACATGCCAGCTCTGTAAGTACATGGTCGGTCTCGAATTATTGTAGGAGGCAAATTTTCCAAATGTTTTGCCTCTGCATGATATGAATCAGGGATTTTCCAGCCTCCAGTATCAGTTTCTTTACCATCTAGTAGCCATCCATTAATTCAATGCCACATACTGGTACCTTGAATTCTACGACTATTAAAAAGAAAAAAAATCCCTGTGTGCCAGAACAGATGAGCTCCCACTTTTCAGTGATTTAACAAAGTAAGTATTATTCCCAGCTCACACAATGTGTAATGTATGGCGGGTGGTCCTCTCCCATCTTAGAGCTATCATCTTGAATACCTGGCCTCCAGGGTCTTTGGATCTTAGGAATAAAAGAGTTGGATAACCACACTGGAAAACTTTAGGGAATGGTCTAGAAGTGGCTTACATTATTTCAATTCATTCTTTATTGGTCAGAACCCCATTAAAAAGCCCCAACCTAACTGAAGGGCAAGCTAGGGGAAGCAATGTGGAGCATTTGGGGGTTTGGAGATGGAGCATTCTGTCCCTGTCACATGTATCTCCATAATATCAAATCCAAAAATACCTACAAAAGAAATCTAAAGTTTGGGCAAGTTACTTTACCATCAATTCTTTGTTTTCATTACAAAATGAGCTTAATTTTACAGAATGATTAAGGATTTAATACTATGACATATAAAGTTCTAGCATAATACTTGATGTAGAATAGTCTTTCCTAAAAAAGTTTTTAAAAACTCAATAAAGTGTTTCTAATTTGCTCTAGTTTTACATATGAAGATATCATATTCTTATCTCGGGCTTAGTATTCTTTATAAAATACTCACAGGAGGCAGTTTTGACCATTGACAGTCATGCAAGTTCCCTTTCAGAAGTCTGTTTATTGCATCTTTAATATGAAGACTTTAGTTTCTCATTGGGATCTTGGCATTCCTTACTGGTGTTGCTTTCAAAAGCCCTAGTTCAAGTGTAGATTGGAGAGCTACTGAGGGATATGGTAGGAGGGATCGTCCCATGGGCTTAAGGGGATGATATTATCTACAGATTGGGTTCCCCCCTAAAGAAGTACTTGGGATAAGAATTTCAGTACAAATACTTGATTTGAGAGGTTATCTGAAGAAGCAAAATAAGGGGAGTGGGAAACTGAGACCGAAGGAAGTAAAGGCAATAAAATATGTGTTAATGATTGGGTTAGCACAGTGGGCAACTGGGAGTTGTCTGGGGCCTTTTAGGACATTCTGTAGAATATACTATACTTTATAATTGTCTCATCAAGGCTTGAAGAACCTGGGTGTTTATCCATCAACTCCTGTCAGTGATTGTCTTTCATTCCTGGGGTGTTACTCTCTGGCACTTCTGGCCTGCATTATGCACAATGAGCATGCTCCTCCATCACAGAACTCCCACAGGCAGAGAGAGGCAAAACACCTCTCTGGCATATCTGGCAATGATCTGCAGGTGACTTCTGGAGTGGGCCTGCAGATAGGGGTGGGACACAAATAGCATGGAGCCTATGTTTAAAATAGTTTTCCTTGGAACCGGGGATGTACTGTATGGTGACTAACATAATATAATAAAAAATCATTAAAAAAAATAGTTTTCCTTGGAATTTCTGAATCCCTGGGCCAGGTAGCCACAATTCCTTACCAGCATTTCTCTCTCTCTCTCTCCATCTTGTGCACTCTCTCTCCCTCTCTCTCTCTATTATTGCTAACTCTAAAATGTATCTTAAAATCTGCAAATTATGATTTCTGACAAAGACTGAAAAGGTTATACGTTGGAAAATGTGCTTATTTTCCAGTCCATGATGACTTATCTCTCCGTACTAGATTTTGTCAATCTTCTCCTTCTTGTTGTGTATACGTGCCAGATTTCCTTCTTTGGCAGGAAGCTGTTGAAGGGCTCAGGCCTGCCAAGCTGGGAGAATTCTTGAGGAGTGGAGTGGGTTTTTTACTGAAGCTGAAGAGGTGGCTACAATCAAAGCAGCAAGCAAGACTGAAAACAGAGTGGCAAACCTGAAAGAGAGAAAGAGAGGAAAGGGGATGGGTAAATCACAAACGCCAGAGGGGCAGAAGCCAGCATCTACTCTGAGGTAGAGTCTAGAATCCAAACATCAGGGAAACCAGAAGGTGAGCAAGGACTGGTTGGATGTAAGTGTGAAGATACCACTATGTGGATATGTTTCATTGTTTTCAGTTTCACTTTAGAAATCAGTGGGATCTCTGTGCATGGGTGAGCCCTTAACTTTTCAAGTCCAGGATGAGGCAGACAGTAGGAACCTCTAGACTTTCATACATTTCCTAGATCTTGCCTCTCTAATCCCCCAGTCTAAATTACTCCCATTGATCATTTTTATTATATTTTTAACTCACTTTTGTTCTCTTATTCTCTTATTTTTCAGCTTAAAATGTATCCATGGGTTAGAGTTCCCTTTTTGTTCCGGATTAAAAAGTTATACTCTTCATAATTCAAACAACAACATTTTGGCAGGAAGTTAGCAGGAACATATGGGTCTCAGCATTTTGATGCCCAGACTGGCTTCTGCCAAAACATTTCTTTGCTGTCATATAGAGAGCAGCAGTGTTTGGGACTGTTGGGGAATCATCCCACACAGCTCGGGCTGGGGAATACTGCTGCCTAACAGCCTTTGTGCATAGCTGAGGGACTTCCTGCCCCTGAGAATTTTCTGAGGATTTTCAGAAGTGGAGGGAGGTGGGGTCAGCCAGTGTCCATCTCTTAAAGCCACAGCTACAGACGGTGGTGGGATGACTGGGATAGGAAGGTGGAGGTTATTGGTCAAAATCAAAACCAGAAAAGAGAAACCACTCTTTTTTTAAAAAAGAGGGAATTTAGTAGATGTGATTGGTTACACAGGTGATGAAAGAACTAAAAATCAAACAGGAGACAGTAAGATAACCCAGAAATGAGCCAGAATAGGAAGCCATTAGCACCTTAGAGTGGAAGGGTGATGGTGAAGGCAGAGTTATCAGAGCTCAAGAGAAGTTGGAACCATGATGGTTTGTACAACAGGAACTGAAGCCAATGAAGAGAATGAGCAACTGCTGGAGACACTTCCTGAGGCTGATAGGGAGAGGGAAATACCCTGGCTTGCCTTCCTCCCACCCTCCAATCTGTTCCCAGTGATTCTTGCTAAACAAGACATAAGTCAGCAGACATGGGAGCCTAGGGCGCCAGGCTCATGGGTTAGTCTCCCTTCAGTATAGATGGAACTGAGAGCAAATAGGTCAGAAATGGCTTGCACAGGGTGGGAAGAATTAATAGCTGGGACAGAATAAGCTATCCACTGCTGAGATCTAAAGTAGGTACATCCAAATCCCCAAACAGTTTTTTTTTTTTTTTGAGCTAACTCAGTGGTCGGAATGTTGGCATATGAAGGAAGATAATAATAACATCACCATCATCTGACATTTACTGAACTCTGTGTGCTGGGCACTTCATACTAGCTATTTCATATAACCCTTACTATATTCTGATATACTATTATATCATCAATGACTACATGAGAAAACTCAGGCACAGAGAAGTTAAAGATTTGTCCTAGTAAGCAGTGGAACCAGTGTTCAGACACAGGCAGTCCAATTGCAGAGTCCATTCTCCACCTACTCCCTCACCTCTCCTACCCCTGCCTCCTTATAAATGTCATTATAAGAGGGGCCTGAGGCTCACACCATGACTTGGACGTATGTGAACCCCCTCTGAGAGTCCCCTGTGAACAACTATCCCAAGTAACTTTTGGAAAAACCTAGGAGGGATAATGATTTTTTGGATCCTGTATTTCTCTTGCTTATTGTTTTCTTTTCTTTTTTTTTTTTTTTTAAGATTTTATTTATTTATTTAACAGAGATAGAGACAGCCAGTGAGAGAGGGAACACAAGCAGGGGAGTGGGAGAGGAAGAAGCAGGCTCACAGCAGAGGAGCCTGATGTGGGGCTCGAACCCAGAACGCCGGGATCACGCCCTGAGCCGAAGGCAGACGCTTAACCGCTATGCCACCCAGGCGCCCCTGCTTATTGTTTTCTATGATGATTATTCATGCTTAGCCCCCATCATCTTTGTGGCAGGGGTACATGGGGGGGTTAAATTTTTCAATTTGCTAATCATAAAATCACCTTATTTTCTCCTTTAATTTATGCCAACAATTTCTACGAGGTATGTACCAGCTGTCCTGAACCCTGAGTAAATGATCTTGGTGCTACTTTATTTCTAGGCAATAGGACCCTAGGGGTTAGTTACTGTTAGGGTGGCAAGGAGAGGCCAGTAGATGACAGAGGCTCTTTGGGCAAAAGCTGCATAAAATTTTCACCTTTCAGCTAGGTAACTTAAAGCTAAAAATGAAAACAATACAAACAAATAAAAAACTGGGTCTGGATATAGAAGGGATGGAATGCTGTCTACAAAGAAGCCCAATCTACCCAATCTACCAGTCAATGCCTAGACTTTTTTTCAGCACATGATGCTAGAGCAACTGGACATGTACATGTAAAAAAAAAAAAATGAACCTAGACAAAGACCTTGCACTCTTCACAAAAATTAGAACAATGAAATACTACTACATACCTATTAGAATGGCCAAAATCCAACACACTGACAACACCAAATGCTGAAGAAAATGTGGAGCAACAGGAACTCTCATTCATTACTGATGTTAAAGCAAAATAGTACAGGCACTTTGGAAGACACCTGGATAGTTTCTTACAAAACTAAACATACTCCTACCCCAGATGATCCAAGAATTGTTCCCTGGTATTCACACAGATTAGTGGAAAACTTATGTACCCATAAAAATCTCTGGATAATTATACCATCTTTATTCATGATTGCCAAAATTTGTATGCCACCAAGATGTTCTCAGTATGTGAATGGATATATAAACTGTGGGACATCCAGACAATGGAATATTATTCACTGCTAATAAGAAATGAGCTCTTAAACTATAAAAACATTAAATGTATACTATTAAGTGAAGGAAGTCAACCTGAAAAGACTACATAGTATATAATTTCAACTATATATCTTGGAAAAGGAAAAACCATGGAGTTGATAAAAAGAGCAATGGTTGCCGGGGGTTTGGGAGGGAAAGGATGAATGAATAGATAGAACACAGAGGATTTTTAGGGCAATGGAAAATACTTTGAATAATAAATCTAATAAAATTGGGAACAATTTTCATTATTGCTACTTTTATTCAACATTGGATTTGAGGTTTTAGCTAGTGTTATCAAAATCCTAGCAAGATTTACTTATGTACATTGACAAGCTGATTTTTAAATTTATATGAAAATGCAGAGGACTTAGAGTGGTCAAGACAATCCTGAAGATGAAGAAATTTGGTGTATATACACTGTGAGATTTTAAGATTTCTTACAAAGCTATGTGATTAAAAGAATGTGGTGTTTGGATTCACATGGATAAATAAATCAATGGAATAAAGTAGAAAGTTCAGAAATGGACAGACATGTGTTCAATTATTTGATTTTCAGTAATGGCCCCAATGCTTTTCAATGAGGAAAGGAAGGTCTTTTCAATAAGTGATGCTGTAGTAACTGCCTATCTCTATGGGGACAAAGAGAACCTTGACTGCTAACTCATGCTACACATATAAATTAACTTGGGATGGATAATAGATCTAAATGGGAGGGCATAAGGTCTAAAGTTTATAGAGGAAAACATATGAAAATAGCATTGTGACCTTAGGGTGAAGGAAGATTTCTTGGTCAGAATGCAAAAAGCACTAACTACAAAAGAAAAAAAAATAATTGGATTTCATCAAAACTAAAAACTTCTAATCAAAAGAAGTGTTTAAGAAAGTAAAAAATGGCAGCCCAAGACTATGAGAAAATATTTGCAATACATATATTTAATAAAGGATTCATATCAAGAATATAAAAAGAACTACAAATCAATAAGAAAGAAACAAATATCCAGTAAAATAGTGGACAAAACACTTACTAGGCACTTTACAAAAGAATATATCCAAGTGGCCAATAATCATATGAAAAGATAGACAACATCACCATTAACAGGGAACTGAAAATTAAAACTACAATGGGATGGTATTCCACAAACACAAAAAAAGCTAAAATTTTTAAAAGATTAACAAAACCAAGTGTAGACAAGGATGTAGAGCAACTGGAACGCTCAAATGTTGTTGATGGAGATATAAAATGGTACAATTGGGGCACCTGGGTGGCTCAGCAGGTTAAGCCTCCAACTCTTGGTTTCTTAGTTTCGGCTCAGGTCATGATCTCAGGGTCCAGAGATCGAGCCCAGGTTGGGCTCTGTGCTTGGCTGGGAGTTTGCTTGAGATTCTTTCCCCCTCTCTCTCCCTCCCCCTCTGCTCCTCCCCTTGCTCATGCCCTCTCTCTCTCTCTCTCTCAAATAAATAAATAAATAAATAAATAAATAAATAAATAAATTCTTT
>NW_024423343.1:30660801-30709093 GCF_017311325.1 Ursus maritimus | reverse complement strand
CTTTTTTTTTAAAGATTGTATTTATTTATTTGATAGAGATAGAGACAGCCAGCGAGAGAGGGAACACAAGCAGGGGGAGTGGGAGAGGAAGAAGCAGGCTCACAGCAGAGGAGCCTGATGTGGGGCTCGATCCCACAACGCCGGGATCACGCCCTGAGCGGAAGGCAGACGCTTAACCGCTGTGCCACCCAGGCGCCCCAATAAATAAATTCTTTTAAAGAAATGGTACAACCACTTTGGAAAAATTTTGACAGTTTTTAAGAAAGTTAAAAGTATACTCATCTTGTGATTAGCAATTTTATTCTTCGCTAAATGCCCCAAATAAATGAGTGTGTATGTCCACAAAAAGATTTATCCAAGAATGTTCAAAAGCCTTCATTCATAATGTACCCAGAGTGGAAAGAGCCTAAACACTCATTGACAAAAGAATAGTCAACCCTATTTCAGTGTATTCATGAAATGGAATACGATGCCACAAGAAAAAAGAACCAATTACTGAAACAAAATCACACAGATAAATTTCAAAAACACCCTGTTAACCAGAATAAGCCAAACACAAAAGTACATACACTATGATTCCATTTAAATGAAGTGAGAAAGAGGCCAGATTAATCTATGGTGATCAAGTCAGAATAGATCTGCTACCTTTGAAGGGAGTATTGACGGGAAATGGGAAAAGAAAACATTCTGGGACAATTAGAATATTCTTGATTTGAGCCATATTTTGATCTGGGTCATGATTACTTTAGATATCTCTCTCTCTTTTCCTCTCTGTCTTTCCCTCATGCTCTCTCTCTCTCTCTTTCTCCATACATATGATCAAGATGTACATTTAAGATTTAAATTTTTTTCTGGGGCGCCTGGGTGGCTCAGTCGTTGAGCGTCTGCCTTCGGCTCAGGGAATGATCCCGGCGTTCTGGGATTGAGCCCCACGTCAGGCTCCTATGCTGGGAGCCTTCTTCCTCTCCCACTCCCCCTGCTTGTGTTTCCTCTCTCGCTGGCTGTCTCTCTCTCTGTCAAATAAATAAATACAATCTTAAAAAAAAAAAAAGATTCAATTTTTTTTCTATATAAAAAAATTAAAGAAATCTAAAATGCATCTCTTTCTTCATGGTAGGTGGCTCAAGCACAATAACTTGTCTTTTATATTGGAGGGAGTGTCTTTCTACACCTCAGACAACTAGACTCCTAAAAACATCACCAATGTGAGAGGTCTTTGAATCTTCGTAAGATTTCTCTCTCTTCCTGTTGTGCAAATTTGTTTTAGGACAATCAGAGTACTTGCCATTTCCTGCTCAGCAGGTCTGGTTAACATGATATCATTAATATGTTGAATCAACATCATGTGCTTTGGAATATCAAGACTATCAAGACTTGGAAGTGTCATAATCCCAGGACGGAACTGTAAAGGAGGTGTACTGCTCTCATTCCCAGGTGAATTTGAACTTCTTTTGAGTCTCCTTCCTGATGGGAATTGAAAAGAACACATTCACCAGATGAATAGCTGCATATCAGGTGCCAGAGGCTATCTTTATCCTTTTTAGTAAAGATGCCACATTCAGCATTGTAGCTGCAACTGGGGCTTCCACTTGTTTAAAATTATGGTAGTTCACCACCCTTTGCCATGATCCAACTGATTTTTCAAGGACTCAACAGTGAATCAAAAGAGAATAGGATGTACCACCTTACCATCCTGTTTGTCTCTGAGAGTGACACTTATCTCTGCCATTCATCCAGGATGTATTCTTGCATTAATTTTAATTCCATGCAGGGGTAGAGAATAGTTGCAGACTTAACAGCTTCCTATATTAGTTTTCTATTACTGCTATAACAATTACCACAAATTTAGTGCTTAAAACAACAAAAAAGTTATTATGTTACAGTTCTGAAAGTCCAAAGCCCAAAATAAGTCTCACTGATATGAAATCGAAGTGTTGGAAGAATTATGTTCATTCTAAAAAACCTAGAGAAAATCTGTTGCCTTGACTTCTCCACTTTCTAGAAGCTCCCTGCATTCCTTGGCTTGTGATCTCTTCTTCCACCTTCAAAGCCATCATCATAGCATCTTCAAATCTCTGACTCTGACTTCCTCTTCTGCCTCCCTCTTCCATTTATAAGTACTCTTGTGATTACACTGGGCCTCCCAGATAATCCAGAATAATCTCTTTTGCTCAAGGTCAGCTGATTAGCAGCCTGAGTTCCATCTGCAACTCTAATACTCTTTTCCATGTAACCTAACATAGGTTCTAGGAGTAGGACATGCACATCTTTGAAGGGCCATTATTCTGCCTATCATACTTCCACTAACTTCCCCAATTATAACAGTCTACAATCAAGTAAAAAATGTGAGGGTTCTGTCAGCTTCTAGGTAAAACCATGCTAGTGATGCATTTAGGGCTGAGAAAATCATCATTGGGTGACCTGCAGATCCATTGTATTGACTGTAAGATGGACTTGGGACAGGACTCCATTTATCACATGGTGTCCATAACCTGTATAGGCATTTTGATTCCCTTTGTTTATGAGTATCACCTATGATCCAGTACCCAACAGCCCCTGAAAGATTCGCTTTCCCTAAGTGTATGATTACCTGGTAAAGGACCATAAGTCTTCTGGGGATGGATGGGGAAAATAGCTACTATACATACTTCTTCAGACATCACAGCAAATTTCTTCCAAGGGAAATAGACTCCCCTTCAATTAACTCTGTGTCTGAGAACAGTGTAAGGAATTGTGATTTTCCAACACAGTGCTTGACATCAGCTTTCTGCTCTCCCACTACTGATTTTTTTGTGTGTGTGTGTATGTCAAGCAACACCATCATCAGCTGGTCAACTTTCTTACCCCTAAGAATACCATGGTCTATTAGACATCTTCTCAGATTCCCGTGGGTCATGGGCTCCTCATTATCATTCCATCCGTACACCCATAATGGAAATTACATTCATCTTACTTCTGATGGTTAAATGTTGCCACCTGGCCTCTAGTATGCCAGAAGCTCATCATCCCCATTGATGTTGAGTAGCCCTGGTCTGTAACAACCTTCCATTCCACCCCTGGACCACATATGATAACCACCATTAGTTGTCTAATTCTTTATTGCTTTAGTTAAGGAATAGCTTCTGGGTCCTCTGAAAAATACAGACAGCTGGGTCTTTTTCTTTTTATATTATGTAATAAATCCACTCAAACATGTCCACATTGCTGATTCTTTTGACCCCTCCTTAATACTCTGCCAAGACAGTTCTGGCATCTCCACTTCATTTACCATAGGCCTCCAGAAAAATGGGAGGCTTGAGAGTTAAGTTGCCTTTCCTGCAGTATATTAGGCCTGGCTCCAGAAGTCCTTGCCAGGAAGTTAAGTCTTGCCAGCACTCATATCAATATACTCTTCCCTATCAAACGTTATATTCATCTTCTCTGAGCAACCTCAAGTTACATTCCTAGACATGTCCTGAAACTTGTTAGTATACATAAGCCCTTTGGTGAATAATTCCTTTTCTTTCCATAGCATGGACAGTGCTTCCTACTTGCACCACACTAAGACCTGACCCCAATTTTTTTGATAGACTGGAGGTTGACAAGCTAGGGCCCATGGGCTGGACACTGTTGTAAAACTGTTGTAAAATTAAGAAACACAGTTACACTCATTTATTTGTATATTGTCTATGGCTGCTTTCATGCAACAGTGGCAGGGTTGAATAGTAGAAACAGGGACCATATGGCCTAAAAAGCCTAGAATATTTATTATCTCACCTTTAAAAGAAGGTTTGCCAATTTCTGATCTACTCAGTTCTGTCCAACAGACCTTCCTCTGATGATAGAAATATATAATCTGCACTGTCCATGGTAGCCATTAGCCACATGTAGTTACTGAGAACTTGAAATATGGCTAGTGTGACTTAGAAAAGAATTATTGATTTTATTTCATTTTAACTGATTTATAGTTGCTTGTGGCCAGTGGCTATTGAGTTGGACAACACAAGTGTAGAACCAATGAAGGAATTTGGGAAAGGACAGAGATCTTAGGAAGACAAATACATCTTGAGGTCATCCATCTCAATAAGGATTTCATATAATCTTCAGAAAAGATTGATGATTGTTCTAGGATTCTGCGGGTTGATAGTGCACAAGTACATCCACTCAGAAGTCCTCATCCTAGGTTTCAGGGTCTTGATTTTAGTGTAGGAGATACTGAAGCTATGAATTTGGTCTCTTTGAAGTTCCACCACTCTTATATTTAAGTGTTGGGTTTGATTATTAGTATAGCCTTCTGAAAACAGGAGATAAGGGTCTCTAAACACCACATTGAAGCATTCTGGTTTTCATACCATGCCTTGAGCTGGTTTTCATACCATGCCTTGAGTTGATGGATTTTTGTTGTTGTTGAAATATAACTGACACACAATGTTACATTAGTTTCAGGTATACAACATAGTGATTCAACAAGTTGGTAGGTTATGCTATCTACATTCACCATGAGTTTAGCTACCATCCTGAGTTGATAGATTGTTGACCTCTTTTATTTTCTTTTTTCCTGTGGATGTTAACAACCACCAACAAATTCCCTAATCTTCATAATTTCCCATGCTCTATATCTTTCAAGTATTGGAGCTATTGCATAAGCCAGTACATCTCCTTCCACACATTCTCCCTCTGAAGCCACTATAGATGAAATCTAATGATTAAGTGATTTAACGAAATCTGTGATATGCCATGTTAGAGATAATCGTTGTACCTACTTTTCAGTAATGGGGCTTATCCCATCTATCCCATCACTATCTCATTCTGAGTGTCTGCTCCTTATAGCTACTCTTGGTAGCAACTTTCTTAGGTTGTATGCTCCCAGAAAGAGAAGTAGAGACAAGGATTTGAGTGCATATGTTTTATGAAGAATGATTTTAAGGGAGGGGGGGTCACAGAGTGGGAAAGCAAGACAGGAAAGAGTTAAAAGACAATATAAGATATGAGAATAAGAAGATTATCCTGGAGGGCAACAGGGCTCAGTTCTGCTGGGACCCCTGGGAAACAGTGTGGAACACACTTCAGACTTGTCCTACACCACTAACTGAGAGATACTCCTAGCATGTCAATTCTCTGGCACTTCCCACCTACCCTGTGCATAAGATGAGATAAAACTCTCAGGTGGAGAGTTGTAGGAGCTTGTCATCTTCAGGAATGGTGAATGTTGAGGTCATATCAGCAGGACAGTAACAACATCTTCTACAACACTGAATACACAAAAAACTCATAAGTCCATAAAGAGGGTTAGCCAAAGCAATCAAAGCAAAATCAAAAAGAAACACACACACACACACACACACACACACACACACACACACACACACACACACCTTCCTTAGTCATCATTGGAGGTAACCAGTATACAATACTTAACCATGATAATTGGCAATTAGAGGGGGAAAATTAAGCATTGAGCCTAACTTTCCTGTATGAACTATACTTCAGAGTAATCAGCCATGTTCAATGAGGGAAAGTTGTCTTTAAAGAAAAATTATCATGTTTCATCATTGTTTTGTCAGGCTGAAATAACACAAAGTCATTGATTTGCTTTAATATATTTCAGAATAGAAAGGAAGGGATAGATGAAACAAATGAGGGGAAATCTTGATAAACATTGAATCTATATTGGATCTGCCATATGGGGAGGTTCACTGTATTATTTCTTTTTTGATTTTTTACTTAGAGAGAGAGAGAAAATCTTTTCCTTTTCTTATCCCCTCCAGCACTATCATTAGCCTTGAGTTGCATACACATTCTTATAGTCCTGATTACCCATTATTAAGATAAACAAAGCACTAGATAATGCAGTTGAACTGCAAGCAACAGCTTTTTTCCTAAGATGCAAGTTCCAAATCATGATGCCTGTTCCTGCTGTGATCACATTATAACCTTAAATTTTCCCTAATGAATTGATCCACTTAGACATAGCCAGTGCATGGTATGAAATCTTGCATGCGTACACACCTTATAGGTTCATCATGTGGATTTTAAAAACAATGAATATGGAGTTCCCGTCAGAGTGTCTGGCCCAAGGGGAAGGCACTGAATGTAGACACATTTCCCACCTCCTCCCCTTCCCATATCTAAATAGGAAAGGCTCCTTTTAGCTCCTTCCAAATGTAAATATATTACCTGAGAAGGGTACTAAGTTAACTCATTAGCACCTCCTAACACTTGAGCAGAGTTTACTTTATCAGATTAACTACAGAAAACAACGTCCTGAGGCAATGGAACTTCAATTGCATAGATGTTGACAAGGACAAGGTAATATGGAAAGTAAATAAATAAAATTCCATCTTACCTTTGTTTGTGGATATGCGCTTTCTGGGTTGGTTTTGTTTACAACCTCATTTGATCCTCATAGATCTCACTTCAATACAGGAGGCTCAATGAGCTTCAAGCATGGACCCAACCTTAAAGAGCTAGTAAATGGCAAAGATAGAGCTGGAACTCAGACCTTCTAACTCTGAAGTGCAAAAGAGGCCTGGATATCTGGAGCCCAGAATGAGAACACTGAAGAAGACAAAATAGCAGAGTGAGGGCTTCTTAAAGAAGAGACCAAAGGTGGGGTATCATCCCCTTCATAAAGGGATCCCCTTAGGCTCCCTCTTGTACATAGGTTTCAGTTTCTAGATTTGTCCCCATCTTATTTACACTGAATCCTGTGCAGGACAATTTCATTGGTGACCTGTAATGGCCTCATGTTCCATTCACAAATACCTTCCCCAGAACATTCATGGCTGTGTTGTTTTACCCACAGCTAAAAGCAAAATAAGATATTTCAACATTCCTAGAAAGCAATCTTCAAATTATACCTACAGAATATGTTATGATTTAAGAAAATTCTAGCTTCATTTTTCCTATTCTTGACTATATATGTGATATTAAAAAAACTATTGATAATTACCCCCCGTTTTAGGTATTTGAAATCCAGGGGCATGGTGGATTTTAATGGCAAAAGATAGACTATTTTTACATTCTTCCCTGTAGAAAACACTCTAAAAAAAAGGATTCTTACTGAGTTTGCCAGTTCTACAAGTTATACATATTTGTAGCTTTCAACATTAGAGATTCAAACATTAGAGAAGTATATAAACAAGATAGTGGTGTTCCCCTCTTCCCCTCCCCATAATCCTGTTCTTCAGCGTGAACCATAGTGAATAGCTGGGCAACTCTTCTCTCAGACTTTTTATTTTACAGAGCACTTTCACATACTTCATCTCATTGAAAGCTCACAACAGCAGTATTCAATTATAAATGTGAGATTGGGGAAATTGTTTTCCAGTGAACTTTAATAACCTTCTCACAAAAGGGAGCTACTATGACTGACTACCTTCTATTCACATTTTTGCAAACCCAGGCTGGGATTGATTCACTGTGACCTTTCCTGCTCAATTCATATAGCAAAGAGCAGACTGGGCTGTGGAGAGCAGAATCAATCCAAAATCTGCTAAGCATTTGGGTTCTATCAGCTACAGCCTTAGCTAAACACAGAACATTTGCATGGGTAATAGATAAAGATGGAGCAGTCTTCCAAAACACTATAAAGGATGCTTCTTCAAGATCACTAATAAAGAAAAATGTGGGGCTAGCTGGTCTAAACTCTGGTATAAAATTGAGTTCAAATTAGAGTAAATTGTGGTATTTCCTCCCATAGAAGTAGGTAGAGATAGACTGAACACACCAATTACCACTGGAGATAAAGTAGCAGCTCTCCAATTAATGGAATAAAACAAGTCCCCCCAGGCTAACAGCATAGTCTTGGGGTTAGCTGCTTAATTAGTGGGCTCTTTGTTCTAATAGATCTTTTAGATAAGATCTTGAAATCAAGTCGGATGAGGGGAGGAGGGAATTGGAGAGAGCTTGGAGTCTTAGGTGAACCTGGTTACCATATTTTTAAACTAGACTAATGGAAAGATAAGGACCTTGATTCCGAAGAGCCAAATCCACCTTATCTCTTGAATTAGTTTGTGTATAATGAACTGTTTATTTTGGCCTGGAAAGTTGCTTCAGTGAACCCATTATGATGGCCAAGGACTAACCATGATTAAATTTCCCTCCAAGGACAATTAAAGGATAGTAAATATCTTTATCTTCCTCCAGTTTCCAAATCATGAGCAAAAATATTTACGAGGTAAAATCTTTATTACTGTGGCTTTAACCCTTGGTGCTTGCATGCTTTAGCTCTTTGGTCAAACCAGTAGCAGGAGGAAGTGGTGACGCAGTGGATTTGATTTCCACTGAAACAAAAAGCAGCAAGTCTCTGAGCTCCCTGGGCACTGAGCAAAATGCTGAGTGACTTGGAATAGTGTGACCTAGCTTAAAATGTTGTAATGGCCCCTCTAGTGATTCATGTCCACACAAAACAAATAGCTATCTTTCTAACCCTTCACAGCCTAGGCGGGGCCTCCATCACAGAGCAGCCTTTGGTCGGCTCTGCCGGCTTTGATGATGCAACTCTGGCAGCCAGTCTAAGAGAGAAAAGGATATTCGGGGAATTTTAAGTGGCTTGGATCAGCAGTTGTCATGTACAATTGATGTTCATTTATATTTCACTAGCCAAAATCTAATGCTGCCCAAAATTGGGAAAGAAATATTTCAAATACTAATCAGGTCCAATCCTGCTTTAATGTAAAAAATGAGCTGTCCTACCTTTTTCAATCGTAGTCTCAGAAGGGAGATTTAATGTTTCCTGACAGTGCTTTAAATACTTTATTGTTCAGACTTCAATGAATCCACAATAATTATATCAGTTAAACAAGCTTGGTTTTTCCAAAGCTGTTTCAAGCTGAGGGTGCTTTTGAAATCCTTATCTTGGCATTCATCCTTTGATACCATGTTTAATAGAAGAAGGGCTAATACTCAGATGGATCACCACTTAACTATTTAACCCGTTTACCTATTAGTTGTTTTTGTTTTTTGTTTTGTTTAGACTATCAACCGTATTCTACAGTTTCCCAGCCTCCTCCCTTCCAGGAAGCTTAACTGAACAGAATATAGAAACCATATGCTATTCCCAGTGGAGAGTTTCAGGGAAGGCCCAGTGGTTTTTAATTCCCAGAAGATCAAGCAATAAAGACGTCAGTAGATTATCATTAAGAACTGACTTAACATTTAGTGTCCAACTCAGCCTTTTATAAGAGCTTTTATGTTGTCATTTCTATGAAGGAGGTTAAAAAAATATCTTTGTTTCACAGATAAAGTGTGAATTATCAATATACCATTGTTTTACGGAGAAAAAGTACCAGCATCTCTAGGTGGAAATTAGTTCTACCCATCCCTCATGACTCCCTCAAGATGTCTAACAATTTCATCATAATTTTGGCTTCAGTCAGCATTCATTCTTACTGAACCACACTCTCCCATAAAATGAGATCTTCTCGATCTGTTGTATTGGCAATCTCTAGATTGCCTTTACAACGACTGAACAAACAAAAGAACAAACAAAAGTTGAGAATGATTTTCCTTCAGAAGAGCAGCCAAAGTGCACTAAACACATTAACATAAAGCCATAATGCAAGTGTAGGAAGCAGAAGACTTCTCCCCCGTGTTGAGTGGAGCAGTGAGCCCAGCCTCCTGGAGAAGCATGAAAACGGTAGCTGCAGATGCTCTTTATTTGTTCAGATGACTGCTGAATTTCCACAGCAGAATCTGTCTTAGCTTCTTTGAGAGTATAAACAATACCCCTACAAACCAGTGATCACATGTGGGAACCCTTTTATTGTTTTTCCATAAACAATTTTCCTGTATAAAAACAGATTAGAAGTCATGGAGTGGATGCTTACTAATAACAAAAGAAATTATCAAAGGGATGAACATAAATGGTTATAAAAGAGCAGGTCTTGCATAACACAAACATTACAGGGTCAAAATATAGGAGACATCATAGCAAACAAGGTTTGCTTTGAACTTCTCATTCAACATTTAACATGTTTTCTCTTAATTTTCTAATAAACAACTTTTGTTATTTTACATTTGACTCTTATAAATCCAAACTTTCATAATTTTGCTCTGTTTTTTAATCCTGCCATATCCATTTACATGATGCTCCAAGATTCATATCAGCAACTAAATTTGTTATTTTCACTTTCAGTGGGAATTCTTTTGATATTAATAGGCTGTTGTAGAGAAAGTTACTACTTAGGCAGCGAGTCTGGACTGGTTGTAGGATTATTGCTAAATTGGGATATTATAGTGGTAAAACTTCCAAATGGGGGAGTCAGAGGACACAATCTAGTTCTAATTTTGCCCTTTATTAATTGCATGAGCTACTTAATAGGGTATATTTTAAACTCCCCACTACATTTTATAGGAAGTATATGTGTACGTCGTTAGATTAAGCTATGCGTAAGGGTGGTCATTTGCCCAAACCAAAACTTCACTCCTTAGGTGTCATCAACTAGTCTTCTAATCCACTAGTCTAACCAGCCTCCAGAGGTGCTTTCTAGCAAAAAATCAGCTATCTTAACCTTCTAAAAACACCACCAGAATATCCTTAATTAGCATAATTTCTATTAAAAATGGCTTTTCATTTGTAGGATTAATGTGTGTCAATTAGCATTAAGGATGTTAGAAATGGGTGAAACTGGTTGAAATGGAGATTTTAAAGATACATGGATTGTATAAAATATTCTAGAGACTTTCCTCACCTGTATAAACAGAATAAGAACCTAGAAAACCTGGTGGCCTGTACCCTTAGGGATATTGTTTCCTAGCTTGTCCTGTGTCTAGCCATTGACTCAACCCTCAGTCTACTGCTGGCCTGATATCTACTATATCAGACTACAATCTTCTATGTTATATAAGCTGTTTTGTGCTCGCTTCCTAATAAATGTTTAATATGCATCTTTATGAGTGGCCAGATTTGGCCAGAGATTTAGTTTCAATATAAACTGGTAAAGAGGTTGTGTGGAAGATAGTTACTCCTCATTTATCTCTAATTTTTGGTGGTTCCCATTATCCACAAAGTAACTTTTACAATATTGCCCTTCACTCAGCATTGATTTCTCTTTAGCCCTGTCCCAGAAATTTGTGATGTCACCCAGGTGCCTATGGGCAATTAAGAGGTAATAAATTCAAAGATCTCCAGGCTATAGGCTCAGAGGACTTCAGCGGGATTCAATGCATTCATAGGGTTCTCCTGGGTTAACAGTCCCTTTAGGCCTCGATAGTTTGATCTGACAGTTGCTTGGTCCTTGCCCCAGGTCCCAGAAGCAGTTAGGATTTCTCTCCAGGGTCTTCAGTTCTCTGGAGTTTGATCAATATTTCCTGTAGACTGTTTCTTCCACAGGGCCGTGGTCAAACCCTTTGCTATTTGCCCATAAGAATAGAACACAGGGCGGGGGGGGGGGGGCAGTCCTTGGGTGGCTCAGTCGGTTAAGCATCCAACTGTTGATTTCAGCTCAGGTCATGATCTCAGGGTCATGAGATCAAGTCTCACATCAGGCTAGCTCTGGGTGTGGAGCCTGCTAAAGATTCCCTCTCTCCCTCTCCCTCTGTACCTCTGCACCCTCTCTCCCTCTCTTAAACAAACAAACAAACAAACAAACAAAAAAACACAGATTGGACATCCTGGGGCCATGTCATAGACAGAGATAATGATGATGATAGTGATGGTGGTGGTAATGACTATTAATATGATTTCCACATGACAAAAACCTATGTCTCCATGGATTGCTTGGCTGCACATGAAATAAAACTCAAGAAGTATTGGCTTAAACCACTAAGTTTTTTTCCTAGGTATACTACAGCTAGAGTTGGGCAATCTAAAATTGTAAAGACATCAGTGATGCTATCAATGACCCAAATTCTATCTGCCTGCTCTGTCATCATTAGTTTGTGGCCTTGTCCCCATGTTTTCAATATGGCTGCAGCACCTCCAGGCACACAATGCAGAAGGAGAGAGAACACAGGCCTTTCACAAAATAACAGTTTGCCTTCTTATTCAAGAAAGAAAGCTTTCTCTGGGGAAATTCATTTGTATTAACATAGGCCAGAAGTTTGTCATCCTCTAGCTGCAAGGGAGTTCGGAAAGGGGATAATTTTATTTTATTTTTTTATTTTTATTTTTTTTAAAGATTTTATTTATTAATTTGATAGAGAGAAACAGCCAGTGAGGGAGGGAACACAAGTAGGGGGAGTGGGTGAGGAAGAAGCAGGCTCCCAGTGGAGAAGCCTGATGTGGGGCTCGATCCCAGAATGCTGGGATCACGCCCTGAGCCGAAGGCAGACGCTTAACAACTGCGCCACCCAGGCGCCCCCAGGAAAGGGGATAATTTTAACAGGACATATCACCATCCTGAACAAAATGAAATTCTGACAGGAAGGAAAAAAGGGGAATGGATATTGACAGGCAACTAGTAGTACTTACCATTCCCTATTACCATTACTATTTAGCAGTCAATTTAACAGGTAATTTACATACTTACCATCTCTAACATGACCCATCAACCATTTTCCACAGGATGAAACTGAGCATCACAGACTTTTAGAAACTTGACCAAGAAAGTGGCAAATTCATGATTTGAATCTAGAACGTCATTCATAGCAATAGTAATCATAGTTAACATTGGTCAAATACTTGCCGTGGGTCAGATATTCTGCTAGGTGTTTTTTTATGTGTGTGAACTCATTTCCTCCTCATAGAATCCCTCTGAAGAAGGTGCTTTTATTGTCCTCACTTATCAGATGAGGATACCAAGTCTTGGAGAAGTGAAGGGACTTGCTTAGAGTCACACAGATTATAAGAAGTGAGGCTTGAGTTTAACTCAGTTCTGTGTGAATCCTTAGCTCTTGACCGCTCTACTACACAGCTTCTGCAAAACTCACTCATTCAAACTGTAAACACTACCACCACAATGCTAGGGGAGGCTCCAAAAGAACAAGCCAATGGTTAAATACCAATAAGGTAGCTAATAAGTACTCCACTTAGAAGGATTAAATAGAGGAGAATCCCTGAGAATGGAAGCTGAAGATACAAGAAACAGCAAGAAAATGATTGAGGTGAAGATACAAGAAATAGCAAGAAAATGATTGAGGTCCAATCATGTTAGCTCTGTACCAGAATATGCACTTCATGTTTTTCCCCGATACAAAGGGCCTCTTTTTCTGCATTGGTGTATATTCTTGATGAAGTCATGAGGAAATATCTATCACAGAAGATGACCATTGCTTGTTGCCTATCCAATAACCATTCTCCATTCATTACTAACAGAATCCCCATCTTACCAAGAGCAACATTAGACTCGGTTAAAATGATTCACTTCCACAGATTTCACTGCCTCTATGGGGTGGCCATATGGCACAAAGCTGGCCAATGTAAGTACAGTCTTTTGGTTAGGGCTTCCTGAAAAGTTATGTTTATCATTGAAAAAAGACAGGCTTGCGCTTGCTTTGGCAGCACAGATACTAAAATTGAAATGATACAGAGAAGATTAGCAGGACCCTTGGACAAAGATGACATGCATATCTCTGAAGCATTCCATATTTTGCACAGTTCCCAGAGGTCACTTGACACTTTGTTGGTTAATACCAAGGAAACTACATGAATCAAAGCACATCATGTGGCATCCAATGTTGAAATTGTAATTTGAGAAAGAGGGAGGGAGAAAGTGACAAGCTCAGCTCACTCCTTTTTTGCCCTTTATTCCTTCCTCTTCTTCGGGCCTGGAATACTGTTGTGATGTCGAGTGGGGCAGCAGCCATCTTATGAGCATGAAGATTATAATCTCACACTAAGGATGGCACAGTGGAGAGAGAAACATCTGCTTAAATGCTAAGTCCCTGATAACATTCCGGAGCCTCCATACCAGCCTATTTCTGGATTTGTGACGATTTATGAAAAATGACTAGTTAAGCTGCTGTTGTGTTGTGGTGGTGTTATTGTTACATGAAGCTGAAAATTACTGATAGAGATGGCCATGCTATTCTCCACTTCAATCGGATTTATTTTTGGTTTACTACCAAAGTCATCTCCAGGTAGGGCATATCATTGTCATTGCTTCCGCTTTGACTGCATGGGGGACTAGGTGTGATGCTAATTAGTCTGGAAGGAGTGGGTTTACAGCTTCTTTCTTTGCACTAAAGAAGGCCTCAGAGTAATAAAGTGACATTGTGCAAAGAACAGAGGCTTTGGCAATCTAATCTTCGTGACAATTTCACTCACTCTCTATGATCTTCAGCTTTCTTATCTCTACAATGAAGACTCTACTATCTACTTTAAATATTTACTAAGTGGTGCGTGAAATGCCTAATTCAAGTGGTACATATGTGTACAGTTGTCTTTATTATGAACTCCCCTCACTAATACAAATGGAACAAATCACCTTATCCTTTCCTCCTTCTTTCTCAATGCATCCCTCGTCTTCTTGTTATAATGTTCTTCGGCAAAACATCTGCCCCTAGAGTTTGGCCTTGGTTTTCATTTTATCCGGATTTTGTATGCTTAAAAGAAGTGGGTGGAAAAGGAATTGGGGAGAAGGAAAAGGTCCATAGAGGATGACCCTCGGCAAGGACGACTCTGCTGTTGGGCAGAGGAAAACCTACAAGAAGACAGCATGCAAACATCTCCGCCTTCCTCGGAACTTCCTTTCTTCCCCATGTGAAGATGAAGACCCAAGTTCGTGACCATATCTATAGGTTCACAAAGTATATCTACATTTTTAATTAGAGTTTTTAGTGAGAGCTAAGTCTTCTGACATGTGCTCTTAGAATAAAGTCATAATCATCTATAGTACATATTTATAATACACACATATATATGCCACATACATATTTATATATAACATTGGAGTCTGTTACCATGGCAACTATTGCGGCACTAACAAATTAAGCATTGTGACTTCACTGTAATAAGAAAAAAGAAATTCAAATGAAACACCAAGCATTTGTTTAAGCACAAATATCCTTAGTAATTAAATACACAGAATCAATACAGAAAACCACAAATTAATGTTTAGAAGCCTTTTCTAATATGAAACCTGGCTTTGCTGTTGTTTTCCCTTTCCCACTGCATTACATTATACATCTTTATAAATTAAGTTCGGCACCGGGTTAACAAGAACAGATCTGCTGTATTGGAGCTCTCATACCCCGCAAAGCTCAGCTTTCATTCTAAATAGTTACACCTTCCACAGTCAGTGAGAAAGATTTTATGGCTCTTTTTATTCATCAAAAAGAGGACTTTTAAAAAGAAAGCTCAAATGTGAAGTTGGTCTTACATCCACTGTTTCATTCAGACAACATGTAGAACTACCCCTGGGGTTTTGAATACATTAACATCCTTTCACAATTAACCCTAATAGGACAAGTGTAGCATTTTTTTTTTCCAAGCAGATATATTCAAAGCTGAAAAATACATAGTGTTTAAATAGATCTCATTATATCAGCTACACCAAATCTCTCCTCTTTATATACAGAGAATTGTACCTCTTTTCACTGTCATGCAACATTAAAATAGGAAGGCATACACAAGGATGACATGGATTTGACAAAAAATTAATGATTTGTACATCACTTTAATGCTTCAAATCTGCAATTCATGTATGCTAATTAGTTCATAATGGGCTGTTGAAGAACAGAACTCATCCTGCTGCTTCCCGAGTTTCTGGAAGCTCTGATTCAGCGCAGACTTGCCTGGTTGCCTGCTGGATTCTGGGCTGTAACCCGGCAGATCTATGAGAGCTTTTCCCCCTCACACACACAATTGTTTCCTGGATGTGGTGCTTTAATCTATCAGAGTTACGATGGCATATCTCAAATAAGTGGTTCCTGGGTGCCACGGTTCATACCAGGAGCGGTAGCACAGCACCGCTCTAGCCAGATGATCGATTTCTGGGTTTTAGGCTGTCAGGCTATACCTCAGAGGGCAGCTGTCAGCTTCCCAAATGGATGAAGTTGCATTATGCAGCACATTTTGAAAATATATGTACAACTTTTTTTTTTAAATTTATTTACAGATAAAAAAAGGCTGTAAAACTTAGAGAGAGGAAACAAAGAGGGGCACGGAGAGATCAGATATCTTCTCTTACTGTGAAATCGTGTATATCTCCCCAGTGCAAGAAAAGCAGCTACCGAGTCCCTTTTTCCTCTGGTCTTTGTGCTGTTGAGGTGGAGACAGACCGTCACACCAGCAGGAGAGTGTGAGGCTGAACCGCTTCACAAACCAAAGGTAAAAACCAGGGCTTGCTGGAAGCTGCGAGATTTGAAAACAAGTTGCTCTGTTTTTACTGGAGAGAAAACTGATTTTGCCTGATCTCATGATAGCGGCCTGACCCAATGTGTTTCTCGTATCACATCTGCTGATCTGTACACCCAGCGGCTGCGCATGTCCAGACAGGAGACTACACAGAGGAAACAAGCACTAAATTCGCTTCTAGGTTTGAAGTATCAGAGGCCTGATGCCTGAAAATTTCTCTTGAAGTCTCCAAAGTGAAAATGCATTTAATTTAAAAAAAAAAAAAGGTGTTTTTTTTTTTAATTGGAAATTTGAACTAGTGGTCATAATGGAAGAATGGAGCCAGGCCAGGGGAAAAATTACTCCCAATGTAGTTGAGCTATTAATGGATTTTAGATGATCAGGAATACATACTTTATGAACATGCAGAATAACGTACACTAAAAGAGAGTTTAAAAGTGATCGAGTTAATAAGAATTATTTTGTTTATAGTTTTATTTAAGGTCTTTATACAAGCAAGGAGGTAGAAAATGTACAAATAAGAATAGGTGTTTAATAAATGTTGAATGAATGAAGGATACTCTTCAAAAAATGTTGTGACTTGGGGAGCATGAGTGACTCAGTTGGTTGAATGTCTGACTCTTGATTTTAGCTCAAGTCATGATCTTGGGGTCATGAGTTCAAGCCCCGTGTCAGGCTCTATGCTGGGTATGGAGCCTGCTTGTGATCCTCTTTCTCCCTCTTCCTCTGCCCCTCCCCTTGCTTGAGCTCTAAACAAACAAACAAACAGACAAATAAATAAATAGAATCTTAAAAAATGTTTTGACTTAAGGAATACATGAAATGATATTCCTACCTTAGAGGCTGCTCATGGCTATCTAGTCAGCACCAGGAAAACTCACAGAGATGTAGACAGTGATGACAACATTTGATCTGCATTGGACATCTGAATAACACTTCTTGTGAAGGAAACCAAACCACAAACTTAAAGCTCCCTCCACTGGTTGGGTTATTCAAATCTGTAGATTTTAAGTTGTGTTTGGTAAACATGTAGGAATATGATGGTTGTTGGGTCATTTAGTAGATGTATGCTTAGCTTTTTGAAAACTGTTTTCCAAAGTGGTTGTACCATTTTACATTCCTGCCAACGGTGTGTGAGAGTGCCTGTTCCTCCATATTCGTGCCAACACCTGAAACCTTTTAAGTTTGGATAGTCTAGTAGGCATGTCATTAGATCTTGCTATGGTTTCCATCTGCATCTTTCTCATGAGTAGTGATGTTCAGCATCTTTTCATGTTCTTATTTGCCATCCATATATTTTCTTTGGTGAAGAAACTCTTCAAATTTTTTGCCTGTGTTTTACTTGTTTGTCATTTTAAATTATTATTGTCATCAAGTTTTGAGAGTTCTTTATACATTCTGGATACAGTCTTTTATCTGATATATAATTTGCAAATATTTTCTCCTAGTCTGTGTCTTCTCTTTTCATTCCCTTAGCCTACTTTTTGAAGAGCAGACATTCTTCATTTTGATGAAATTATATGTCATATATATATATATATGTATATATATATATATATATATAGAGAGAGAGAGAGAGAGAGAGAGAGAATAGTGTGTGTATATATATATATTTTTTTTTCTTTTGGTTTCTCCTTTCCCCAATCAGTCTGCTAGAAGTTTATCTATTTGATTATCTTCTCAAAAAATGGATTTTGTTTTCATTAATTTTTATCCATTGTTTTTCTATTTCCTTGAATTTTGCCTTTATCTTTATTATTGGTACACATTTCATTTGCTCTTCTTTTCTACATCTTAAGGTGGATGCTAAAGTTCTTGATTTTAGACAAAAAAGAAATGAAACCATATGTCTATGCAAAGATGGATGTACAAATATTTATAGAAGTTTTATTTTTAATAGACAAAACCTGGAAACTACTGAAATGCTCATCATCATGTGGATAAATACATAAATTGTGCTATATTTATACAATGGACTATTACTCAGCAATAAAAAGAGAAGAAGTGTTACACAAACTGTGTGGCTACATCTGAAAATAATTACACTAGTGAAAGAAGCCAGAAAAAAAAAAAAAAGGAAATACTATATGATGCCATGTATACAAAATTATAGAAAAATACAAAGTAATCTATACTGACACAATAATAAGTAGAGAAATAAGAAAACAATAAGCAAAAGATTTCAACAGCTATTTCATAAAGAAATATATATGTATGGCCAAGGAGTCTATGAAAAGATGCTCAACAATATTAGTCATCTGGGAACTACAAATTAAAACCACAGTGAGATACCACTATACAGCCACTAGGATGGCTAAACTTAAGAAGAATGATAACATAAAACATTGGTGAGGATGTGAAGAAGCTGGAATTTTAATACATTGCTGGAGCCATTGCTGGAATGTAAAATGGGAAGACCACTTTGAAAATTTGACACTTTCTTGAAAAAGTTGAAGATATGATCCCTAGGATCCAGTAATTTCTCTTCTGTGTGTGTACCCTAGAGAACAGAAAGCATATGTCCACATAATATATGAATATTCATAGCAGCTTTATTCAAAATAAATCAGAACTGGAAAGAATCCTTCTCTTGCTCTGGGGACTCCGATTACATGTATATTTGATGTTTAAAGTCTCACTGATGCTCTGCTCATTTTAATTTTCAATATATTTGTTTAATTCTTTGCAATTTTCATTTTAGATAGCTTCCATTGCTATTGACTTCAAGCTCACTAATTTTTTTTTCTCCAATGTTTAATCTGCTGTATTTTTTATCTCAAAAAGTGTAGTTTTCATCTTTAGAAGCTCAGTTTGGACCTTTTTTATATCTTCTGTGTCTCTAGTCTTCATGTGCAATCTTTCCTCTAGTCTCTTAAACTTATGGAATGCTGTCATAATAACTCTTTAATGTCTTCCTACTAATTCTAACATCTGTATAATTCGTAGATCAGTTTTCATTGATTGATTTTGTCCTCATTATGGGTCATACTTTACTGCTTCCAAATGCTAATTGAGAATGTTAATTCTATTCATTTCTGAATGGATGTCAGGCATTGTAAATTTTAACTTTTTGGATGCTGGATATTTTTGTATTCCTGTAAATATTCTTGACATTCTGGGATACAGTTGAGTTGCTTACAAATATGTCAACTCTTTCAGAATCTGCTTTTAGGCTTTGTTATGTGGAACTAGAGCAGCCTTTATTCAAGTGTTACCTTTGTCTCAGTATCAAAGCTAAACCTTTTTAGAACTTGAGGACTCTACAATGCCTCCTTAATTATGAGATTTTCCACTCTGCCTGGTGGACACAGGAACTATTCCTGGCTTTGTGTGAGTTCCTGGTACTCTGCTCTCTAATATTTTCAGAGTTGTTTCCCTGGACCTGGACAGTACCCTTACAAACATGTGTTGATCAGCTCAGCTGAAGACTCCAGCAGAACTCTCTATAGATCTCTGATTCTCTGTCCTGCAAACTCTAACCACACAGACTCCCTTCTCTCCCCAACTCCAGGAAACTACTGTACTCTATCTGGGATCCCACTCTCTGCACTTCAGCTAGAAACTCTCTCCATGCAGCAAACTAGGGCAAGTGTAGGGCTCACTGCATTTATTTTCTATCTCTCAGGGTTCATGTCTCATTGCTTCATGTCCTAAGTCTTGATAACCATTGCACCATATATTTTATCTAGTTTGTCATTTGTTTCAGGAAGGAAGGCAAATCTGGTCCCTGGTATTTAGACATGGCTGGAAGCAGAAATCCAAGTCTAATTTTGCCCCACTATTCAATGAGGTCTTTTGATGAACAGTTTTTAATTTTGAATAGGTCCATGTTATCGACTTTTTTCTTTCATCATTAGTTCTTTCATTTATCATGGGAGACAAAATTTTGCCTATCCCAAAGCTATGGAGATTTTCTCCTATGTTTTCTTTAAAAATGTTATAGTCTTAAAGTTTATTTTTGTGTATGAAACATGGTAGAGTTCAAGGATTTTTTTTCTTCTGTGGCTATCCAGTTGTTCCACCACACTTGTTGAAAAGACTGTCCTTTTCCACATTGAATTACCCTGGAATCCAAGGCCCTTTGCCATCTTTGAAGTGAAATTGTGTTTTCATTCTCACCAATCCCTCCTCCACATTGAACTTCAAAATCTAGTTCTCTATAGCAATTATCTTTTCCTTTTTTTTTAAATCACAAAATTTTCTGAGCACATATTTTACACAAGGCACTGTGCTAAGGTCTGTGAAGAATACAATAAAGTAAAATATAGTGTCTGCTTTTCTAAGAAGCTCTCAATTTTGTAAAGAAGTATGAAGTTACAAATAGTACTTGGGGGTAAAAGAAAGGTCAGATGGTTGGTTGAGATGAATCAAGAAAGAAGAGTCAAATACAAAAATGGCCAAAAACTTCTGGTTGGAAAATGGAAAAGGATATTGTGTTAGGCATAATAATGGACTCAGAGATGTCCAAGTCTTTATCATTGCAACTGTGAAGATATTACCTTATGTGGCAAAAGGGGACTTTGTAAATGTGATTAGCTTAAAGATCCTGAGAAGGAGAGATGATCCTGGGTTATCTGGGTGGGCCCAATGTAATCACCAGGGTTCTTATAAGAGAAAGCAGAAGGCAGGAGAGTCAGAGAAGGAAATATGACAATGGAAGCAGGAATCAGAGTGATGGGATTGCTGGAAGTGGCCATGAGCCAAGGCTTGAAGGCAACTTCTAGAAGTTGAAAAAGGTAAGACAGCAAATTTTCCCCTAGAGTCTCCAGAAGGAACAGAATTCTACTGAAACCTTAATTTTAGTCCAGTGAAACCCATTTTGGACTTCTGAACTTCAGAACTATAAGGTGATACATTTGTGTTGTTTCAAACCACTAAGTTTGTGGTAATTTGTCACAGTAGTGCTAGGAAAGTATTACAGGTATTGAATAGAAGGGTTGCTTTTTGCCCTAGTCCTGAGTGTGGTTGCCAGGGAAGTGAACTTTCCACATGGAGTCTTCCTCATACAGTGGAGATCATTTACCTATCAGTGAATGAAGGACTAAATTCCAAGTGCCTGTTACTTTCTGTTAACATCTGTTGCTACAATAAATATTTTGACTCAAAATGAGTTTTTAGGAAAACTTTTCTGTATTTGTAGCAAACACTGGCTTCCTGTGAATCAAAAGGAATTCCCTACCCCTAGAGGGGACCCAAACTATACAAGGACTGAAGAGAGGCAATGTTTTTACAAGACCTGGAATCCAAAATGCTATAATATTTGTAGCACCCCGAATGGAAAATCCTCCTTCCCTTTGTAAAATTGAAATCTATTCTTCAAACTTCCTACTTATGTTCAGAAACATGAGCCTGAATATCCCTAAACAGAAGACTGGTTGTATATGACTCTTGGCCATCTTTCTTTTCAGCTTGATTTCCTGTGCTTGAAGGAATTTTCTAGTATTTATCCAGTCAAGTTCTTGTCATAATGCATGGATACCCTTGTGTCCACATGATGTTAAGTCCAATACTTCTTTATTAATGAACATTCTTTAATAACCAGCATAAGTTGTCTCTGTAAAGACCAAGCAAATGCAGGTCTTTTGCCCAGATCATTACATTGCTCTCAGCAGTGTTAGAGATAAAATGCAGAGAGCTGAGTGGTGGCCTTCCTATCCCTGGTGGGAACAGAGCTGCAGGACACATGGTTGTCACTTTGGGTTGTAAAAGTCCTCTCTGCATGTGGGGATCTGCACAGACAAGCAATGAGCTGAACGTGCACAAGCATTGTGTTGGATGAGAACCTTGCTCCTGGCTAAATAGCAAATAGCAGTGCTCATTGTTGAGGCTAATCCCCACTCACTTGGCCTCTCTGTGAGAAATGAATAATGCTCCACAGCCTCATATGTCCAGGCATTGTGCTGTAAATCCAGGCAAGGCTAGGTGGAGACAATGGGCTTAACTAGATTAGATCGCTCCACTGTATTTAAGGGGGGGGGGGACCTTCATAAGGTCCTTGCCAAGCAAGTCAAGACAAGATTTCAAAACACACCAGGTGAGACAAGAGGATGTTCATGAGCAGAATTAAGTTTGCAGTGTCCTAGATCTCTTTGGCGAATTATTTTTCAGATGGGTAATACTTCCACATTCAGACTGTGTCTGCATAGGATTAAGAAGATGGTAAAAATTTAAAAATTCAGATAACCATTCTTTCCTTTCTTGACCATATGATATCAAGAAATTGGTTTGGCTGACTTAACTTTCTTTATATTTATTTTAGTTGATTAGAAGAATTCACTTTAAGAAGGTTTTTATTTTGAAATGGGTTTAATGTGCATTTATAGTGTGTTCCCACTTTAAACACACACACACACACACACACACACACACACACCCTTCTTCCATCTCTTCTTTCAATCTCCTGACCTGGGAGATTCTCAAAATGACAGAGGCTAGGGGCACCTGGGCGGCTCAGTCATTTAAGCGTCTGACTCTTGATTTCAGTTCAGTTCATGATCTCAGGGTTGTGGGATCAAGCCCCCCCCATCAGGATTGAGCCCCCCCTCCTTTGGGATGAGACCCATGTCGGGCTCCATGCTGGACGTGGAGCCTTCTTGAGATTCTCTCTGTCACTTTGTCCTCTCTCTCTCTAATACAAAAAATTATTTTTTTAAATGACCAAAGCTTAAACAATACTAGTATAATTGAGCTGTATTTATTCTAAATTTTTATGCTATCATTGGCTCTCAGAATACTGATATCTAGATTTTCTGTTTGTGAAGTTGCCAGTGAAATGGTGTATAGAGGCTGGGAACAGAGTTTGAAGAAATCTGGCTTGGAGAAATACTGCGGGAGCGTAAATCTCTTAGAAGCCTGTTGACCTAGAGGGTGTATGCTGATTAATGTGAATTGTGGCATTCACCAGGCAGGTGAGAACACTTTCAAGGTAGGAGGAGTTCAAGGGAGTTTGGTCCTATGTGTTAGATGATTAGGCAAAGAGAATTTAATGCAGAAAAACTCTATAAACAAAAGTAGTGAGTAGTGGACTCAAGGTTCAGCCTGTTTTTTTAGAACAATTTTGACTTGAGATTAGGAGGTCCAGGTATAATGGACCCTCTTTCCTTGACAGCTACAGAGCAATAAAAGATGTTTCAGTCTTAAATTTGGAAATGAAACTGACATATAAGTATGATAAAGTCTAAGCCATTTACACGCAAGTGGCCTCAATGCACTTACTTTACACAATAAATGAATTATTTTGCACCTGAAATGTGCAAGATTCCAGCTAGGCAATCAGAGTTCAGTAGTGGGCAAGACAGACATGGTTCTTATCTTCAGTGGAGAAGACAAATGGGATAGGATGAGGAATACCCCCACCTCCAAAAATGTCCACGTCATAATCCGTGGATCCGTGGATCCGTGGACTCTGTAAATATGTTATCTTACACAGCAAAAGGGACTTTGCAGATGGGATTAAGTTAAGGTTCTTGAGATAGACAGATTAGTCTGGATTATCTAGATGGAGCCCAATGTAATCTCAAGGGTCCATATAAGAGGGAGGCAAGAGGACCAGAGTCAGAGTCGTGATAACCAAGCAGGGGTGGAAGCAGAGAGAAGATGCTCCACCACTAGCTCTACAATAGAAGAAGGGGCCACAAACCAAGAAATGCAGGTGACCTTCAGCGCTGGAAAAGGCAAGAAGATAGATTCTTCCCTAAAGCCCCCAGAGGGAGCCTGGCTCTGCAGACCCCTTGATTTTGGTCCGGTGACACCCAGCTCAGATTTCCAATCTCTGCAACTATAACATAAGAAATGTGTGTTGTTTTAAGCCACTACATTTGTGGTGATTTGCTACAGTAGCCATAGGAAAGTAATAAATTTAATATTCAAAAAATGAGCAAATAACCGTTCTCAATGCCATTTCACGATCATTGCTGGGAGTGCCATGAAGGGAAAGCACAGAAAGCCAACAGAATCCTAATCCAAAACAGGACCAGAGCTGACCTCCCTCAGCTTGGTCTTTCCTGGAAGATACCAGAGTAAGTTGACCAGGAGAAGACAGGGAGTGATGTGATGTGCTCAGAACAACCTCCATAACACCCCCGCACCTGAAGCTGTGTGACGCACCAGGGGCAAGGCAGGGATGGAGGCGGCGGGGCTGCAGCAAAGCCAGCAAGGGGACAGCCCCCAAAGGCTCAACATGAAGGGCACTTGGTAGGGCTTGGTGGACTACTGCGAGTTTAGATTTTGCCCCAAATGGATGCTAAGATCAGATTCAGCTTTTTGGGAGATCACTCTGCCTCTGTGTGGGGAATCGATATGAGGAGGAAGGAGGGGAAGGGGACACACCAGGTGAAGACTGTTGCATTGTCAGAGGGAGGAATGATAATGGTAGCTTAGACCAGCATGGTGGTAATGGGAGGAAGGAAGCAGATACATTTTGGAAGTAGAGTCAACAGGACTTGGCTATTGGTTGATTTAATCAGTAAAATTCTTTTTTTAAAATTGTTGATTAGTATTTCATTACATGATTATATGATAATACAATTATCAATTCTCCTATTGATGAATACCTGGGATTTGTCCAGTTTGGGATTACTCTGAGTAACACTGCTATCAGTATTCCTGTATAACCCTTATTATTAACAGGTAATTTAACTTCTCTAAGAGTGAAACTGCTGGGTCACAGGGGAGGGGTAGATTTAACTTTTTAAGAAACTGCCACACTGTTTTCAAAAGTGACTATGCCAGGGCGCCTGGGTGGCACAGCGGTTAAGCATCTGCCTTCGGCTCAGGGCGTGATCCCGGCGTTATGGGATCAAGCCCCACATCAGGCTCCTCTGCTATGAGCCTGCTTCTTCCTCTCCCACTCTCCCTGCTTGTGTTCCCTCTCTCGCTGTCTGTCTCTATCTCTGTCAAATAAATAAATAAAAAATCTTAAAAAAAAAAAAGTGACTATGCCATTTCATACTCTTTGGTGATTTATTGGACGGTGTTAGGCATGTTCCCTTAACCTGAAGAATGATATGCTGAGTTCTTTAAACATTTCTTTGTGCTCTGAGTGTTAAGAAAGACAAAAAGGTGAAGATAAGCCCATAGTTCTGGTTGTGCATCTCCTGAGGGAGAGAATCCCTTGGTTCCTTGGATAGAAGTGGGGGGGGGGTGCTTAAATTGTCACCAAATTGTTCTGGAGGAGTTTTTCTTGCAAACTTGTCAAGACCGTATTTCACTAAACCAAATAGATTGGATCAGAGACTCAAGCTTCAGAAGCTGATTGCTCTTAGACTATTTCATATAGGCAATCTGAAGCCCTAAGCTGTTAGGAGAGGCTTGATCTCCCCTTAGTCAGTGGGACAGAAGTGTGGCTTCATTCTGTGCTGTGGCCTACTCCAAGTGCTAACGCTCCCCTTCAGATCTTCCCTGCTCCTGTGCTAGCCTCTGAAGTTGCAGGTTCGGACAAAGGCCTCTCCCTCCTCACCGCTCATCACTCTCTAAACAGAAACCTTTCTGTCAATTGTTCCTCAAATCCAAAGGAAAGTGTTCTAGCTGGGGGTGTCATCAAAACCAGGCTTTTGTGTATTAGAGAAAGCACCAAGCAGAAAGGACATGGGGGTGGATGAACAGGCTTCATCCTGGACTGTCTCAGGCAAATCAGGATGTACCACCACTGGTTTGCAAAGCCAAACTGACCTACACAGTAAAGCAGCCAAGGAAGAACTATAGACGGAATACCTACTAGGATGGGAGCTGAAGATATAGACCCCTAAAGCCAAGTAGACTGTGAGTTTCAAGAGAGATTTGAGGAGGGGTCTATAAGAGAATGATGATCTTAAACAGTTTTGACTCATAAGAAAATTGAAGAGGCAAGGAAAGGGTATTTAATAATGCCTTTGTAGAGTATAAATGGATTTTTTTTTCTGACTAATTAGTCTCTTTCCTAAACTACAGGAAACAAACTGTGGGTTGCTGGAGGGGAGATGGGGTGGGGGGATGGAGTAACTGGGTGACGGGCATGAAGGAGGGCACATGATGGAATGAGCACTGGGTGTTATATGCAACTGATGAATCACTAAACTCTACCACTGAAACTAATAATATCTATATGTTAATCAATTGATTTTAAATTTTAAAAAATCCTTGAATTTAGAAAAAAGGGTTCAGTGGTGGCTCCCATACCCACCAAAGGCTGTGTCTGCCCCAAATCTCCAGGTGGGACTTGATTTTGAAAAGAGGTCTTCATAGATGTAATGAAGTCAAGGATCTCAAGATCAGATCATCCCAGATTATCCAGTTGGGCCCCAAATCCTATGACAAGCATCCCTGTAAGAGAAAGGCAGAGGGAGAGGAAAAGGCCGTGTGAGGACAGAGCAGAGACTGGAGTTCTGCAGCTACAAGTCAGGGAACACCTGGAGACACTCGAAGCCAGGAGAAGCAAGAAAGGATTCTCCCTTTGACCCTTCAGGGGCAGTTTGGTCCTGCCAACATATGGATTTCAGACTTCTGGACCCCAGAATAGTGAGAGAATACATTTCTGTTAGGGTTATTTGTTCCACAGCCCCAGAGAACTAACATAGGGTGGAAGGGAGACTCTTCTTCAGCAGACCTGAGGGTGGGGTACAGGGAGACCCTGCATATGTGAGGGTGCAAAGATGGAAACGGGTCTGGATGGCTGTGAACTTCTCGGTAAGTCCAGGCAGAGTAGAATCTAAGGCCGAGACGGGTTGGGGAGCAGAAAGAGACTATGTAGCCAGCTCCTCAGATAAAGCCCCAGCTGGGGCATCCCCAGGACAAATTTCTCATGCTGCTTTTATATCATCCACCCAGTTTGAAAACAAAATCCAGTTAGAGATGGGGAGAAAACGACTTCCTCCATCTCTCCTGCAGGTTCCAGAAATACATGCAACTTCTGCATTTAGTTCAGGCTCATTACCAGCGGAGCAAGCCACCCAATTCAGTTCTTTTAATCATTTTTCTCATTATTTTTTGTTCTCTGTTTTAGTTGTCTCATATTTCTTCACTTCTGTCACCCAGTCCCTTGGTTATACATTTTTCTTGTCATTTGCCTTAGAAAAACAAAACTAAACAGCATAATTAGTAGTGCTTGTATGAAAGATGTGACTTTTTTGGGGGGGGGAAGTTACTATTAATTGCTGATTCACGTTGTAAACATCTTCAGCTCCTCTGAGTGTACTGAATTTCGGGTTCCCACAGGGCCTTTCAGGGGGTCCACAGGGCTCTGACTGTCAAGAAACAGTGACTCAAGCATGACTGTACAGAGAGATCTAGACACGGGGACACATGGCCAAGACTAGGGTGCCGTAACACCAGAGCTTGTGTTGAGAAGAGAAGTCCAGTCTCAGCTGAAGCTCCGCCAAAGTGCGTGTCTGGGTTTAAAAATTTAAACCCAGGATTTTATAAAGGAGAGCTTTTAATCCTGAAAAAATATATATAACAATTCTATTTGAAATATAGTTTCTTTAATCAAGCAGCACTTGATGGTCGTGGATGATTTTCCTCTGCAGAGCCTAAGGAGAAACCCCCCCCCCAAACCTGGTTCTTGAACATCACCCCCCAGCATCAGGGGATTCAACTGCTAATTTTGATTCAAGTGTAAAACTAGGGCAAGAACTGGAAGAGGTAGTGTCAGGCGGTGGCTAAGCGCCTGAGCTTTCAGCTGAGATAGATTTATGTTTTCAAGTGCAAGCATGCGAGCATCGAATGAGAAATATTTGCAAGGACTGGGTACACCATAACAGCTCATTAAATATATTCATTTTAACAGGACTGGGTGGGTTTACTCCACCATGGGTGTAGAAGGGAGAGACACTCCTTTTCTCCTTTTGGAGGTGTTCTGGAATTCTATGGCTTCCACAGTTCAGAAAAATTGGGGTGGGGTCCCAGCAGGACTTCCTGGGCTCTGCACCACAGCCCTTACCACCCCCTTCCCCTGGAGGCACGCTCTTTGCCTCCCCTGTGCCAGCACTGGGCTGTTATCTTGGCTGGGATTCCCATGTGTGGCATGCAATCGCCAGTCTCTCCAGGGATGCATGCAGCCAGCCGTGTTCGAGTCCCTCCCACCCTGGTGCAGGCCCCTCACCGTCTCGGGGCCTGGAACAGCCCAGCCTCCTACCTTTGTATTGGGCTCCCTCAACTCTGAGAAACACCTTGAGACAATCCAGCCCTGGAGCATCAGGGGTCTGGATTTTGGGGAATGAAAATTTCTCAATTCTCTCCCGGATTGAAGGGTGTGTAAACCACTGGGTACGAATCCCAATCCACGTTTCCAAGAGAAATAAAGAGAAAATGCCCCCTTACTCTTTCTCAGATGACCTATAACAAGAAAACACAGCTTGATTAGTGTTCTGTCTGCCACATGAGCAGTCCAGTCTTCGTTGGGGAGGGCCAGCTTTGTAAGGTATTTAAGAGCCTGGACTAGTGAACCACACTTTCTGGGTTCAAGTCCTAGTCCACCATTTATTGGAAGTCTGTTTTGGAGCTTAGGTTTCCAGATAAAATACACCATGCCAAATCAAATTTGAGTGTCTAATAGATCATTTTTTAGTGTAACTATGTCTCATATATCACATGCGATATTCGGTTAGCAAAAATTTATGAGGCTGTGAAATATGGGACATACTTACACTAAAAGATCATCACTTGTTATTCTGAAGTCATTTGTTATTCTGAAGTTCAAATTTAACTGGACGTCCTGTATTTTTACTTGCTAAGTCTGGCAACTCTCTCTTGGATAATACCCTTAACCCCTCTGAGCCTCAATTTCCTCATCTGCAAAATGGAGATAAAAATAGTACTGTCTTCTGAGTATCTCTCTCACAGAGTTGTTACAAGGATTCAATGAGTTAATATTTGTAAAGTGCTTAGAACAGGACTTGGCAGATAACAGGCACTAATAAAGACTTGCTAAGTAAATAAACGATCCAACCAACCTCTTGCCAAGCTGTCTATACATGCTTTACATAAACAACTATCCCTTGTTCTACAAAAACAATATTCACAGTCTCTGAGCAAGGCTAGAGAAGAAGGGCCTGGGATTTTTCTCAGGGTACAGTAATTTCAGTGATCTTCCCAGACTCCTTTTTCCTTTCCCACAGTAGCCCTCACAGCTGATTTAGACAATTTCTTACACTCCCCAACCCTGTTCCTCCCGTTACCTAGTGTCAGTCCAGAATGGAGCTTTCACTGGCAGGTGGTAGATGAAGGTACCCAGAGGAGGTCCTGAGGAGTTCAAACCAGCATGAGCTTCTAACAATCCCTCCTCCAACTATTCACAGCCACAAATTCTGAAGGCTACTTCCAGCCTTTATTTTTTAGTCTCTGACCTGCAAGGAGACCCTGCTCCAAACTGCGGGAGCCTCATTCAGTGGCCTGTGGGTAGAGTCTCAGAGTCTCTGCCTCCTTGACCCAGACTCTATGATCCCACTGAGAGTTCTTCAAGAGAAAGAAGACAGAACATAGTGCTGCAGAAATAAGGCTATCCTGGCATTTTAATGATGTATTGCTACCTAAGAAGACACCTCAAAACTTGGAGGCTCAAAAACAATAATTCATTCTCCCACAATTCTCCAAGTTGTTTGAGCAATTCCCTGGGGTGTCCGCAGGGGAACTGGGATGGTTGCTGTCATTTGGAGACTCTATTGGAACTCAGCCGAGACTGTTGGTAGGGGACTTAGTCTTCTTCCATTTAGGCCTCTCCACAGGGCTGCTTGGGCTGCTTCACAGAATGGTGGTTGGATTCCAAAAGGAGCTTGCCAAGAGGGAGAGTTCCAAGTAGGAGAAAATAGAAAGTCCCAGGCCAAGTAAGGGCTGGTCCCAGAACGAGCGCAGAATCACTTCCATAATATTCAGTTGGTTAAAGTGGTTGTTGACCACACCCAGAGTCAGCTGAGAGGGGACTACACAGAAGCATGAATCCTGGAAGACGTGGTTCATGGGAGTCATCAAAGGAACTGTCTACCATATCTGCTTTGTAGGTTCTGTAGTACCTCCAAGTCATACTTCACCTCATGTCTACTATTCAGCTGAACACGTATTAATTGAATACTTTCAGTATTCAGGACACTGTATTAAGTTGTTTTTTTATTTGTGGGGGTGGTGCTTGTTTCTACCTTTACTTAAGGATCTCACACAGTTGAAACAACAAATACACAGGTACACAAATTCCAGTGGAAGGCATACTATGAACCCTTGCTACTTAAATAAATTTAAAAAGAAGAGGATTTAGTGGAGGGAAAACTTATTCCAAGCTAAAGGAATATGAGAAAGTTTCATGAAAAACTGCTGGGAATGTGCTTTAGAAATTGTAAACCACAATAAAAAAAAAATAGACAATATAGGGGCACCTGGCTGGTTCAGTTCAGAAGAGCATTTGACTCTTGATCTCAGGGTTGTGAGTTCGTGTCCCACATTAGGTATAGAGATTATTTAAATAAATAGAACTTTAAAAAGTAGACGATATTACCATTGTTGTTATAAAGTTTTTGCCTTATCAAAAACTATACTTAAGAGTTCTGCTTTCCGGGGCGCCTGGGTGGCACAGCGGTTGGGCGTCTGCCTTCGGCTCAGGGCGTGATCCTGTCATTGTGGGATCGAGCCCCACATCGGGCTCCTCCGCTGTGAGCCTGCCTCTTCCCCTCCCACTCCCCCTGCTTGTGTTCCCTCTCTCGCTGGCTGTCTCTGTCTCTGTCGAATAAATAAATAAAATCTTTAAAAAAAAAAAAAAAGAGTTCTGCTTCCCCTACGTCTAGTGGTCCAACATGTTTACATCTCGAGAGCGTACTGGTGAAGTCAGTGACTTTGTGCAAGTTACCTATAACCTCTCTGTGCCAAAGGCATGACCTTAAAGGTTTTGATAAGTTAGTGCATTTGAGGTTCTTAGAACAATGCTTGGCACACAAAAAGTGCTCAAGAAGTGTTGATCATTGGTGATTATGATGGGCTGAGTAATGCCTCTCCCCCAAAGGTGTCCTCTTCCATAGGAACCTGCAATTATGGGCCTGACATGACAAAAACGACATTGCAGAGGTGATTAAGATACTTGAGACGGGAGAAGGTATCCTGGATTATCCAGGGTGCAGTGGCAGTGTAATCACAAGGATCCTTATGAAAGGGAGGCAGGAGGGTCAGAATCAGAGAAGGCGATGTGAAGATGGAAGCAGAGGTCAAGTGTCAGGGACCAAGGAGTGCTAGTGGCCTCTAGAAGCTGGAAAAGGCAAGGAACAGATTCTCCCCTAGAGCCTCCAGGAGAAACACAACCTTGCTGACTCATTTTGGACTTCTGACCTCCATAACTATAAAATAATAAATCTCTGTTGTCTTCACCCACTCTAAGTTTTTGGTAATTTGGGAATTCGGTACCATAGCAAATAGAAAGTTAATGCAATGATGATGATAATGATGATGATGACAATAATCTGAAAGCCAGCACCTCCTACGCACAATCAAGAACCAGAACCAAACCAGAAATGTGTGCTATCCTGCCCCAGGGAAAGGTATCAGGTAGGGAGCTTGATAAAAATGAAGTAATTCTGTGCATCAGATTCAATCAAGCTGTCACTGTTCTTTCGCTTTTTAGATTTCAAACATCAAAACAATGCTAACTACTTTGCATTTATATTTTATGACTTATTTTTGAGCATTTTCATTAATACTTTATCAGAAAGTCATGAGTTTTACTTTAATTATATATTTTGTGAAGGTTTTCAGCATTCTTAAGTATTATTTTCTCACATGTTGGGGCTGTTTGGGGGTTCTTTTCCCTTTTGGGTAACACATGCCCAAGCATGTTATGGCAGGAAAGAGAAGTGTTCAACATTCTGAAATTACTAGCAACTCATTTCTGCCTGGCACTTTACAGTTTACAGAGTTCTTCTGTCATGCTCATCTCACTTTATCCTTACAATGTTCCCGTGAGAGGAAAACTAGCCTCGGGAAGGTTGAGAATGGAGGATGGAAATGGCAGAGATCATAGTAGAGCCAGGTTTGAATACAAGCCTCCTGACACCCTGATCACTACCCTCAGAGATACATCAAAGACCTTCAGGAGAAATTTCAGAGATTTGTCTATTTGGAAAATGAGTCTTCCTATCTCGCCCTGCTTCTCCCCTACTGCCCATTTGTGTTGGAAGGGCCTAAAATATTCCAGATGTGAAGATACATGTGTGACATGCAATACAGCTGTCATGGTTAGTCCATGCTTAAATGCTGGCCCCTCAACACATGTGTAATCCTGTGATCAAAAGCAAGGCTTTGGGGGCTGAGTGTTAAATATTTTTTAGCACTGTCAATAGAAGACATATTTCTTTAGAATTAGAGATATGAGTGAGGCCATGGAGTGAGAGAAGGTAATATGACTTCTTGGCTAACAGCTGTTCTTTCAGAAACAATTGTAAATTCAATTTCAATCTAGTTAAGCCAAAACTCTAAAATGGTAAATAAGAACCTTGGCTGTGAGGGGCGCCTGGATGAGTCAGTCAGTTGAGCTCTGACTCTTGGTTTCGGTTCAGGTCATGATCTCAGGCTGGTGAGATGGAGCCCTGTGCCTGGCTCCGTGCTCCATGCTCACAAGGAGTCTGCTAGAGATTCTCTCTCGCCATCTGCCCCTCCCCGCCCTTGCTCACTCTCTCCAAAATAAATTTTTTTTGGGGGGGGGCTTAATCAACAGGCATTTATTGTCTCACAGTTCTGGAGCTTGAAAGTTTGAGATCAGAGTACCAGCATGGTCAGATTCTACTAACGGCTTTCTTCCTGACTAATAGAATGCCTTTGTCTTGCTGTGTCCTCATATGGCAGACAGACAGAGAGAGAGAGTTCTCTGGCATCTCTTATAATGGCGCTGATCCCACCATGAGGGCCTTATTCTAACGACCTTATTTATTGGATTTTTTTTTTAAATATTATTATGTTAGTCACCACACAGTATATCCTTAGTTTTTGATGCAGTGTTCCATGCTTGATTGTTTGCGTATAACACCCAGTGCTCCACGCAATATGTGCCCTCCTTAATACCCATCATCAGCCTATCCCAATCCCCCACCCCCTTCCCCTCTGAAGCCCTCAGTTTGTTTCCCAGAGTCCATAGTCTCTCGTGGTTCATTCCCCCTTCTGTTTACCCCCCCTTCATTCTTCCCTTCCTTCTTCTACCGATCTCCCTGCTATTTCTTATGTTCCATAAATGAGTGAAACCATATGATAATTGTCTTTCTCTGCTTGACTTATTTCACTTAGCATAATCTCCTCCAGTCCCGTCCATGTTGCTGCAAATGTTGGATAATCATTCTTTCTGATGGCTGAGTAATATTCCATTGTATATATGGACCACATCTTCTTTATCCATTTGTTTGTTGAAGGGCATCTCGGCTCCTTCCACAGTTTAGCTATTGTGGACAATGCTGCTATGAACATTGGGGTACATATGGCCCTTCTCTTCACTATGTCTGTATCTTTGGGGTAAATACCCAGTAGTGCAATTGCTGGGTCATAGGGTGGTAGGTCTACTTTTAACTTTCTCTAAAATAAATAAATAAATAAATAAATAAATAAATAAATAAAATTTGAAAGGAAGAAAGAAAAGAAAGAAAGAAAGAAAAAAAGAAACTTGGCTGTGGCCTTTCAATATATTTTCTGGTAAAGAGAATCTGAATTCAGGTCTCAGATCTTTGGATTTGGGAATGAAAGGGGATCTTGATTACCACTAAGAACACTGTAAGTGATGCTGTCACTAAAAATAAACAAACAGACCTAGAGACATTCCCACCAGAAGAATTAGCCACCCTTAAATACTGGTGACAGTAAAATCTCACCCCCTCCATGAAGCTCTTTCATTGACCTGGACCAGATATAACTTCTTCCAATTAAGAAATTCTATAATACCTAAGTACCAACACTTTTAGAGCTGAAATGAGATCCCAGAAGGCACCTATGGGAAATAATTTAACGAGCTGGCTGAATACAAAATCAAGATTAATAAAAAACAATCACTTTACTATAAACTGGCAAAAACCAATTTGAAAATACAATGAAAAAAAAATTCCATTCACAACAGAAACCAAAAGTATAATACCTAGCAATAAATCTAATAAGAATGTGCAAGACCTATGTAAATAAAACTAAAACTCTCCTGAAGGATATAAGAGAGATCTGAATAAATAGAGACTTATGTTATGTTCCTAGATGGAAATACTGAAAATTTTAAGGATTCTTTCCAAATTCAATTTAATCTCAATCAAAATTCTCTGAGTTTTCATAAAACTTGACAAGCTTGTTTTAAAATTCATATTAATATAGATAAAATTAACTACGATCTTTAAAAAAACAAAGAAAGGAGGCATTACTTTAATGATTGCAAAACATACTATGAATCTATAACTATTAAGAGTGTGATTTTTAGTTTAAAAATGTATTTTTAAAATCAGCGAGATAGTTTAAGAGTACAGAAAGAGAATCATGTATCTATAGGAATTTAGTACCTGATAGAGGTGATATTTAAAATTAATGAGTTATGAATGCACATTGCAGCGAGTAACAGACACCTGAAAACTAGTGGCTTAATCAAACAGGGATTTATTTCCTCACACGAGAAGTGGAGCCTTGGGAGGATCCACATTGCCTGTAGCTTTCCATTCCAGTCTCCTTATCACATGTTCCTGCCATCATGTTTGTTGCCTCATGGGCAATCCTCTGATCCTCCTGCCCATCCTCTGATCTCATATCCCTATTTTGAGCAGGAAAAAAAAGAAGAAGCAAGGAATAATGGATGTGTCTTGAGGTCAGGACTTTTCCAGAAGTCTCAGTAGTCTTCTACTTCTATCTCAATGTCAGAACTCTGTCACCAATACTCAAGCTTCAAGGAAGGCTAGGAAATACAGGTGCTTAGCTGAACACAGTGACACCATGAACAAAAAAAACCCTTGTTTTTCTTTTCCATAAAGAATAAAGGAAGGCTGGCTAGGTAGGCACTTAAAGGTGTCTGCCCCACAGGGCCAACCTGATGGGTATGAGGCCCATGCAGTCACACAGGACCCCGTGCTTGGTTTAACACTCTGTCATAGCCATCTTGAAATCCTTAGTAACTTTATCTTTGGATTCGTGTTTTGTAGTGAAGTCCAATGGGACAATGGCATATGTGCAATTTGCATGTTCATGGTCTTATTATCCCTTTTTGCACGTAACATTCATGGTACCCCATGAGCAAAGATTTCTGGTGGACGCATGATTTATGGAAGCTCAGTGAAACTCAAAGTAAATACAAAATAAGTATGTTACATCCCTAACTGAGTAAATGGGGGCACTGACTGCCCCAAGAGGCTGTGCTTTCCATTCAAATCAGAACTTGCTTCAAATATAGAAAGAAAGCAATGACATTCTAAGAAAAATCAATAACTTAGGGATTCTATCATACCCTTTCTTACTCAGGTCATTTCCCTGCATTAGCCAACCACCTATGCTGACAATGATGATGTAGAGGAGAGATAAAAAGGACAACCTATAATTCATTTTCCTTCCAGTCATTCCTTACTCATCAGTAAGTTAAAGGAAGAGAGTACTGGTAGAATGTGTATGTATCAAAAAGTGACATAAGAACAACTGAATTAGTTTTGTACAGTGTTCTCACTTTCCTAGTAAGAACAAAATATATACACATATATAAACCACAGTATAAAAATTGTGCAATTTCAGTGATTATGTACAAGTTATATACAGGGATGTGAGTATGTCAGGACTATTCACATGATCAAAAAAGACCTGAGGCCCTAAACTCTCACCTCTGGATTATGAAATCTCTGTTGAATTACTAGTGACTACAAAGCCAACCAAGGAGAGGCTTTGGTGATGACACATGACAAAGAACAGACTCTATAGAATTAGTTCATAAAAGTAAATGAACAACAATTACAGCAACAAACAATAATAATAACAAGCCTGGGGGAGGGGGTAGAACATCTGATTCCAGAATTAGCACATTATATTATTTAAACTGTCCAGTTTTCAACAAAGAATATGAAACATGCAAAGAAACAAAAGAAGTAGAGGCCATACACAGAAGGGGAAAAGCAATCAGTAGAAGCTGTCCTTGAGGAAGCACAGACATTAGACTTACCAGTCAAAGACTTTAAATCATCTATTTTAAATATGCTCAAAAAACTAAATGAAGCCATGTTTTAAATTTTTTTAAAGGTTTTATTCATTTATTTGAGAGAGAGAGAGATGGAGAGAACCATTGGGGGGAGGGGCAGAGGGAGACGCCGACTCCTTGTGGAGCAGGGAGCCCAATGTGGGACTCAATCCCAGGACCCTGGGATCATGACCTAAGCTGAAGCTTAACCGATTGAGCCACCCACGTGCCCTAAATGAAGCCATGTTTAAAGATGTAAAGGAAATTATGAGAATGATGTCTCACCAAATAGAGAATATAAATATAGAAACAGAAAATATAAAGAAGAAACCAAATAGAAATTCTGGAATTGAAGGGACAACAACTGAAATAAGAGATTCATTAGATGGGTTCAACAACAGACCTGGGCAGGCAGAAGAAAGAATCAGTGACCTTGATAATAGGTTAATTGAGATTATCTTAGCTGAGGAACAGAGGAGTAGAAGGATGAAATAATTTCTTTTTTTAAAAAAACAGTCTCAAAGACATGTGGAAAATCATCAAGCATACTACCATGTACATGATAGGAGTCCCCAAAGGAGAGAAGAGAAAGTAGCAGAAAGAATATTTGAATAATAATGCCTGAAAACTTCCCAAAATTGATGAAAAACATTAACTACATATTTAAGAATTACAGGGCCACCTGGGTGGCTCAGTTGGTTGGTCATCTGCCTTCAGCTTGGGTCATGATCCAGTTCTGAGATCGAGTCCTGCTAAGCAAGAAGCCTGCTTCTCCCTTTGCCTGCTGCTACCCCTGCTTGTGCTCTCTCTCTAACAGATACATAAATAAATCTTAAAAGAAAAACAAAAAGAATTACAATAAGCTCCAAGTTGTATAAACTTGGAGATTTATATCATAATCAAACTATCCAATGCTAAAGGCAAAGAAAAAAATTATGACAGCAGCAAGAGAGTAGGAACTCATCACATACAAGGAATCCTCAATAATATTAACAGCCAATTTTCATCAGAAACCATGAAGGCCAGAAAGTTAGTGGGATGATATATTCAAAGTTCCAAAAGAAAAAAGGTGTCAATTAAGAAATCTATATCTTGCAAAACTATCTTTTGAAGAAGAAATTAAGATATTCCTAGATAAATAAAAACTGAGACAGTATTAATGTATTTTTATGTAATACTTTTTTCCCTCCTATCTAATTTAAAAGACAACTGCATAAAACAATAATTATAAATCTGTGCCAATGGGTACACAGTGTATAAAGATGTCATTTTTACAACAATAACAGCACAAAGGAATTATTTAAAAAATGTTTTTGTGTACTATTAAAATTAAGTTGGTATTAATCTGAACTAGATTTTTAAAAATTAAGACATTAATTGTAATTCCTAAGGCAATCACCAAGAATATCATTCAAAAATATATACTAAAAGAAATGACAAGAGAATTAAAATGATACTCAAAAATATCTATTTAATACAGAAGAAGGCAGTAATGGAGTAAGAGAGGAACAAAAAGACGTAGATATACAGAAAACAAATAGCAAAATGGCAGATATAAATCCTACCTATATTAATTTGCTCAGACTGCCATAAGACAATACTATAGTATGCATGGCTTAAACCACACACATTCATTTTCTCATAGTTCTGGAAACTGGAAGTCCAAGATCAGATTGCCAGCAGAATTGGATTCTGGTGAGGCCTCTTTTCCTGGCTTGTAGATGGCCACCTTCTGGCTATATCCTTACATGGCCCTTTCTCTGTGAAAGACTGAGAGATCTCTGGTGTCTCTTCCTCTTCTTTTTTTTTTTTTTTTTAAGATTTTATTTATTTATTCGACAGAGAGACAGCCAGCGAGAGAGGGAACACAAGCAGGGGGAGTGGGAGAGGAAGAAGCAGGCTCATAGAGGAAGAGCCTGATGTGGGGCTCGATCCCATAACACCGGGATCACGCCCTGAGCCGAAGGCAGACGCTTAACCGCTGTGCCACCCAGGCGCCCCCGCTGTGCCACCCAGGCACCCCTTTCTTCCTCTTCTTATAAGGACACCAGTACTACTGGATTAGGGCCCCACCCTTATAATACCATTTAACCTTAATTATCTCCTTAAACGCTATTTCTCCAAATATGGGGGATTGAGACTTCAACATTATGAATTGTGGAGGGACACAATTCAGTCAATAAAACCATCTTCCATCACAATGGAAGGAAATTAAAAATCAATAACAGAAAAAACTTGGGGAAATTCACAAATATGTGGAAATTAAACAAAACATTCCCAATAACAAATGGATCAAAGAAAAAAAACACAATGGAGATCATAAGATACTTTGAGATGAATAAAAATGAAAACAAACATAGCAAAATTATGGGATGCAGATACAGCAGTGGAGAAATTTTGCTCTATCTACATGGTTTGAAATTCATTAGAATGCATTCAAGTGCAATAATATTAGTTTTCTAAAGTTACTAATTGTGAAACATTTGCCAGTTCCTTCAATTAACAGTTGGAGACGCAGATGCCCAGAAATGTTGAACAACTTTCCCACAGTCACACCATTAGCTAGTGGAGACTCAGGAAAATCAGGGACTCCAAGTTCCTGTATTATTTGTGGACCCATCCCACATCCTTTCCTTCTCCATCACACTTTGAATATTCAAATAATATTTTCTTTACTGCCACAGTGAATGTGCATTGACTTTATCTTTCCACTAGAGCATTAGTTCATAAAGTGTAAAGACTTCCTTGTTTCTCTGGATGGGTTAACATGGCATTTTGAAGGGGAATTATGAACGTGTATATGGGGTACCCATTATATTGCAGGCTAGGCAGTAGAGATGGAGGAGGTTAGTCAAAGTCTAGTAGGTGCTCAATTAATTCTTTGTTGATTAAGTAAATGGATGGTGAGGCCGACAACTGGACAGTCCTGCCTACTTAACAGCACTTGCTAGATTTATTGAAATACTTTTAAACATCATATGAAAAAGCTCAGAATGAAGAGCTAATTAGCCATTATTCCAACAATATATTGTAACTACTAGCGACCATCCCAAACTTGCCCTTTTAGACCAAAAAAATCTAAAATAGAATTAAGGGAAGCTTTTACCATCGGACTGGTAATTTCCACTACAAATGAGATTATGTACTTCTCAGTGGGTATATCCTAGGGGATACTTCCTATGCTTTGAAAAATAAACATAAAAAAGACTTATTTTTTAAATATTGACAGTAGCAACAGAAAATTCACCCCTGGTTTGGAAGGTAAATTCAAGTACAGACACAATGCTAAAATATACACAGGCATAGGAAGAACCCCGTAAGAAGTGGATTATACTTCAGACAGTGTTGGTCAGGTCTTTCTAAAGAGCAGCAGGACCTAGGCCTTTCCTAACTCTGCCGCCACCAGACACACATGTCCAGATGGTAGGGGTTGTGCTGAGGCTCAGTGGAGCTGTGACACAATGGCTATTCTTCTCTGTGAGCTCTGAGTGTCGGGCTTCTGCCAAATGTAGTTCTGGGAAGGCTCTCCCCATTTGCTTTCAGAGGCTCCCCTGTCTCTCGATGCTTGGTGGATATCTTCCCCCTAAGCAAGAAGAAAAGCTCCGTTACTGACAAGCTCAGTTGCAAAGGATAACTCTGGGAAGGCTGGACAACCATTCGTGGGTGACAAGAGGCATCAGAAAAGGGACCCAAAGTCAGGGCGTCACGGAAACATAGAGCCTAAAGAAGCATTTTCAGTACTTCAGAGTGGAGGATGGCCCAAGTCACTGAATTCAGGCTTTCAGAGATCTTAACTTAGAACTTGCTAATAAACATTTATTGACTGTTTTAGTCGGGACTGAATATGTTATACCTCAGTAAAAACCAACCCCAAATGTCTTCCTGGGTTATAACGACAAAGTTCCATTCCTTGTTCATGCGAGGCGTTTATCACAGCTTGGCAGAGACCTCCGCCCATTGTAGTTGCTCGGATTCCCAGGCTAATGGAGCTGCCACTGTCTCAAACACCGGTCACCACGTCAGAGGAAAGATGGCTCTGGAGGGTCTTGTCCTGGTAACTACATGGTTTCGCCGGAAGCAACACATATCACCTCCACTCACAACTCATTCAACAGAACTAGTCCCATGGCTCCACGCAATCTCAAGCGGGCAGGGGGTGCCATCCTACCATGTGCCCAAAGTGAGAGCGCCAGAAATAGTTGGGCAACAGCATCAGTGACCTTTGCAGCCATGGCAGTGATCATCGAGACAGAACAGAACTTCCAGCCACTTTAGTAAACCCCTGCCTAGGCATCATCAAACCTCCACCACTAAATGTCTAAGAACCTGCTATGTGCCAGGCTCTGCATTACTAAACTCCAGACATTTATCCCAATATTTTGTGGTCTTTCCTGTCCTGTCATTTTCAGCTTATCATTTACCTACCGGCAGGCAATTTAGGACATAGCTTCTGTGTCTCTCTTGATTGCAGAACCCACCGTGTAGATAAGCTGTGACTAAGTAATCAGTTCACCTGAAAATTGCAGGCAGAGTACCTTCAAACAGGTTCTGCTACAATAGAATATGGGACTTAACATGATTTGGAGTTTAATAGCTGTCAAGACAGGGTTACAAACTCAAAAGCCCGCGGGGGACAGACAGGGAACAGGAAGGCATGGAGAGGTTAACCGGAGTAGGACAGGAATGATGGGGGCTAAGCTGAAGGGGACAGAACATGGCCTATCTAAAAAAAGCAGAGGTTCTCATCCGGAGTCTTATGTGAAATCTTGGTTTTGAATTTTGGCTAAAAAAAAAAAAAAAATCGAAATTACACTTTTTAAATTACATGCTGTGAACCAAATAAAGCATATCATAAGCCAGGTTTCACTGCAGGCGACGCGTTTGTACCCTCTGCAAAGAGGTTGGGTTATTAATGCCCGCCCCACAGGGCCGATTATTTCCTGTTCGGTGCCACTTCCTCTAAGGAGCGGGGGCTGGAGCTTTCGTTTAGATCCTGCCATTGGGTTAATGATGGAAGGGACATGTGAGGGCACAGGCTGGGAGTACGCAGGGTTGGGTTTGGATTTTTGAAAGAAAGGGCCACGAGTACATGGGGCTTACCTTGATGAACTGATCATCCTTCTAGAGAAATACCACTCTAACAGATTTGAAGGACGTGTGTTAGTCATAGCTAATATCTCCTTTTAAACACAGGGAGTACGGAAACATATTTGTAAGTAAACGACAGCATCCCGTTACAGGTAGTACGGAGCTTCTCACTAAGTTGTACTGTGATGAGTTTATAGCTCAGCCCGTGAACTTCCTCAAGCGTGAGCCTCAGCTCCAAGCTCCTCCTCAGAATATATGTGTAGTCTCGCTTAGTGGTTTCAGAACGTGGAATATGAAGCCAAGTCCACCTTCATTGGCGGTGTGAGCTTTGGTAAGTGGCTTAACTTCTCTGTGCCTCAGTTTCCTTATCAGAAAAATGAGGATAATAATGGCACCTTCCTCCTCGACAACTCCATGAGTCAATAATACACATAAACTGCTTAGAATCCTGACAGGCACAAATGAAGCATTCAGTCCAAGTATTTTAACTTAGTTTCTTAATTCTTCCTTATTCACTCAGACGCTCCTATGTTGTCATTCTTTGCTAGAGACCAAACACTTCAATTTTTTTTCCCAACAAACTCTGTCCTTGACAGCAATTCTTTGAGTGTTATGAAAGTCTTCCAAAACAGAGGACGAGGAACCGGCGATCGTAAAATCTCACCAGGATGGTCTCTCCGTGGTTGGGGTTTTCATTACCATGTCACAACATGGTTCTTGTCAGTAGTTCTGAGAGAACCCAAAGCTTGCTCCCTTTTCTCAGTGGGAGACTCCCACCCCACACCCTGCTCCTCTGCAGATGCTTTAAAATGCACTTGAACACCACAGACCAATCAGTTAGCCAAGTAAACAATAATTTCTTCACAGGGGACTCCTGAGGGATCTGTGGTATTTTGATGATCTGCAGCCATGGAAACAGCAGATGAAGTGTTTGGGTCGTTGGAATGCTTTTAACTCATGCTTCCTGCGGCAAAGACTACTAATTGCTTCTCAGTAGACTTTCTCCCCTTCTTTTTAAGAAATTTTTAGCTAAGCACATTGCTGCCCCACTAAAACATTTCTCTTGAACTTAATGTTGCTATGTGAAAGTTTTGGCCAAAGAGATGTGGGCAGGTATGCTGCTAGCCTTCCAGGGGTTCTTAAAGGAAGAGTACCAATCCTTCCTTCAACCTTTTCTCTATCATGGTATCTTGAATGTGGATATAATGGCTGGAACTCCAGCAGCTATTTTAGACTATGAGGTTTAAGACAACAATTCTCCAAATGTAGAATGAGGACACATGGCATTCCTGAGATTCACAGGCTTCAGTTTCCTTTTCCAATCCCATGTCTGTGTAAAGCCTAGAATTTTCTTCTGAGACTTCAACCAAAACAATACATTGCAATAGATTGCATGTAGTAGAAGATATCTGCTTCAAGTGAGCCAGATAGTGATTTACAAATATGTAAAACAATAGTACTTTTCTCACTAAATTTTTTTTAGTTTTAGAGAACATTATTTTTCATAAGTCTGTGTTATTAATGTTTACATGCAATGGGTTTATTGTCATTTTAAAATGGATTAATAAGTGTGCAAAATAATTCTGTTTTCATTTCTAATATGCTAACCTACATTAAAAAAAGTCTTTGGGGGCCTTAATAGTTTTTAAGGGCATAAAGGGATCCTAAAAACCAAAAAGCTTGAAAATTGGGCTAGTCCTACTTTCTAGGTAGAGGGATGAGCTACAAAAAGCCTGACTTAAAATCTACTTCTTTTTATTTGAGCAAAAATTAAGCTTCTATTATACATAAGCCATTATCATTAGAAGAATTTGTTATATCCAGCCAAACCAGTTTTTAACAGATACATTCATACTTTGTTCTTTCATTTGAGACCACGGCTAAGCATACAACGAAGCAATTAAAAGCCGAAGATATTTTGAGAAACTCCCTTGGTTGAGAACCCTAGTTGAAAGAAGACAGTGTGAAGCATGCGATCCTGGCCTTTCTGATACCTGAAATGTCACCAATGTCTGGTTGCAGATTCTTCAGAAGCTCTGCATTCAGTTAGTCTTTCCTGACTCCTCACCTGGTTTTAAGGACACAGAACTGGCTCCAGCAGCCGGTGTAGGGGAGGCAGGGAGAATGGAGGCCGATTCTTGGGTGTTGAGACCAGGTTCCGTCACAGGGCTGCCCCAGTGCCCTTGGCCAAGGACCAGCTGGGGTAGAGCAGAGGTGGTGCCCCTGGGAAAGCTGCCCTCAGTCTCCAAGGCTTCTCCTCTCCGTTTCCTGCCTTCACAAAAGGCCCACAGGAACCCCAGAAGCTGGTTACTGTCAGGAAGTAATGGACACAGATTCTAGGGCCTTGGGAAAGGGGGGCGAACGAGGACAGGGGAGGTCCTTCGATGTGAGCATAAGCCTCTTTCCCTTGGGGGAAAAGAACAGCAAAAGCTTCCTGTGAAGTGAAACCCACTTTCTGCACCAAAAGGGAGAGACTCTGGTCTGCAGTAGAAAGTATACATAATTCTCTTTTATAACGGAAGACCCAGCAAATGGGCTGGACTTGTTACAATTCACAGAGCTGAAACCCATCATTTCTAAAATTCAATTTGCTGCTGGAATTTAAGCCTGATTTTGTTGAACACTCAATAGAACAAAGCAGGATTTTTTTTCCCCGTATATTTGCAAGCTTATTTTAAGTAATACGTTTAAAATCATAACTCTCTTGAGAATAACATGGCAAATTTGCTTTTTTTTAAAGCCCATCTGAAAATACATCAAATCACTGCATTTTTGTCCAGTCTAGATTTTCTTTCCTTTCTTTGCATTGCTGTGAATCCTTATCTGTTCTGTTCACCACTGTACCTCCAGAACCTACAATAATATTGTGCTGGGACCAGGCTAGAAATGCTGTCTGATGGTCAGTTTGCCATCATCAAAAGGAGTCATCACGCTTCTGCAAGAGATGTTTTGTGAGGTCCTTCAAATAGTCTAATGGCTATAAGCAAATTATTTGAGATTATTTAAATTTTGCATGGACAGGAATTAAATATTCAAGTGTAATAAATTCAATTGATTAAGAGATATTTTTCAGATGATACAGTAACAAAAAAAGCATATCATGAGAATGCACTTTTTAAAAACTTATTTATTTATTTATTTATTTATTTATTTTTTAAAGATTTTATTTATTTATTTGACAGAGATAGAGACAGCCAGCGAGAGAGGGAACACAAGCAGGGGGAGTGGGAGAGGAAGAAGCAGGCTCATAGCGGAGGAGCCTGATGTGGGGCTCGATCCCACAATGCCGGGATCACGCCCTGAGCCGAAGGCAGACGCTTAACCGCTGTGCCACCCAGGTGCCCCTTAAAAACGTATTTAAATGATCAGTTCCCTCTATGGTTTCCCTTAGAAAGAAGCTGCTTTGTTCCAACTGAAATGGAGCCATCTCTCAAGGGCTGTGAAATGCATCATGGAGGGGTTGGTGAAGAACTCAGCCAGAGGAAGCTGTCCTTCTCCAAGTTAGATGCATCCCACTGGGGTGTTCAGAGCCCCCAGACTGGGGTGCTCACTCCCTCATTCGTCTCCAGCATCTGAGCAGACCCTCAGAGGATGATGTCTGCTCTGTTGAGCTCTATTTGTTGCCAAACATGCAATCTCCTAGCAGGCCCCTGGAGTGTCTAGAACTCAGAGTGACAGAGCAGGGACAGTGTGTGTGTGTGTGTGTGTGTGTGTGTGTGTGTGTGTGTTGTTCTGCGTTGTGCTGTGTTGTGCAGTAGACTGCAGGGCTCCTAGGTAAAACAGGGGTGAGTCATGCCTCAGTCATGATCTGTGGAAAGAACTTAAAATAAGTGCCAGTGGGCTCTCAGAATTGTTGTTAAATGAGAGATTGGAAAGGTCATAGTAATAACGTTTGCAATCTGAAAGAAAGCTCGGATATTACCTCTTATAAATGAGGAAACGGAGGCTTAGAGAGGTTAGATGACTTGCCCAGTGTCGCACCACAAGTCAGGACAGAGCCAGCCTACAGCCTGATTCTCATGGCTTTTAGCCAGTGCCCACTTCCCCGGGCCGCCCACCAAAGTGAGCCAGTAAGCAATAAAACAAAACTGGGTTGGGGGGGGGGGGGCTGTGTGACTTAGTTGGGGTTAAGTGTCCGACGCTTGATTTGGGCTCAGGTCATGATCTCAAGGTTGTGAGACTGATCGAGCCCCACTACAGGCTCTGTGCTGGGTGTGGAGTCTGCTTAAGATTCTCTCCCTCCCTCTCCCTCAGCCCTGCCCCCCTTACCCACACATGTGCACACATGTGCACTCTCTCTAAAACAGAACAGAACACAACTGGGAAATCGGGAGGAGGTGTTGTTAACAGAAGTGTTTCAAGGAAACTGGTACCGCTGGTATCAGGGAGGAATGGTCCTCCAGGGGCTGGGGTCTTCGTGGAGATGCACCCAAAGCTGGAGGCCCCACAGGAAGTAGAAAGAGGAAGCAGAAAATACTCTGTCTCTTCCTTCCTGTGACCCCCCCCTCTTGCCGGTAAAGGGAGCAGGGAAGAGGCAATGACCTCTGGGAGTCCTGCCTACTCCTCTAGTGTGCTCAGCTCCTCATTTGCCCCAAACATAATGGACGTCCTTTAAGATCATCCACTTCCCTTTGCACTCATTCAGTAGTCTCCAAGCAGCCCTCATACCTCAAACCTAATTCTATTTGCCATGTTGTTATTTCAGCCAAAGGGCAAAGAACTTTCTTTCTTTTCTTTTTTCTTCTTCTTTTTCTTCTTCTTCTTTTTTTAAATAGCTGGTCAACTGATCAACAAGGTGAAGGGAAAAAATCAATCAAAACAACTGAATTTTGTTAGTTCAGAGGTTTCACTTGCTTTTTTTGTAAATTAAGAATGAGGGACCTAAAACTTTTTGACGGATACAACAAATAAAGCACATATTTCAGTGTGACCATGGAGGATGCAGGTGTCAATGAGCGAGGGTCAGTCTCCCAGCGAGGGTCCTGGAGTTGCTTGGATTATTTTACAAGTTCCATATGAGGGTCATCTTTTACAACTAGATGTTTCTTTCCCCTTTCTTTTAGAAAAAGATAGAAGTAAATTCTAGCCCAGAGAAAAAAAGATATCTTGGCTTAGAATTAGGGAGAAAAAATAAAGAAATAAAAGGAGAGAGATCTAAAGCTCCCTCTTGCCGAGAACCTCCCTCCTGCTGTCTCTGGCAGTCCTGACCTCATCCCTGAGCATAAGCTTCCAGAGAAGCCCAGAAAGAACTCTCTTTACTGCTCAATTCTCAGATATGTGCACAGTTAAATTTGTTGATATCAATGGTTGCAGCAGAAGCTGACAGATATCGACATTTAGAAAAATGCTGCAAGCCAGATAAAAATGAGATTAAACCAGAGCAGTTCTGGGACCCAAAGTTTCCCCTGTTCCTGAGTATGGCTGACAGACACAGTACGCAGACACGCAGTAGATACTATCAGGGTATTCTTATGTATGACACCAGTAGTGTGGTTAGAAGGAGATTAAGCATAGTTTTTTTTTTTTTTTAAGATTTTATTTATTTATTCAACAGAGATAGAGACAGCCAGCAAGAGAGAGAACACAAGCAGGGGGAGTGGGAGAGGAAGAAGCAGGCTCATAGTGGAGGAGCCTGATGTGGGGCTCGATCCCATAACGCCGGGATCACGCCCTGAGCCGAAGGCAGACGCTTAACCGCTGTGACACCCAGGCGCCCCAAGATTAGGCATAGTTTTAGAAGATGCGTGCAGAAGTATGTAGGGGTGAAGTGATCATTATGTTTGCAACTTACTTTCAAGTGATTCAGCAAAAAAATTATAGATGTATATATGTGTATACATACACACACAGATAAGCATAGATGATTAAACATAGAAATATGAAAAAAGTTAATTATTAAGTCTAGGTGGTGAGTATAAGGATGTTCTGTTTTTTCAAAGATTTCATGTTTGAAATTTTTCATAATGAAACTCAGGGAAAACCTACTGCTATTCATTTGGCAATCAGAGTTTTCCTCATCAACCACTAACATGGAATTGTTTTAGTACAGAAAGTCCTATTTCTCAAGTTGGCAAATTTGAACCAATTAACCAGAATCGAGGTGAGATAAAGAATTGACTTTCTAAAGCTGGCAAACTTGAGTTATCAAACCCTTGACGAGAGGTCATCATGATGAACGAAATACTGTGACATTCCAGCTACTCTAATATATGAAGGTCTGTCACACTGACTTAGGTAGAGGCAATATTCTCAGCTGTTCATCCAGACCATAAGCACCTGCTGTAGGCCCTAGGATTGGGGAATAGGCACAGTCTACTCTCCAGAAGCTTCCAGACCACAGAGGAGATGAGCTTGGGAACAAATGTGGGCAGCGAAGTATGACTGGTGCAATGATTCAACAGGCACAAGGACGAGAGCGGAATGAAGGCCGCAGTGATCGCTTCCGTTGAGGATCAATGACAAGCCAGCAGGACAGGATTCAAAAAGGGAGCCTATCCATCAGAGAGCTTAATGAAGGGATCCTTTACAAAAGTGTGGAAGGGTTAAAGAAAACCAACGGTAGTGAAGCTACCAACTGTGGGGACCCATTAACACCCCTCAGCCGAAAAGGGGCAAGAGCAAGGGGCACAACCAGAACTCAGAGAAGATAGTGTAGCTTTTGGTCAAAGGACATGGGCAGCCTGCAGTAACCCAACAGGGAGGGAAGCAGGGGAGGAAACACCCTGATCCTGTCTTTCCTCCCACACTCACCTCCCACCGAGGCTCCTGCTGGCTGAAACCCAGCTGGCAGCCAGGGGCCCAGAAAGCTTGGTTGATACAGCCCCTAAAGTTCAGCCTCCAGAGACAAAGGGCGGGGGGGGGGGGGGAGGAGCAAG